>NC_041385.1:503056182-503091939 GCF_002162155.2 Triticum dicoccoides | reverse complement strand
GACTACTGGAATGCAGCTAAGCCCCCGAGTGAGAGGCGGACTCATCACTCGATAGGATTTTTATCACTTAGGCGAGTACTGGACTGCAGTTAAGCCTCTGAGTGAGAGGTGGACTCACCACTCGGTAGGATTTTTATCATTTAGGCGAGCACTGGGCTGCAGCTAAGCCTCCGAGTGATAGGCGGACTCACCACTCGGTAGGATTTTTATCACTTAGGCGAGTACTGGACTGCAGCTAAGCCCTCGAGTGAGAGGCGGACTCACCACTCGGTAGGATTTTTATCACTTAGGCGAGTACTGGACTGCAGCTAAGCCCCCGAGTGAGAGGCGGACTCATCACTCGGTAGGATTTTTATCGCTTCATCTTAGGTGAAACAGATTCACAGCTAAGGCGATACGTACAAAAGAAATAAACAACAATCAGTCAAAAGAAAGTAAATTATGTCTTTTGATAGCCAAACTAAGAGGTATTTCTTATTACATCTCATCAGTCTAGATACTTTAGAGTAAAAAGGGCGGAGCAAATCCGCATTCCAGGCGCGTGGCTCATCTTTATTATGTTCGACGTTGAAGAGAAAGTATTCTCCGTTGTGGAGCACCTTGGTGACGACGAAAGGGCCTTCCCAAGCAGGAGCGAGCTTGTGAGGTCTCTGCTGGTCCAGTCGAAGAACCAGGTCTCCTTGAAATGCCCGACCCCTCACATTTCTAGCATGAAATCGACGCAAGTCTTGCTGATAAATGGTCGACCGATCAAAGCCATCTCACTTTCTTCTTCTAGGAGATCGACTGCAGCTTGCCGAGCCTGCTCTGCTTCTTCCTCTTAGAAGAGTTCGACTCGAGGTGCGTTGTGGAGCAAATCACTGGGGAGCATGGCTTCAGCTCCATAGACTAAGAAGAATGGAGTCCTTCCAGTAGACCGATTAGGGGTTGTCCTCAATCCCCGAAGTACTGATGGGAGCTCGTCAACCCAAGCACCTGCTGCATGTTTCAGGTCACACACCAACCGGGGTTTCAGTCCTTTGAGAATCAATCCATTTTCCCGCTCGGCCTGCCCATTCGACTAAGGATGAGCGACTGAAGCGTAGTCGACTCTCGTGCCTTGGGAGGCACAAAAGGCTTTGAATTCTTCAGAATCGAAGTTCGAGCCGTTATCCGTGATGATGATGTGCGGGACGCCATATCTGAATATCAGTTCTCTGATGAAACCCACAATTGTGCTTGCTTCAAGGCTTTTAATGGGCTTGGCTTCGATCCATTTGGTGAACTTGTCGACTGCTACTAGCACATGAGTAAATCCACTCCTGCTCGTCCTCAGAGGACTAACCATGTCCAGTCCCTAGACGGCGAAAGGCCAGACGAGTGGAATTGTTTTTAGAGCTGACGCAGGTTTATGAGACATGTTGGAGTAAAACTTACAGCCTTCACACTTGTCCACTATTTCCTTAGCCATCTCATTGGCCCACGGCCAGTAAAATCCGGCACGGTATGCTTTGCCACGATGGTCCGAGAGGACGCGTGGTGACCAAAGGTTCCCGAGTGAATATCATTGAGGGTCACTCGACCTTCCTCTGGCGTGATGCACTTCTGGAACACTCCAGTTGCACTTTCTCTAAACAACTGCCCCTTTATCACAGTAAAGGCCTTAGATCGCCGGACGATCTGTCGAGCCTCTTCTTCATCCTCCGGAAGTTCTTTCCTACAAATGTATGCACTGTACGGCACTGTCCAGTCGGGGGTAATGACCAAAACCTCCATGATCAAGTCGACCACGGCTGGGATTTCGACTTCGGTCGGATCCTTGGCACTCTTGGACTGTGGCGACTCTTCAGTGAAGGGATCCTCCTGAACTGAAGGTGAATGAATATGTTCCGGGAACACATTGCGGGGAATGGCCTCTCTCTTTGAACCTATCTTCGCCAACTCATCTGCAGCTTGAGTTTTCAATTGGGGTACATGGTGAAGCTCCAACCCCTCAAACTTCTTTTCCAGCTTCCTAACAGCATTGCAGTAACCAGTCATGGCTGGACTTCTGACATCCCATTCCTTCATCACCTGATTAACCACCAAATCTGAGTCGCCGTATACCATGAGGCGATGGACGCCGAGTGAAATGGCCATACGCAACCCGTATAAAAGTGCTTCATATTCTGCCTCGTTATTGGAGGAATCAAAATGAATCTGGAGAACATAGTTAAGCTTGTCTCCATGGGGGGACACCAATACTACTCCAGCACCTGATCCGTTCCGCATCTTGGAGCCATCGAAGAACATAGTCAATGTTCCGAGTGAACTTGAGTCGGTAGCTGCTGCTCAATCCACTCGACAAGGAAATCCGCGATTGCTTGGGACTTGATAGCTTTCTTTGCCTCAAACTAGATGTCCAGTGGAAGGAGTTCAATCGCCCATTTTGCCACTCGACCAGTTGCATCTCTGTTATTTAGAATCTCAGACAACGGTGCGTCGCTGACGACCGTAATAGTCATGTATATTCCATAGACAAGCTTCTGATAATGAGGATATCGTTGCTTGGATGGAGTCAAAACTTCAGAGAGATAATAAACTGGGCGTTGAACCTTGTAAGCTTTTCCTTCCTCTTCTCGCTCGACCGTGAGTACTGTACTGACAACTTGTCGAGTGGCTGCAATGTAAAGCAGTAAAGGCTCTTTGCTGATTGGCGTAGCGAGCACCGGCTGGGTGCAAAGCAGGGCTTTGAGCTCTGCAAACGCTGCATCAGCTTCTTCAGTCCACTCGAACTTATCAGATTTCTTCATCAGTCGGTAAAGAGGCAAGGCCTTTTCACCGAGACGAGAAATGAATCGACTCAAGGCGGCCAAATAACTAGTCAGCTTCTGAACATCATGCACTCGCACGGGGCGTTTCATTCGGAGAATGGTATCAACTTTTTCTGGATTGGCGTCGATCCCTCCTTCGGAAACGAGAAAACTGAGCAACTTTCCTCCTGGACTCCGAATGTGCACTTTGACGGATTAAGCTTGATATCGTATCTTCTTAGGTTGGCAAAGGTTTCTGCAAGGTCAGTCAATAGGTCGGAACCTTTGTGAGACTTGACTACGATGTCATCCATGTACGCCTCCACATTCCGACTGATTTGGGTGAGCAGGCACTTCTGGATCATTCTCATGAATGTGGCTCTGGCATTTTTAAGACCGAATGGCATGGTGACATAGCAAAACCACCCGAATGGGGTGATGAAGGCTGTTTTTATTTCATCGGGGCCATACAGTCGGATCTGATCATACCCGGAATATGCATCTAGAAAAGACAAGTGCTCACACCCCGCAGTCGAGTCAACAATCTGATCGATACGGGGGAGAGGGAAGTGATCTTTCGGGCAGGCCCGATTGATATGCTTGAAATCAATGCACATACGAAGTGAATCGTCCTTCTTAGGGACCATGACGACATTGGCAAGCCACTCGGAGTGGTAGATCTCTTTGATGAACTCTGCTGCTAGCAACCGAGCCACTTCTTCGCCAATCGCTTTCCTCTTCTGCACGGGGGACCGCCGAAGGTGCTCTTTGACGGGTTTTGCCTTGTGGTCGACACGCAAATGGTGCTCAGCCAGCTCTCTGGGTACACCTGGCATGTCAGAGGGTTTCCATGCAAAGATGTCCCAGTTCTCACGGAGGAACTGGATGATCGCTTCTTCCTATTTGTTGTCGAGTGTTGTTGATATGTGAGTCGGTGCAGCATTGGGATCAGTCGGGTGAATATGAATCGGCTTCGTCTCACCAGTCGACTGAAATGCAGAGTGTGGAGCGGGCTTCTTGGCTCGGAGGAAATCACTCGGATCTGCACTCTTCTGATATTCTTGGAATTCAACCGTTGCCATCTGTGCATCGGAGATTTTGGAACCTTTCTGGAAACTTTCCTCTGCCTTCTGCTGATTGCCAGTAATTGTGATCACACCTCTGGGGCCAGGCATCTTCAGCTAGAGGTACACATAACATGGTCGAGCCATGAAACACGCGTATGCAGGCCTCCCCAGAATGGCATGGTAAGCACGCTGGAAATCCACGACTTCAAATGTCAACTTTTCTTTACGGTAATGCTTGGAATCACCGAAAACCATGTCGAGGGTGATCTGGCCAAGTGATTCGGCTTTCTTTTCGGGGATAACACCGTGGAAGCTCATATTACTCTCGCTAAGCTTGGACATCGGGATGCCCATCCACTTCAAGGTTTCAGCATACAGGATATTCAGACCGCTACCACCATCCATCAGCACTTTAGTCAGTCTAGTGCCACCGAGCACTGGGTCGACCACCAGCGCTTGCCTCCCGGGGGTGACTACTCGAGCAGGTTGGTCTGACTAGTCGAATGTGATGGCTGTCTGGGACCATTTCAGGTACACGGTCGTCATCGCTGGAGCAACCATATTCACCTCTCTGTTGATAACCTTCAACCGAATCTTGCTCTCAACATCAGCAAAAATCATGAGAGTGGAATTGACCTTGGGGTAACCATCATCTTCCTCTTCTGCCTCATCTCTGTCCGACTCTTTCTCCTTCTCATTGGGTTGTTTCTCTCAGAACTGTTGGATCAGGAGTCGACATTGTCGAGTGGTATGCTTTGGGTAACTCAGATTACCTTCTCCATCTTTCTTCGTGTGGATGTGACACGGCAAATCCAGCACATCATTTCCTTCTTGATCCTTTACCTTCTTAGGGGGCAAGGGCCCCTTAGGTTTTCCCTTAAACTTTCCTTGAGCCACTGCTGCAATCTCACGGGGTGCCACTGGTTCAGATTTACGCTTCTGTTTCTGACTGGAGCCAGCCCCACCGGCCTCTTGACCGACTGGTTTACTCTTCCCGCTACGGAGTCGATCCTCTTCTTCTCTGTTACCGTACCGGGTGGCTATCTCCATCATCCGGGTCAGAGTCATATCCCCAGTCCGACCAAATTTCAGAACCAACTCTCGGTACTTCATGCCTTCCTCGAAAGCGCACACTGCCTGATGCTCTGATACATTCTCAACGGTGTGATGCAAAGTGGTCCACCTATGAATGAATTCCCTCAAAGTCTCATTCGGCTTCTGCACACAATGTTGCAACTCGAGCAACCCTGCTGGCCGCTTGCACGTGCCCTCAAAGGTTCTTACGAACACCCGAGATAGCTCCTCCCAACCGTGTATACTGCCTGGAGCCAACTGAGTCAACCATGCTCGGGCCAACCCTTCCAACATAAGAGGGAGATGTTTCATTGCTATCTCATCATTTCCATCTCCAATTTGCACAGCCACTTGGTAATCTTCAAGCCAGGTTTCGGGCTTGGATTCTCTAGTGAACTTACTGACTCCTGTTGCCAACCTGAAGTTGGGAGGAATCACTGCTGCCCTGATGGCTCTGCTGAAACACTATGGGCCTGAAACATGTAATCTGCTGCCAATCGGACGATCTCTGCCAAGGTCTTCTCTATGCGCTCTATTCCGGTCGACTAGGCCTTGGACGAGAATGGATCTCGCATCAAAGCCTGGCTCTTTTGGGTCGACTAGAGCTCTGCGCTCGTCCCTATGATGGCGTCTGTCATCGTTCTGCCAAGGCACGTACGACACACTCCTTGGAGGAGGCGTTGGCAATCGACGATGATTGTCGCGGTCGAACTAACGATCATACTGCCCACGGTCTTCACGCCACTGGGGCGATCTTGGGCTATGGGCCAACTGGACTGTATCCGCTACCACGGATCTACTGTGGATCCTATTCCGCGACTGAGACACTGCAAAATTCTGCTCTCCTGCTGCTTGGAGCAAGGCCTGGATTTGCTCTAACCCTCGGCCACCCTCTGACTGGGAAGGTTGGATCGACTCTGCAATTCGGGCCGAAGCTGTGAGGTTTTGAATAGGAGTACAATATACCTTAGGTGCAGGCGGGAAAAGATGCCGTCGTCGAGAGCGCGCTGCAAGTTCTCTAGTCAAGTGCGCTCAGCCAAATTAGCCAAGCGCGCCTCCTCCAAGGCCCGAGCCTCAGGAGTTTCTCCAACGATGGGCGTGTGGAGTGCATCCATGTTGCGGCGACGAAGTTCCTCCCTCTGCTGCAAAGAGAGAGGTTCGATATGATACTCCTCGTGGACCCATGACGAATCACCGCCAGCATCTTCGCCGTCCTCATGGCGAAAGCCAGGTGGGCCACGCGGACCATCGACCATCAGGACTTCAGCCGCAGGATCGCTGCTATCGCACTCGGATGTAGTCTCCGCGGAACCAGTCAACAGATCAAACAGGCCGTGGAGAGTTTCATCGGGCTCCATTGCCGCGACTTGATGGGTGGCTGAACGTCGACCACCACATGCTTCACGCACCGCTGAAGCCTCGACCGACTGGATTGCTTGCGGCGACGAACAGTGGGGAGGGAAGACGCCATCGAAGCCGACTGATACTAGGTCGACGGCTGTCGAACAAGGAGGCCACGAACGCACACACGAATGTGCGTCGCCCCTTGGACGGGGAGCGCCTCAACGTCGAGCGGCGCTTCCTGAAGCCACGCCGAGTCGTCGGCGACGAAAACGAGCGTGCCGAGATGGATCTCGTGGCCCTCAACCAACTCGCCGCCGGAAACCATGATGATGATCAGAAAAACATGCAACTTCACCAATAAGTCGCTAAGACACCTGCCCCATGGTGGGCGCCAACTGTCGTGGTTCTAAGACTGACAGTAGAAAGGAGGGTAGGTATGGAGAGGCAAGATCTCAGCTATGGTGAAGGTGTACACACGAGGTTTACAAGTTCAGGCCCTTCACGGTGGAAGTAACAACCCTACGTCTCGGTGCCCGGAGGCGGTCGATTGGATCATGTGTGTGATATTACAGGGGGTGCGAACCCTTGTCCCAGAGGAGGGGGGTGGCTTATATAGAGTGCGCCAGGACCCCTGCCCACCTCCATTACAAGGGACTTAATGTTACATAAAGTAAGGGGCATTACTGGTAACGCCAACCTTAAATGTTGTTAATGCTTATAAAGACTAAGGAGTAAACATCCGACCGTTGCGGGTTCTTCTGACTCTTGGTCTTCGATATGGTCGAGTGGCTCTTCATATGGTCGAGTGACGGTAGCGAGGAGGACTTCCGAGTGATGTGGTCATCGAGTGAATTACACTCCATGTGTTCGACTGATGCTCCCATGTCGTCTGTTGGTCCTTTTATATTCTAGGGTAGTGACCTTGGGTGGGGCATATAGGTCAGGCCTATGACCCTACCCCAGGTCCGTATCCTCATCAATCCCTACTCCTCATGTTGACATCAATTGATGGGCATATCCATAGCCCATTGATTAGCCTCGTCAATGTAAGACTTTCTCCTCTTTTTGTCTTCTCCACACAACCTCCATCATCATATTCTATTTCACCCATAGTGCTATATCCATGGCTCACGCTCGTGTATTGCATGCGCGTTAAAACTATGAACCAATTGCTTTGCTAAAACCAGGGTTGTGCATGATGGGAGTACTTTGTGTGATGAAAATGAAACATAGCCTAACTATATGGTTTCGTAGGGATGAACTTTCTTTAGCCATGTTGTTTTGAGAAGACATGATTGCTTAGTTAGTATGCTTGATGTATTATTATTTCTTATGCCAATATGAACTTTTATTCTGAATCATTTGGATCTGAACATTCATGCCACAATAAAGAAGATTACATTGGGAAATATGCTAGGTAGCATTCCACATCAAAAATTCTGTTTTTATCATTTACCTACTCGAGGACGAGCAGGAATTAAGCTTGGAGATGCTTGATATGTCTCCAACGTATCTATAATTTTTGATTGTTCCATGCTATTATATTACCCGTTTTGGATGTTTATGGGCTTTACTTTACACTTTTATATCATTTTTGGGACTAACCTACTAACTGGAGGCCCAACCCGAATTGCTATTTTTTGCCTATTTTAGTGTTTCGAAGAAAAGGATATCAAACGGAGTCCAAACGGAATGAAACCTTCGGGAGCAATCTTTTTGGAACAAACACAATCCCAGGATACCTGGAGTGGACGTCAAGAAGCAGCTGAGGCGGCCACGAGGCAGGAGGGCACGCGCTAGGGGGGTGGGCGCGCCCCCCACCCTCGTGGGCCCCTCGTGGCTCCCCTGATCTACCTCCTTCACCTATATATATATATATCCACGTACCCTAAAAACATCCAGGAGCACCACAAAAAACTATTTCCACCACCGCAATCTTCTGTATCCACGAGATCCTATCTTGGAGCCTTCGTCGGCACTCCGCCGGAGGGGGAATTGACCATGGAGGGCCTCCACATCATCTCCAAGGCCTCTCCGATGAGTTGTTAGTAGTTTACCACAGACCTTCGTGTCCATACTTATTAGCTAGATGGCTTCTTCTCTCTCTTTGAATCTCAATACAAAGTTCTCGATCTTCTTGGGGATCTATTCGTTGTAACTATTTTTGCAGTGTATTTGTCGAGATCCGATGAATTGTGGGTTTATGATCAAGTTTATCTATGAGAAATATTTGAATCTCCTCTGAATTCTTTTATGTATGATTGGTTATCTTTGCAAGTCTCTTTGAATTATCAGTTTGGTTTGGCCTACTAGATTGATCTTTCTTGCAATAGGAGAAGTGCTTAGCTTTGGGTTCAATCTTGCGGTGTCCTTTCCCAGTGACAGCATGGGCAGCAAGGCACGTATTGTATTTTTGCCATCGAGGATAAAAATATGGGGTTTATATCATATTGCTTGAGTTTATCCCTCTACATCTTGTCATCTTTCTTAATGCGTTACTCTGTTCTTCATGACCCTAATACTCTAGATGCAGGAAGGAGTCGGTCGATGTGTGGAGTAATAGTAGTAGATGTAGGCAGGAGTCGGTCTACTTGTCATGGATGTGATGCCTATGTACATGATCATGCCTAGATATTCTCATAACTATGCACTTTACTATCAATTGCTCGATAGTAATTTGTTCACCCACCGTAATACTTATGCTATCTTGAGATAAGCCACTAGTGAAACCTATATGCCCCGGGTCTATCTTTTATCATATAAGTTTCCCATCTACTTTTATTTGCATCTTTACTTTCCAATCTATATCATAAAAATACCAAAAATATTTATTATCTTATTATCTCTATCAGATCTCACTTTTGCAAGTTATCGTGAAGGGATTGAAAACCCCTTTATTGCGTTGGTTGTGAGGTTCTTCTTTGTTTGTGTAGGTACGAGGGACTTCTGAGGAGCCTCCTACTGGATTGATACCTTGGTTCTCAAAAACTGAGGGAAATACTTATGCTACTTTGCTGCATCACCCTTTCCTCTTCAAGGGAAAACCAATGCAGTGCTCAAGAGGTAGCACACCTCACCTCCTGAGGCTTGTTCATCCTTGTACTAGTTCATCCATAGCCCCTCGAGGCAATCCACCACACCACACTGGAGTAGGGTATTATACCACAACGGTGGCCCGAACCAGTATAAATCTCTGTGTCTTTGTGTCTCTGTGAGTTCTACGCGCTAGGCTAGGAAGGATCGCGAGTAGGTAGGCTGGGCAGGTTGAAATCTCCGCACGCACCCCAGTGTTCGAACCTCTCATGGGTTGCCGGATCCCGAAATCCGACATTTGGCGCGCCAGGTAGGGGTGCGTTGGAATCCTCTTTGTCGACCTCCAAATCATGCCACTGACCCATATGGCGGGCGCTCCTCCGTCGGCCTCATCGACATGCGTCCCTAGAGAAGCGTCGGGGCTGCGCTGCTTCGCCCTCTCCCTACGGCAAGTGCAGTGGCCGCCCAAGTTCCGACAGGAGATACCGCCGCTCTACGACGGCGTGGGGGATCTAGCCCCCTTTCTTCAGGCATATGAGGAAGCAGTTTTGGCGGCCGGTGGAGATGACAAGGTGAAGGCCAACTGGTTCCCCATGGCGCTCATAGGCGCGCCACGCGCCTGGCTGCTCAACCTGCCAGCATCTTCCGTGGCCTCCTAGGAGGAGCTGCACGACCTCTTCCTCACCCACTACGCGGCGCCAGTGCCCCTGGTCGTCGCAGCTCTCCTGGGCGGCTTGCAGGCGCCACCCTCCGACCGCCACGTGAAGCAGTTCTACCGGCGGGTGGGAAACACTCAGGCGGGCTCGGGGGCTCCCCCGGGATGGGCGGCACCCCAAGATGACCTCACCTTCGGCCCTAAAGATCACCTTGCCGCCACGACGGGGGCAGGCGCGCTCCCGATGCTCTGCACCCCCACCATCTGTCACGTGGCGATCACAGGACCCTCATCGACGATGGGGCCGGCCTCAACATACTCTCCCAGGAGGCGTTCGGCATTCTCCACGTGTCACCCAGTCGGCTCCGCCCCTCCAAGCCCTTCACCAGAGTTGGAGACAGCTCCACTAGGCCCCTGGGGCAGATCCGCCTCCCTGTCACCTTTGGGACCCGCGACAACTAGCGCACCGAGCTCATCGACTTCGACGTCGCCAAGATCAACCTGTCGTACAACGCTATTCTGGGATACCCAGCCTTGGCGCATTTTATGGCTGTGACCCATCCCGCGTACAATCTTATGAAGATGCCTGGTAGCAACGGTGTCCTCACGATGGCAGGAGACACCAAAGGCGCACTGCAGGCCCTCAAGATCGCCTTCAAGACAGCCGCGACCGCAGTGCCCGGCAAGAAGGAGGATCAGGAAGCCCCAGAGGCAGCGCCTGCCAAGAAGAAGCAGCTATTCTCTCAGGACCGAGCCGAGACAAAAGCAGGTGCCAGTCTGCGAGGACAGGATGGCCAGGGCCACCTTCACCATAGGGGCTGGCCTCCCTCAGGACCAGGAGGAGGCATTGATCAACTTTGTGGGAGCCAACAAGGATGTATTCGCCTGGGAACCCAAACACCTGGCCGGGGTCCCAAGGGGGATAATACAGCACCATCTAAGAGTATGCCCAAATGAGCGGCCGGTGAAGCAGAAGGCTCACCGGCAGTCCACCGAGAAGCAGGCCTTCATCGTCTAAGAAACCCGTAAGCTACAAGCCGCAGGGGTCATCAGAGAAGTGCGGTACCCAGAGTGGCTGGCGAACCCCGTCATTATCCCCATGAAAGGAGGGAAGGAGCGCATGTGTGTCGACTTCACCAACCTCAACAAGGCCTGCCCTCAAGATCCTTTCCCGCTCCCTTGCATCGACCAGATTGTCGACTACCGCCGAGTGCAACCTGTTGTGCTTCCTGGATGCCTTCTCTAGCTACCACCAGATCAAAATGGCCGTAGAGGATGTGGAGAAGACGGTGTTCCTCACCCCATGCGGAGTGTATTGCTACACCTGCACGCCCTTCGGGCTAAGCAACACAGGAGCAACCTTCCAGCGGTTGATGCACATCGCCCTGGGTTCGCAGCTCGGGAGAAACACGGAGGCCTACGTTGATTATATAGTGGTAAAGTCTCGGGAGGCCAGGACTCTGATAGAAGATCTGGAGGAGACGTTCGCCAGCCTGCACATGGTGGATCTTCGGCTTAACCCCGAGAAGTGTGTGTTCGGGGTCCACTCCGATAAGCTGCTGGGCTTCTTGGTGTCGCACAGAGGGATCAAGGCTAACCCGGAAAAGGTCAAGGCAATAGAAGACATGAAGCCCCCACAGACCCTGAAGGATATGCAGAAGCTGGCTAGCTGCGTAACCTCACTGGACGCTTCATTTCCAAGCTAGGGGAGCGCGCCCTCCCGTTTTTCAAGCTGATGAAAAGGAAGGAGCCATTTGAGTGGACCCCCGAGGCAAACGCAGCCTTCCAGGACCTCAAGAGATATCTGTCCAGTCCGCCCGTGATGGTGGCACCGCGCCCTCCTGATCCCTTGGTGCTCTATCTGGCAGCAACCCCGCACTCAGCAAGCGCCGCCCTGGTGGCGCTAAGGAAGGAGCGTCCGGTCAAGAAGCTGCAGCAGGAAGCGCAACCAGCAAGCAAAGCGCAGCACACCCCAGGAGAGACACCTAAAGTCCCGGCCGGCACAGTGGTCGACATTCGTCCTAAGGCCACAAATGACCCCGCAACTATCCAGGCTCTGGAGCACATGCCTCGTGAGGCCAAAGGGGACATGTGCCCTCATGAAGAAAAATATTCTTCCGATGCCTCCTCCCTCATTGATCACCCCGTTTACTTCGTCACCAAAGTACTGAGGGAGGCCCGGGCACGATACCCCATGCCACAGAAGCTCTTGCTCGCACTTCTAGTCACCTCCAGGAAGCTGCGCCACTACTTTCAAGGCCACCCCATCAAAGTTGTCTCAGCATACCCGCTAGAGAGGGTGCTCCGGAGCCCGAACGTAGCCGGGCGAGTTGCTGAATGGAACATTGAGCTTCAAGCATTTGATCTCGAGTTTAGTACCACCAAGGTCATCAAGGGCGCGGCCCTCGCTGACTTCGTGGCCGAGTGTACCGACGCTCCATACCATGAAGAAGGCGAGGACTGCTCCCTCCTGCCAGGATGGGTCATGTACTTCGACGGGGCGTTTGCTCGGCAAGGCGCAAGGGTAGGGGCCATCCTCATCTCGCCCACCAAGGACAAGCTTTGCTATGCGGTGCAACTCTGCTTTTAGCGGGGCGAGAAGATCTCCAACAATATCGCAAAATTCGAAGGCTTGCTCGCCGGGCTTAGGGCCGCGGCCGCGCTATGGGTAAAGCGCCTCACCATCAACGGCGATTCTCAACTTCTCGTCAAATTATCCAACAAGGAGTACATGCCTAAGGACGAACACATGGAGGCGTACCTAGAAGAGGTGCGTAAGATGGGGAAGCGGTTCATGGGCGTGGAGCTGCAACATGTGCCGTGCGGGACGAACAAGGAAGCAGACGACATCGCCAAATAAGCCTCTCGCAGGCTCCCTCAGGAGCCAGGGGTGTTTGAGGAACGGCTCTTCAAGCCATCTGCAGTTCCGCACGTCACGACTCCAGCACCACCTCAGGAGGACCTGCCACAGGCACTAGAGACGGGAGCCCCACCCTGTGGTCATCCCTCAGGAGCCCGCTTGCTGCTCGCATTTGAGCCGGAGGAGGGGTGCTGGACAGAGGAGTTCAATGCATACTTGATTCAGGGGACTCTACCAGAGAAGGAGGAGGACGCCGAGCGCGTGGACCGCTAGGCCACCGCGTACTGCAGTAGGGATGGTGAGTTATACCGCAGGAGGCCCAGTGACGTTTCTTTGCGGTGCATCTCCAGGGAACAGGGGCTCGAGCTACTGGCGGACATACATGGTGGGGACTGCGGGCACCACTCCTCGTCCCGCACCCTGGTGGGCAAGGAGTTCCGCAGCGGCTTCTACTGGCCCACCCCGCTCAACGACGCTATGGAGCTGGTGCGCTCTTGTGAAGCATGCCAGTTTCATGCCAGGCAGATCCATCAGCCTGCGCAGGGCCTCCAGACGATCCCGCTCATGTGGCCTTTTGCAGTCTGGGGGCTGGACATCTTGGGGCCATTCCCTCGGGCACCAGGGGGCTACCGATACCTCTACGTCACCATCGACAAGTTCATCAAGTGGGCAGAGGTAGAAGCCGTGCGCACCATCCCAGCAGGATCAGCCGTCAAGTTCATCAAGGGAATCGTGAGCCGATTTGGGGTCCCCAATCACATCATCACTGACAATGGCTCGAAGTTCACTAGCAATCTTTTCAAGACATACTGTGCTAACCTTGGAACGCAGATCTGCTATGCCTCAGTAGGGCACTCACGAAGCAATGGACAGGCTGAGAGGTCCAACACGGAGGTCCTGAGGAGCCTCAAGACCCGCACCTTCAAGAAGAAGCTCGAGGCCTGCGGCGGGGGCTGGCTCGATGAGCTGCCATCTGTGCTGTGGTCCATCCGCACCACCGCGACCAAGCCAACAGGAGAAATGCCCTTCTTCCTCGTCTACGGAGCAGAAGCAGTTCTCCCTCACGAGGTCAAGCATCACTCCACGCGGGTCCTGGCGTTCAACGAAACACAGCAGGACGCCACGCGGAGGATGGATCTCGTGCTGGGGGAGAAATGCCGTCGCCAAGCCTCGCTTCAGGCGGCGAGGTACCAGCAGGCGCTGCGGCAGTACCACTGCCGCAGCATCCGCCCCAGGACGTTAGAGGTGGGCGACCTCATCCTGAGGCGGTTACTCTCCAGGGAGGGGCTGCATAAGCTCTCTCCCATGTGGGAGGGCCCATTTAGGGTTGCCAGTGTCTCCAGGCCTGGCACCGCGCACCTGGAGACGCAGGACGAGGTCCCCATCCAGAACAACTGGAACATCCAGCACCTCCGGAAGTTCTACCCCTGAAGAAAGGCTCCGGCCTGTGAAGCAAGGCTCCGGCCTGTGAAGGTCTCCGCTCGTTACACTCTCACGTAATAATGAGTGGGGCTGTACACGCCCCGGAGTCTCCTGAGAGTCGCCCTGGGGCCTCATGGGGGCTCCCTCCCACATCCTAGTGGCAGCACTTAGCTCCGTGCTGGTGAGAATACTAGATTAGGTGCCGGACGCGGCTGTTCATTTGCTTTTCGAAGTTGCTTGCGGTTTTCTTAGTAAGTGTTTCAATGGATTTGTCATTCTCAACCACTGGTTCGTCAATTGTGTTTTCTCCTAAGCTGCTTTGATCTAAGGACGTGAGGGAAGTCGCAGTCGCCAGTCACTTCTCCTCGCGCTCGTCGCGCGTGGGGCTAGGTAGGTGTGTGCGCCTAGGGCCTGCCTTTGTGTGCACACACCACGCCGAACCCCGTTATTTTGGCTTTATCCTCGCGAGGAGCCCTCGATCGAGTCCGCTGGCGCCAGCACCCCTCATGTCCGTGCCCCCTGGGTAGCGCGACGCAGTGCATCAGGCCCTTGACCTATGATACGTCTCCAACGTATCTGCTTTTCCAAACACTTTTGCCCTTGTTTTGGACTCTAACTTGCATGATTTGAATGAAACTAACCCGGACTAACGCTGTTTTTAGCAGAACCGCCATGATGTTGTTTTATGTGTAGAAAAGAAAAGTTCTCGGAATGTCCTGGAAATCCACGGAGGCACTTTTCAGATTTAATAAGAATTTTTGGCGAAAGAATTAGTGCCAGGGGGCCCACGGCCTGTCCATGAGACAGGGGGGCGCCCCCTAGGGCGCGGCCCCCTATCTCGTGGCCCCCCTGGACACCTCCCGGCCTCAACTTCAACTCCATATATACCATCTCGGGGAGAAAAAATCAAGGAGAAAGTTTCATCACATTTTACGACACGGAGCCGCCGCCAAGCCCTAATCTCTCTTGGGAGGGCTGATCTGGAGTCCGTTCGGGGCTCCGGAGAGGGGGATTCGTCGCCGTTGTCATCATCCACCATCCTCCATCACCAATTTCATGATGCTCGCCGCCGTGTGTGAGTAATTCCATCATAGGCTTGCTGGACGGTGATGGGTTGGATGAGATTTACCATGTAATCAAGTTAGTTTTGTTAGGGTTTGATCCCTAGTATCCACTATGTTCTGAGATTGATGTTGCTATGACTTTGCTATGCTTAATGCTTGTCACTAGGGCCTGAGTGCCATGATTTCAGATCTGAACCTATTATGTTTCAATGAATATATGTGTGTTCTTGATCCTATCTTGCAAGTCTATAGTCACCTATTATGTGTTACGATCCGACAACCCCGAAGTGACAATAATTGGGATAGTTCTCGGTGATGACCATAGTTTGAGGAGTTCATGTATTCACTGTGTGCTAATGCTTTGTTCCGGTTCTCTATTAAAAGGAGGCCTTAATATCCCTTAGTTTCCGCTAGGACCCCGCTGAACACGGGAGGGTAGGACAAAAGACGTCATACAAGTTCTTTTCCATAAGCATGTATGACTATTTACGGAATACATGCCTACATTACATTGATGAACTTGAGCTAGTTCTGTGTCACCCTATGTTATTGCTATTACATGAGGAATCGCATCTGGCATAATTATTCATCACTGATCCATTGCCTACGAGATTTTCATATATTGTTCTTCGCTTATTTACTTTTCCGTTGCTACTGTTACAACTACTACAAAAACCAAAAACATTTATCTTTACTTTTGCTACCGCTACCTTTATTATCATACCACTTTTGCTACTAAACACTTTGCTGCAGATACTAAGTTATCTAGGTGTGGTTGAATTGACAACTCAACTGCTAATACTCAAGAATATTCTTTGGCCCCCCTTGTGTCGAATCAATAAATTTGGGTTGAATACTCTACCCTCGAAAGTTGTTGCGATCCCCTATACTTGTGGGTTATCAAGACTAATTTCTGGCGCCGTTGCCGGGGAGCATAGCTCTATTCTCTGAGTCACTTGGGATTTATATCTGTTGATCACTATGAAGAACTTGAAAGACGATCGAACTACTATTTTGCCCTCAACTACGAGGGGAGGTAAGGAACTGCCATCTAGCTCTGCACTAGATTCTCCTTCCGTATTAGTAGGCTTGCGACACCTAAACCTGCTACTGCTATGAATTCTGATATGTCGCATGTTATTGATGATGCCACCTTTACTATGCATGATGAAACTACTTCTGTGCGCGATACTACTGTGCCATTAGGTGAATTTCTAGATGAACAACTTGCTAGATTTAGGTGGAATGAAATTACTGAAGATCCTATTACTGATGATAGTGATGATGAAGGTCCCCCCAATGATTATGTTTTACCTGTTGTTCCTAAGGGTTATGTTATGCATGAAACAACTGCTATGAAAATTCTTGCTTGCAATGATAGAAATGATCTTAAGAAATTATTAGCTAAATGGAAGGAGCAGTCTCTTAATGCTAGAATGAAACCCGATCCTGCTTTTGCTACTTCACCTATCTGTGTTACTGATAAGGATTTTGAATTCTCTGTTGATCCTGATATTATTACTTTAGTTGAATCTGATCCTTTTTATGGCCTTGAATCTGAAACTGTTGTGGCACATCTTACCAAGTTGAATGATATAGCCACCCTGTTTACTAATGATGAGAAGTCTCGCTATTTATATATCCTTAAGATATTTCCGTTCTCATTAAAGGGTGATGCTAAGACTTGGTATAATTCTCTTGCTCTTGGTTGTGTGCGTAGTCCCCAGGATATGATTTATTACTTCTCTGCTAAATAATTCCCTGCTCATAAGAAACAAGCTGCCTTATGGGAAATATATAATTTTGTGCAAATTAATGAAGAGAGTCTCCCACAAGCTTGGGGGAGGCTTCTCCGGTTGCTTAATGCTTTGCCTGATCATCCTCTTAAGAAAAATGAAATACTTGATATCTTTTATGATGGACTAACCGATGCTTCCAAGGACTACTTAGATAGTTGTGCTGGTTGTGTTTTCAGGGAAAGAACAGTCGACGAAGCTGAAATACTATTGAATAATATGTTGACTAATGAAAATAATTGGACTCTTCCCGAGCCAGTTCCTGAAGTAATTCCTGAACCAATTGAGCCAACTCCTGAGCCTGTTCCTAAACCCACTCCGAAGAAGAGAGGTGTTTTATTTCTTAGTCCTGAAGATATGCAAGAGGCAAAGAAATCAATGAAAGAAAAAGGTATTAAAGATGAAGATGTTAAGAATTTACCTCCTATAGAAGAAATACATGGTCTTAATTTACCGCCTGAAGAACCATATTTTCTTGATAACCCGACACAGGTAGTAAAGGTAAATTCTCTCTATAGATATGATAAAGTTGAAATACCCTCAACTAAATTCCATAGCCCATGCTTAGATGAATTTGATGACTTTATGGCTAGACAAGAAAATTTTAATGCTTATGTTGGTAGAGAGTTAAAGAATAATGCTTTCGAGATAGGACGCGTAGGTGATAATCTGGCTAGAGTTAAAGATGAACTTCACCACGTTAGCAAATATGCTTGTATGGTTGCTACTCAAGCTGAGCAAGTACTTAAAGCTCAAAATGATTTGCTTGATGAATTGAATAATAAAAATGACTTTGCTGTTAGAGTGGCTACTAGAACTGGTAGAATGACTCGGGAACCTTTGTATCTTGAAGGACACCCTAAGAGAATCGAGCAAGATTCTCAGAGAAATAATTTAGAGGCACCTAGTTCTTCTAAAAAGAAGAAGAAGAAAAATGATAGGACTTTGCATGCTTCTAGTGAACCTACTGTAGACACACCTGAAAATCCTAATGATATTTCTATTTTTGATGTTGAAACACAATCAAGTGATGAACATGAACCTAGTGATAATGTTAATGATAATGTTCATGTTGATGCTCAACCTAGCAAAGACAATGATGGAGAGATTGAACCTGTTGTTGATCTTGATAACCCACAATCAAAGAATCAACGTTATGATAAGAGAGATTTTGTTGCTAGGAAGCACGGTAAAGAAAGAGAACCATGGGTTCAGAAACCCATGCCCTTTCCTCCTAAACCATCCAAGTGAAAGGATGATGAGGATTTTGAGCGCTTTGCTGAAATGATTAGACCTATTTTCTTACGTATGCGCTTAACTGATCTGCTTAAAGTAAATCCTTATGCTAAGTATATGAAGGATATCATCACAAATAAAAGAAAGATACCGGAAGCTGAAATTTCCACCATGCTTGCTAATTACACTTTTAAGGGTGGAATACCAAAGAAACTTGGAGATCCGGGTGTTCCAACTATACCATGCTCTATTAAAAGAAATTATGTTAGAACTACTTTATATGATCTTGGAGCCGGTGTTAGTGTTATGCCTCTCTCTTTATATCGTAGACTTGAATTGAATAGTTGACACCTACTGAAATATCTTTGCAAATGGCTGATAAATCAACTGCTATACCTGTCGGTATTTGTGAGGATGTGCCTGTTGTGGTTTCAAATGTCACTATCTTAACGGACTTTGTTATTCTTGATATTCCCGAGGACGATAGTATGTCTATTATCCTTGGTAGACCTTTTCTTAATACCGCAGGGGCTGTTATTGATTGCAACAAAGGCAATGTCACTTTTCATGTTAATGGTAATGAGCATAAGGTATATTTTCCGAGGAAACAATCTCAAGTTCATAGCATCAATTCTATTGAAAAAATTCCAACTATCATTTTTGGAGGTTTTGAATTTCCTCTCCCTACTGTCAAGAAAAAGTATGATATTCTTATTGTTGGGGATTTTCATATCCCCGTTGAGGTAACTTAGTGTTATTCGAAATTTCTCCAGTTCCGTGTTATTTGGAATGAGTTTGTTAACAAGACTTGATCAACCTTGTTAGTGGGTTCATTTTGATGATCACGAGATGGATGAAACTAGAAGGCACAACCTTCTGTACCCTCTTTTTACTTTCTGTTATTTAGAGTAAATAAAGCAAAAATAGTATTATTCGTCTGTTTTCTGAATTATCCGTGTATTAAAAAATAGTTCGAAAATAAAAGTGCTCCAAATGCCCTGAAAATTTAGTATGATTTTTTCTGGAATATTTGAGGATTTTAGGCACTGAAAACACTTCAAGAGGGGCAAGCACCAGGCCACGAGAGAGGAGGGCGCGCCCCCACTATAGGGCGCGCGCCCCTGTCTCGTGGGCCCCTGGTGGCCCCCCTCCACTTATGCCAGCACCCACACACTTCATCTTCTACCCAAAAAAATCCCCATCCAGCTCAAGCCCGAGTTCTAGCTCGTTTTGCTGTGATTTTTGATCTCTTAGCTCAAAGCTCCATTCGCAGAACTGCTTTGGGAGATTGTTGCTTGGTATGTGACTCCTCCATTGGTCCAATTAGTTTTTGTTCTAGTGCTTTATTCATTGCAAAATTTTGCTGCATAGGTGACCATGTTCTTGAGCTTGCATGTTAAATTTTTAAGGTCCTAAGCAATTCCAATGCATGATATAGGCTCTAGGCACTTGTAGGAGTAGTTGCTATCAATCTTTTTTAGTTTTATCCACTTTTATTTTGAAGTTACTAAAATTTCAGAAATTTTCAGAAAATGTTAAGGAGGTTCTTTAAAGGCTCTTCTAGCCAAAGCTCTAAGCAAAAACAAGACAAAGAGAAGGAAAAACCCAATTATAATCTTCCTCGCTTAGCGGAAGTACGGTCATGTGAATGGCCGTGTGAGCATTTCTTGAAAGAAGCCGGAATTCATGAAGACTTTTATGCTTTAATCGGGACTGCAGGCCTCACCGGTTTCATGAACGACTGAATCGATCAGTATCTCTTACTTACCAATACTTTCGTGCAAATTTTTTATTATTATCCTAAGAAGTCACCGCCTGCAGTATCATTTCATTTATATGATGAATTCAGAGAAATGTCTTTACGTGATTTTTGCGCAGTGTGTAGGATACCTTATGAGGGAGAATTAGAGGAACCCCATCGTAAAGATGTGGATGGCTTTGTTAATACTATCGCTGTAGAGGAGCCAAAGAAGGGTTCCGAGGCAAAAGTCTCTAGCATACACTTTCCTGTTTTACGCTACTTTGCCATATTTGCTAGTAGATGCTTGATTGGTCGTGGGAATAGTGGAAATTTGAGCGTTTCAGATATTATTATTCTTCAACATGCTTTGCTGGGAGACAATACTTTTAGTATGGGTACCGTCGTTGCTAAACGGCTAGCCCTGAATCGTACAAAAGGCCCCTTATTTGGAGGTATCTATGTTGCACGTCTTGCTGAACATTTTCAGATACCCATTAGGCACCTTGAGGAGGAGGAGACAAAATTACCTCCTCACATTTTAGATTACAAGAGCATGGTAGCACACAAGTTTATTGTTGACAACGAAGAGAAGATGCTCTTGTATAGACTTAGATTCAATAAGAAACACTTTGAGTTTATTATTTTGCCTGCACCTCTTTTATTTGACTTGCTTGCAGTAAATCACCTTGTTGCGCCAGAAGCGGTGAACAACCATCTAGCCCAAGCTTTTACTCCAGAACCTGAACCTGAGCCGGAACCTGAATTGGACCCTTATCGTGCATCATCTGTCCAGTGGGATCAGGAGATGACCAGCCAATGGTATCCTAATTACACATCCCACTACACCGGGGAGAGTAGCAGCGGTCCTTGGTATTAGACCAACTTAGGTCAAAATCATAAGCTTGGGGGAGTACGTATTTCTCACCGACTTTACATTCATGTTCACACACTAGTCGTTGGTGCTCACACTCTTTCATTGTATTATCCATGTTAGTTTAAATTTTTTTTCTAGTTTTCTTCTTGTGTGTTTGATAAACCTTAAGAAAAAGCAAAAAAATTAGTTAGTTTAATTTCCTTGCTTGTAGTAGAAATTAAAATGAAAACCCCAAAAGATTTCTCGTTCTTCTTTTACTTGTTGGGAGCTTTCCCGTGTAAATAGTTTTATTTTCTTTCCTTTCTTTTGGGGGTCGAGAAGACCATATTGTAAATGCTTAGTGGCTCTCATATGCATGATTGTTTATTTAACTTAGAGCCCATATTACTTGTCTTCTCTCTTGAGTTGAATGCTTGCAGATTCCAGCTTAGTCCAATGCACGTACATTCTTATTATTATACACATCGTTCGGTCGTGCAAGTGAAAGGTAATAATGACGATATATGATGGACTTATTGCGATGAGAAAAGCTAGTATGGACTTGACATCTCTTGTTTTTGTAAATATGATGATTCATTGTTCCTGAGTCAGCTATTATGAAGTAAACATATTTGCAATGACATTTAGAGATTATAGTTGCTTGTGCCATGCTTGATTTGCTATGAGTTATAATGGTTTACCTTGCATGCCAACATGCTATTAGAATGATTATGATGTGGTATGATGGGATGGTATCCTCCTTTAAATGAATTGAGTGACTCGACTTGGCACATGTTCACGCATGTAGTTGAATCAAATCAACATAGCCTTCATGATATTTATGTTCATGGTAGATTATATCCTACTCATGCTTGTACTCGGTGTAAATTAATTTTAATGAATGTTCACGACTTTTGTCGCTCTCTCAGTTGGTCGCTTCCCAGTCTTTTGCTAGCCTTCACCTGTACAAAGAAGGAATACTGCTTGTGCATCCAAACTCCTGAAACCCCACAGTTCTTCCATATGAGTGCACTATACCTACCTATATGCGGTATTTACCTGCCGTTCCAAGTAAATTTGTATGTGCCAAACTCCAAACTTTCAAATAAAATTCTGTTTTGTATGCTTGAGCAACTCATGTTTCAACTAGGGCTGCCTATATCTTCCATGCTAGGTGGGTTATTCTCAAGAGGAGTGGACTCCGCTCCTCATTCACGAGAAAGGGCCGGTAACCGGGATGCCCAGTCGCATGATCCAAAAAGATCAAAGCAAATCAAAATAATTAAACAAAACTCCCCCAGGGCTGTTGTATGTTGGAGGCACTCGTTGTTTCGAGCAAGCCATGGATTGATGCTTGTTGGTGGTTGGGGGAGTATAAACCTTTACCATTCTGTTTGGGAACTGCCTATAATGCATGTAGTATGGAAGATACATCCATCTCATAGTTGTTGCATTGACAGCGAAAGTATGCCGCTCAAAATGTTATTCAATCTCTATTTTAAAATCGAGCTCTGGCACCTCTACAAATCCCTGCTTCCCTCTGCGAAGGGCCTATCTATTTGCTTTTATGTTGAGTCATCACCCTTCTTATTAAAAATCACCCGCTAGAGAGCACAGTGTCATTTACATTCATTATTATTGGTTTATATTCGATATGATTTGACTGGATCTCTTTTTCCATGAATTACAATGTTTAGTCAGTCCTTGATCTTTAAAGGTGCTCTGCATTTATGTTTTGCGGTCTCAGAAAGGGCTAGTGAGATACCATTTTGTTATATCATGTTATGATTATTTTGAGAAAGTGTTGTCATCCGTGTTTTATTATTATGGCTCGCTAGCTGATTATGTTATAGATATGAGTAATTGTGAGACCTATGTGTTATTGTTAGTATGGTTAGTTCATAATATTTGCTGAAACTTGAATGTTGGCTTTTCATGTTACAATAACAAGAGCAAATAGAGTTTGTAAAAGTTTTTCTTTATCACTTTCAGTTTATCAACTGAATATCTTGAGGACAAGAAATGGTTTAAGCTTGGGGGAGTTGATACGTCTCCAATGTATCTACTTTTCCAAACACTTTTGCCCTTGTTTTGGACTCTAACTTGCATGATTTGATTGAAACTAACCCGGACTGACGCTGTTTTCAGCAGAACTGCCATGATGTTGTTTTATGTGTAGAAAAGAAAAGTTCTCGGAATGTCCTGGAAATCCACAGAGGGACTTTTCAGATTTAATAAGAATTTTTGGCGAAAGAATTAGTGCCGGGGGGCCCATGGCGACAGGGGGGCGTGCCCCCCCTAGGGCGCGCCCCCCTATCTCGTGGCCCCCCTGGACACCTCCCGGTGAGGGAGTCCTGGACTAGGGGGTGTCCGGATAGCCGGACTATCATCATCGGCCGGACTCCAAGACTATGAAGATACAAGATTGAAGACTTCGTATCGTGTCCGGATGGGACTTTCCTTGGCGTGGAAGGCAAGCTTGGCGATACGGATATGTAGATCTCCTACCATTGTAACCGACTCTGTGTAACCCTAGCCCTCTCCGGTGCCTATATAAACCGGAGGGTTTTAGTCCGTAGGACGAACAACCATTACAACAATCATACCATAGGCTAGCTTCTAGGGTTTAGCCTCCTTGATCTCATGGTAGATCCACTCTTGTACTACCCATATCATCAATATCAATCAAGCAGGAGTAGGGTTTTACCTCCATCGAGAGGGCCCGAACCTGGGTAAAAACATCGTGTCCCTTGTCTCCTGTTACCATCCGCCTAGACGCACAGTTCGGGACCCCCTACCCGAGATCCGCCTGTTTTGACACCGACATTGGTGCTTTCATTGAGAGTTCCTCTTTGTCGTCACCGATAGGCTTGATGGCTTCTTCAATCAACAACAACGCCGTCCAGGGTGAGACTTTTATCCCCGGACAGATCTTCGTGTTCGGCGGCTTTGCACTGCGGGCCAATTCACTTGGCCATCTGGAGCAGATCGAAAGCTACGCCCCTGGCCATCAGGTCAGGTTTGGAAGCCTAAACTTCACGGCTGACATCCGCTGAGACTTGATCTTCGATGGATTCGAGCCACAGCCGAGCGTGCCGCACTGTCATGATGGGCATGATCTAGCTCTGCCGCCGGACAGTACCTTGGAGGCCGCACATGAATCCGCTCCGACCCATAGTTCGGAGCCGACCGCGCAGATCGAGGACCAGTGGCTAGACACCGCTTCGGGAGCTGCAACTGCTACGGCGATGGAGCCGAATACTGACCTTGTCCCTTGCAAAGCTTGTGACTCCGAGGTGCCGGACTCCGAACCTCCGACGCCCCTGCCAATCGAATCCGATTGGGCGCCGATCATGGAGTTCACCGCTGCGGACAACTTTCAGCACTCACCCATTGGTGACATCCTGAATTCGCTAAAGTATCTCTCGTTATCAGGAGAGCACTGGCCGGACTGCGGTCAGGATGGTTGGGATGCGGACGACAAAGAAATTCGAAGCCCACCCACCACCCACTTTGTAGCCACTATCGACGCTCTAACCGACATGCTAGACTTCGACTCCGAAGACATCGATGGTATGGACGACGATGCCGGAGACGAACAAGAACCAGCGCCTACGCGGCACTAGAAGACCACCTCGTCATACGACATATACATGGGGGACATCCCAAAGGATGGGAACAGCGAAGAAGCAGCGGAGGCAGATTCCTCTAAGAAACAACCCAAGCGGCAATGTCAGCGGCGCCGCTCTAAATCCTGCCATAGCAAGAATGGAGATTCCGGCACCGGAGATAATAACACCCCAGAGAGTGCCGAAGACGACCCCCTCCAGCAAGATTCAGCACAGGAGGACGGACAAGCCAACCCTCATGAGAGAGCGGCAGACGAGGAGATAGAGGATGATAATTACATGCCTCCCTCCGGAGATGAGGCAAGCCTCAATGACGACGAATTCGTCGTTCCCGAGGATCCCGTCGAACAAGAGCATTTTAAACACAGGCTAATGGCCACGGCGAATAGCCTAAAGAAAAAGCAGCAACAGCTCCGAGCTGATCAAGACCTGCTGGCCGACAGATGGACCGAGGTCCTCGCGGCCGAAGAGTATGAACTCGAACGCCCCTCCAAAATATGCCCAAAACGCAAGTTTCTCCCCCGACTAGAGGAGGAAGCATACACACCTTCATCACTATCGCACAATACGGCAGACCGACCACCTCGTGGCCGCGACAGAGAGGCATCTAGGCCCTCCGCCAGAACCATACCCCGGCACCGCTCGAAAAGTGCGAAGCCACGGGGGAATGCGCCGGACTTGCGGGGTATATTGGAGGATAAGGCAAGACAATCAAGATCTATCTATGGATCACGTGGGTGCCCCACGACCCACGACGACTACCGTCGCGCCGGATACAGCAACTCCGGCCGGACCGAACACAGCAGACAAAGCTCTCTTGAGCTACGCCGTGATATTGCTCAATATAGAGGCGCCGCACACCCACTATGCTTCACAGACGAAGTAATGGATCATCAAATCCCTGAAGGGTTTAAACCCGTGAACATTGAATCCTACGATGGCACAACAGACCCGCGGTTTGGATCGAAGATTATCTCCTTCATATCCATATGGCCCGCGGTGACGATCTCCACGCCATCAAGTATCTCCCACTCAAGCTTAAAGGGCCAGCTCAGCTGTGGGGACCCCGACTCATAAGTCGTGATCACCGAATGCACGTGTACAGTGATCCCAGAGATCAATGCTCACTGAACACACAGAAGCTGAATAACAAGAGTCTTACATCCATACATACCGTATTACACAAGTAGGACCATTATGGTCGAGTGTTGAGTATAACATCGCAGCGGAAATCTTCGTCGATAACATGGACCCATGCCATCTGCCTTAACCCTATAGGCATTCTGACTGGGAAGCGTCCTAGCTCGCATGTTCGTCACTGAAGTATTCCTCATCATATCCTGTTCTTTCATGCCTGGCCAATAAAATAACCAGTGGCAAGCCAATGAGTACTTTGAATGTACTCGCAAGCAACCCATGTTTTGGTTCAAGATGTAACAATGCATGATATAGGTAAATTTTTGCAGAAAGCTAGTTTTGAGTGCAATGACATGTTCAACAAGTTGTAGGACATGCGTCAGGAGAATGCAAGTAACCATGAGGTCAGGTTACAGATATCAACATAAATAGAGTGGGCACCAACCCAACTCAATCATGTCAAGTCCTTTGACTTGACCCAGGTAAATCTTCCCACTTATCCAAACACACACACTAGTTTGTAAACATGTGGACGTAGCCCAAGAGCGGTTACCCAACTGTCCTTGACCGTGGACACGGCTATTCGAATAGTTTTACACTCTGCAGAGGTTGCACACTTTACCCACTAGATCCGGGGAACTTCGTGTCATCCACGACCCGCGGTACCTCAAGTACCCGGGGTAAGCACCCGATCACTACCTTTCCCTAGACGACACTAACATGGAGTCCACTCGATTGGTAGTGACCCCCGTGCCCAACATTTAACATCTTAAAATCGTGGAGCATCACTCCGATATTCATCACATACTAGGACGGGGTACCAACGGTGTGTCCGGTGCCCCATAAAAATGTTCTTGGCCGCACTACTTGGCATGACCCCGTCCCGAGAGAGCGCACCAACAACTCTCCCGTCACTAGTAATGCGGGCTCCAAGCTAGTACCGTTCTAGGTAATCAATAATGCCCTTTCCCATATAAGGGTAGAGTGGTTGTGCATGTAAGGTTGGAATAACGGTCGCAACTTAAACCAATCCGTTTTTGAAAACAACACACACACTTGCCTCGGTACACCACTTCGTCATCAAGTGGCTACCCAACTCATCATCTCCCTCGGGCATAAGTGGCACCCGTCAGGGTTTTTGAAAAGTCCTTTGAAAATACTTTGTCTCCATCACATGCATATTCCCGTCCCTTTTTGCGTAGCAACTACTTAGCATCCTATCTACTCCCACCGGCATAACCCTCATAAGAAGGTAGGGTCATGCACAATGCAAGTATCAACGAGGAAGTAACAGGGGCAACCAACCTACGTGGTTCATCATCTCATCATGATTCCGATGCAACAACAAATAAGAGCTATATGGCATGCACAAAAAGGGTTTCATGGACATGGTCAAAGGGATGCTTGCCTGGTTCATCAGAGTCTTGAAATCTTCTGGTCCTTCTCCAAGTACTCCGTCTACTTCGTCAACTAACGTCAGAAACAAACACAATAAGCAACACGACAAGGCAAAAATAGAAGTGCTCTAAAAATGTGAGTTGGACTTTTCTAGGATACCTCTGGTCATATGAGGGATGACCAAAGTGGTTTTATTGGGATTTGATGAATGGATATCTCTGAACATTTTGATATGGTGGAATCAAGGGGTTTATGGATTTGCAAGAAGTGTACAGAAATATATTTTTGCAAAATGAGCAAAGGCACCCATTTAACAAAGGATGATTTTAGAAGCATCTAGGAATTGGTTTCACTGGATTTGGAGTTGAGACGATTTTCCTATGAATTTGCAAAGTTGTCAAATATGAAGAAATGGCTCATTATTTGAGGTGATACAGAAAGTATTAATAAAAATGTTCATAAACTAAGTTATGAACTTATAGACATCTAGGAGTTTGTACCATGGAATTTGGATCAAAAATGGGCTCTCTGTGATTTTCTAAAGTTCAGTACAGAAATGGAAAAACAAGATTTGATAAATGTTTATGAAGAAAAAGTCTCTGGAAAAATGTGCATGTTGCACCAACAGGTAGAGCATGATTTATGGAGTCACTAGAAATTTGAATCATCAAATTTGGAGGTAAAATGAATATTTGGGATATTTTACAAGTTCTGGAAAAAGAAAAAAGACAAAGGAAGGGGGGGTATACCTATACCGCGCACCGAGCGCAGCATAGCGCCGCAGCGCGCTGGGCCGGCCCAGCGGCTCGGCCGCACGCGCGCAGGTGGCCACGTCGAAGGCGCCCGCCCGGAATACGTCTTCGCCGCTGGGAGACGGCACCCAGGGAAGCCGTGTGCACTTAAGTTGTGGGCCCGACCCTCACGGTCACTTACACCCGGGGCCCACCGGGCTTTCTCACCTTCTCCCGCGTCCTTCTTCTTCCTTGTGATAGGGGACAGGGGAGGGCGCCGGTCGCCGTGGTTCCGGCCGCTCTGCTGCATCGGACGGCGTGGTAGTGGTCTGGGCGGATGCCCCACTCCACGCCGCGCTCGGGGGTGGCCGCGTTGGACACGGGGGAGACCAGGAGCGAGCAGCTTAACGGGAGGGCGGACGACAGCGTCCAGCAAGAGGGGTTCTGGGGTTGCGGGGCGATAGAGGAGGAGGTAATGGGCGGAGGAGCCTCGTCGGCGTGAGGTGGCTTCATTGGGGTCCAAAGGAGGGGAGGGGAGGTTCAGTCTGCGGGAATTTGGGCGGAGACCGACGTCGGCACCTCGGCCATGGAGGGAGCAGGAGGACACGAGAGGGAGAGGGAGTGTGTCTGAGGGGTTGTTGGGGGGACGGGGAGAGAGAGTAGAGGCCAGAGAAGGGCTCAGGAGGGACTCTAAGTAGAGGGGCTGCGGTGCACCGTGGACGCGGTCTACGGCGCCCATGGGCGAGCTCGTAGAGGGAGAAAGACGGCAAGGGAGGAGGGGCCCGATAGCATTGCGTGTCGCGGACGTCGAGGCGCATCGTCGGGCGCGCTGGGGAGGCCCGAGGTGGCCGGAGGTGCTTGGCAGGGGGCGGCTACAGTGCGGGAGCGCACTGTAGTGCGCTCCAGAGCGCCCATATGGCTGTCCAGGCCATTTTCTATGCTTGTGGGCGCGCCGTTGCATGTCCAGTAGCATTTGGGGGGTGCTAAGGAAGGGATCTTGGCCTTGGATGCTTTGGGTGGCCAGTGGGTGAAGAGAGAGGATGGAGAAGAGTGGAAATGGGGCTGTCCAGAATAGAAAATTAGTGGTTCCATCCCCTTGATCAAATAGCATTGACTTGAGCTGAACGTCAGAGGTAGAGGGAGGTTAGGAGGAGGTGTGGTAAAGAGTTGAGCTCATGGAGAATAGTGGAAATTGCCAAAATAGGCATTTTAAGTTTCTGCCAGAAGGTGTTTGATGGTGGTTTGGGCAAGCACATGATCTCCATTTTCCATGAGACTCCACAGGGTGAAATGTCACATATAATTAGGGCCTTCCACCAATTTTGAGCTCATTTGGGCAAAGTTGCCAATGCAACTTTTTGTAAACCCTAAAAATTAGCAGAAATGGACTTTTCAAGATGTAGCCTTTCAAATCTATTCTCCTTGATGCACCACTTGGTGTAGTGTCATCATTAGAGGTCCTGAACATGTCCACAAAAGTTCAGATCAAAAGGAGAAACTTGGCAATGTAAAGTTGCTCAAACTTGGTTCTGGACAGGAATGGTTTTGGGGCACTTTGATCAAGTTAACTTGTTCTCCAACTTGTGCCAATTGGTCTAGATGAATGATTAGACCATTTGAGCATGTTCACAAGGTCTGAGAACATTTGGACATGTTTGGCAATGTAAAGTTGCTCAAACTTCAAAATGGACAGAAATGGTTTTGAGGGTATTTCATGGGGTTATACTGTTCTCCATGACATGATAATTGTCAGGATCATCAAGCATGTCATATGTGACATGATAGAATTTTCTTGGAATTTGTGGACAATATTTCCTTTGTAAATATTTCAAAAGCTTGAAATATCCAGAAAGGGTTTTTGAGGGATTTGACCAATATTTTGAACATGACCATGTGTTGAAACTCTTATATATGGACAATATATGTCCACTGAGTTTCCCTGATTTTTGTCAAATATTTTTAAAACAATAAAATAATTTTTCCCTATTAAAGACCATTTCTGGCCTTAAGAAAAAGCTTTTAAATAAAATAGGAAAATAACTTTTAAAATTATATTTTTGTGGTTTCTGGGTATCCTATATCTAATAGGAGTCAAATATATTTTTGGAAAGATTTTTACTGCCCTTAATTAAGTACTTGTAGTGCAAACCTCAATTCAGGGGTTTTTGGAAAACTAAATTTTGAAAATACTATTTGGCCAAATTATTTTTTTAAGAAATTATTTTTATGTCCTATACACATGGCATGATCATTGGTTCAAGAGTTTGGAGCAAGGAGATGAAGTATAGGAGTTGGAGGATTTATTTGATTTTTAGAGCACTTGCAAACAGCAAACAAAAATCCAATCAAGCAAAGTCCAAAACACTCAAAAGTTTTTGTCAAGCCACATTTTATCATGATTTATCATCTTAAGTGTTGTGCCACGAAAATCAGGGTGTGACAGACCTACCCCCCTTACAAGAATCTCGTCCCCGAGATTCCTAAACTAGGCGTGGAAAGGAATATGAAAACTGGATCCGGGGTAGTCTTCAAGTCCTCATGTTGCTAATGGGTAGCTCGCGGTAGGTTAGATTGGGCTAGGGGTCGATGGCTCGGTGGTTAATGCCCTCGTTAGTGCTCGGGCTAGCTAGGAAGTTGGAAACACTTCCGGGGTTGTGATGCATAGAAAGCATTATGCACATCAGGTAGCTCAGGTGGCAACTCCAGATGGTAACTGTCTTCTCTTCGTCTTGTAGTGATCTTAGAGGGGGTTGTTAAATCTTGGAGTGATCTCGAAGGGGGCCGATGAATCTTGGTGTGGTTCTCCTTGTCATGGAAATGCTTGGTTCCTTAGAGAGAAGTGGCTTGCAGATATGCCTGGTCTTTGGTGCGGAGGTATACTTCTTGAAGATGGTGGTTGGCATAGTTCTTCCTCCTAGGCACGACGGTCTTTAGATGTTCCCTGACCAGCTGAATGGCTCTTCTTCTGTCTTCAGGTGGACAAGTAGGTCACCAAATGATGATGACAATTATCTTGTCTAAGCACTCCATGAAGGCTTTGTTCACGGGGTACATAAAGTAGGCTGGGGCATTGGTGATGGTCACGGTTGAGTATTGGCCAAGGTCTTATCGATCTAGAGCCAAACCCATGTTTGTGATTCCTACCATATCGTGGCTTGGTGGGCTTAAGGGTTTCAAGGATTCTAGTGTGCGAGTGAACGTTTATCATCCCATCCTTGAGCACAGTTTCTGAGATGCCAATTGTTCTATCTAGTCCTTTGAACAAATAACCTTATACCACCGAAAGCATCAACTCTTGTAGGTCAGCTCCAATCATCACTCATGCTATTATTATCCTCATGACTCCCAAGGGGAGGTCTAATAAATCTATACATGTCAACTATCCCAAACTCATATGTATGTCTACCCCTAAAAATCCATGGGTAGAACATATAAGCTGCTAAGCTTGGACGTGACAATCCAAGTGCTCAGCCTGTTCTTCCAAGGTCTAAGATAAAGCATCTCTATCCTAAGGAAACACGTCGTAAGCCACTCCAAGATCTTGTTTCCTTCCTATGAATCAACTCCAACAGCCCATTAACTTCCATCAATCACTACATGATCCATTAATTCTACAAATCCAACGCCTATGCTGGTGTTCCACATGATCTCCAAAAGTCCTTATAATCCCCAAACACTTGAAAAGGCTATCTCTACTATAGTCAGTCCACCAATTTTCATTATCATGGTCAAGTAACCTCCAAGGTCAAGTTCACAAAGATGCCTAAATAAACTCCGACAATTAATCCAATCTCCTAGTTTATTGTCCACCGAGAAACATGGTATCACGATCAAGATCATCAGTCTAAATCCAATTTACTCCGAACCATGTAAACATACTCAGCATCTATACTCAACTAGGATCACCTATTTAAATCCAAATCTCTTGTCCAACGAGAATTCCTACATGTTCCCCAAGTCATTTACGTAATATCAACTGTCTCCTAACAATATCCCATGGCTAAGTAAAATCCAAATACTTCTTCTGGCTTGCGAACACAATTATCCTACTAAATCCAATTTACTCAGGGGTAAAGAAAGTTATGCTAATCTATACTCATGATCCCACCAAGTTCATCTACCAACATCAAAGCCTCATAATCCACCAAATAGTCTCATATAATTCCTCAAGTCATTGATATAAATTCATCAAGTCATTTGTCCTCAATTCCTATATCCTCAAACTGGTCTTCCCTATGGCATCGTCAGCTTTGGTGCTATCTTAGGATGATAGTGTGCTCGTTCACTATGTCCACTAGTTCCATAATGAACCCAGTGATAAGAAAGGTTACGGAGGCTTAACAGGTTCTCTTGCAATTCCGTAGGTTAAGCTCATGGTTAAGGTTTCGAGCTGGGGTATCTCGTGAAGCCTCAAAGGGTCTAGGAATGGGTCTCTAATCTTGAGGGGAAACCATAACTCTAAGGGGTTGCTCTTGGTCGAGGAGGTTGTAGCAAAAGTCTTTAGTGCTTGTTGGTCGCCAAGGTGGAATCCTTGGTGCATATTGTCTTGCTGGTCTTCAGTTGAGGAAAGAGATGAGAGGGAAAACTAGCATAGAGGAGGGGAATGCCTAAAGGGGGTTCTATAGTGCAAGTGCAAACAAACAGGTGCAAAAAGGGCCAAACAGAAAAAGCAAGGTAAGGAAGGTGATATAGTCGCATACTTGTCGCCTAGGGCAAAAGTGCGACCTATATCAAAACACAAACAAATAAAAACAAACAACACACAATCATCGTTCTATTCGAACTATCATACGGACTCGACTGCGCATAGGGGGTACACGACTCATCCTACCCTAGGGGTTCTCGGACTCGGTAGTCGTGCCTTGTGCCTCATGCAGTCTTCTGAGTTTTCCTCAGGTGTTGCTACGTCTCTTGTAGTTGTTCGATGAAACAATCCGGGTTGAGCCTAAAGATTCTTCAACAACTTCTCGCCTGTTGAAGTGATGGGGTGAAGGTGGCTCCTCGTAGCTGGCATTGACTTGGTCTTCTATTGTCTTCTTAATCACGACGATCCCTTTTTGTCTTCTAGGCCGTCGATGGTACCAGGTAGGTAATCCTTTATGCAATGACATTATCAAGGCATAATAGAGGTCCATCATGTCGGTTACGTTGATGACAACATTGACACCAAGAGCGGGGGATGAGGAGAACCATTTTCCTGCTCACTATAGTGAGGCGGACCAAATGGCTAGGTTCTCATCCACCGGTGGTTGCCGATACAACAATGGTAGTGACAGGGTTACTTTATTAGCGATGTATATCATGATCTTGCATATTCTATGCCCTGATCATCGTAGGCTAAGGTTGCATCATCTTGGGGCAGTGTCAAGGATGTCACCATCTCCTGGGTCTTCAGGTCCTCATTCCTTAAGGATGTATCTTCTCTTGGTATCGTCTTGTTGTGATGCCGCCAATCTTGTGTCAGGAGATGTGGGTGAATGTCTGGCAAGGCATCTTCCTTCTAGATTATCCACGAGGATTACAAGGAATCCAGTGGTCAGGGGCACAAGGGTTCTAGCGACCAAAGGTTTGAAGGGGAAGATATTAATAAGGAAAGTATACCTTAGTTTTCGAAAAACTGAGAAGGGAAGAGAAGTACAGATAGTTTTGAAAACTAGTGGTAGTTTTGGAAATAGTTTTACCCTAACTAACGACCATGCTAACTAAGGCTTCCTACAGTCAGGATGGCTCTGATACCAGCTCTGTGGGGACCCCGACTCATAAGTCGTGATCACAGAATGCACGTGTACAGTGATCCCAGAGATCAATGCTCACCGAACACACAGAAGCTGAATAACAAGAGTCTTACATCCATACATGCCGTATTACACAAGTAGGACCATTATGGTCGAGTCTTGAGTATAACATCGCAGCGGAAATCTTCGTCGATAACTTGGACCCATGCCATCTGCCTTAACCCTACAGGCATTCTGACTGGGAAGCGTCCTAGCTCGCATGTTCGTCACCGAAGTATTCCTCATCATATCCTGTTCTTTCATGCCTAGCCAATAAAATAACCAGTGGCAAGCCAATGAGTACTTTGAATGTACTCGCAAGCAACCCATGTTTTGGTTCAAGATGTAACAATGCATGATATAAGTAAATTTTTGCAGAAAGCTAGTTTTGAGTGCAATGACATGTTCAACAAGTTGTAGGACATGCGTCAGGAGAATGCAAGTAACCATGAGGTCAGGTTACAGATATCAACATAAATAGAGTGGGCACCAACCCAACTCAATCATGTCAAGTCCTTTGACTTGACCCAGGTAAATCTTCCCACTTATCCAAACACACACACTGGTTTGTAAACATGTGGACGTAGCCCAAGAGCGGTTACCCAACTGTCCTTGACCGTGGACACGGCTACTCGAATAGTTTTACACTCTGCAAAGGTTGCACACTTTACCCACTAGATCCGGGGAACTTCCGTGTCATCCACGACCCGCGGTACCTCAAGTACCCGAGGTAAGCACCCGATCACTACCTTTCCCTAGACGACACTAACATGGAGTCCACTCGATTGGTAGTGACCCCCGTGCCCAACATTTCACATCTTAAAATCGTGGAGCATCACTCCGATATTCATCACATACTGGCACGGGGTACCAATGGTGTGTCCGGTGCCCCATAAAAATGTTCTTGGCCGCCCTACCTGGCACGACCCCGTCCCGAGAGAGCGCACCAACAACTCTCCCGTCACTAGTAATGCGGGCTCCAAGCTAGTATCGGTCTAGGTAATCAATAATGCCCTTTCCCATATAAGGGTAGAGTGGTTGCGCATGTAAGGTTGGAATAACGGTCGCAACTTAAACCAATCCGATTTTGAAAACAACACACACACTTGCCTCGGTACACCACTTCGTCATCAAGTGGCTACCCAACTCATCATCTCCCTCGGGCATAAGTGGCACCCGTCGGGGTTTTTGAAAAGTCCTTTGAAAATACTTTGTCTCCATCACATGCATATTCCCGTCCCTTTTTGCGTAGCAACTACTTAGCATCCTATCTACTCCCACCGGCATAACCCTCATAAGAAGGTAGGGTCATGCACAATGCAAGTATCAACGAGGAAGTAACAGGGGCAACCAACCTACGTGGTTCATCATCTCATCATGATTCCGATGCAACAACAAATAAGAGCTATATGGCATGCACAAAAAGGGTTTCATGGACATGGTCAAAGGGCTGCTTGCCTGGTTCATCAGAGTCTTGAAATCTTCTGGTCCTTCTCCAAGTACTCCGTCTACTTCGTCAACTAACGTCGGAAACAAACACAATAAGCAACACGACAAGGCAAAAATAGAAGTGCTCTAAAAATGTGAGTTGGACTTTTCTAGGATACCTCTGGTCATATGAGGGATGACCAAAGTGGTTTTATTGGGATTTGATGAATGGATATCTCTGAACATTTTGATATGGTGGAATCAAGGGGTTTATGGATCTGCAAGAAGTGTACAGAAATATATTTTTGAAAAATGAGCAAAGGCACCCATTTAACAAAGGATGATTTTAGAAGCATCTAGGAATTGGTTTCACTGGATTTGGAGTTGAGACGATTTTCCTATGAATTTGCAAAGTTGTCAAATATGAAGAAATGGCTCATTATTTGAGGTGATACAGAAAATATTAATAAAATGTTCATAGACTAAGTTATGAACTTATAGACATCTAGGAGTTTGTACCATGGAATTTGGATCAAAAATGGGCTCTCTGTGATTTTCTAAAGTTCAGTACAGAAATGGAAAAACAAGATTTTATAAATGTTTATGAAGAAAAAGTCTCTGGAAAAATGTGTATGTTGCACCAACAGGTAGAGCATGATTTATGGAGTCACTAGAAATTTGAATCATCAAATTTGGAGGTAAAATGAATATTTGGGATATTTTACAATTTCTGGAAAAAGAAAA
>NC_041385.1:503048754-503055744 GCF_002162155.2 Triticum dicoccoides | reverse complement strand
ACCGCGCGCCGAGCACAGCATAGCACCGCAGCGCGCTGGGCCGGCCCAGCGGCTCGGCCGCACGCGCGCAGGCGGCCACGTCGAAGGCGCCCGCCCGGAATACGTCTTCGCCGCTGGGAGACGGCACCCAGGGAAGCCGTGTCCACTTAAGTTGTGGGCCCGACCCTCAGGGTCACTTACACCCGGGGCCCACCGGGCTTTCTCACCTTCTCCCGTGTCCTTCTTCTTCCTCGCGACAGGGGATAGGGGAGGGCGCCGGTCGCTGTGGTTCCGGCTGCTCTACTGCGTCGGACGGCGTGGTAGTGGTCTGGGCGGATGCCCCACTCCACGCCGCGCTCGGGGGTGGCCGCGTTGGACACGGGGGAGACCAGGAGCAAGCAGCTCAACGGGAGGGCGGACGACGGCGTCCGGCAAGAGGGGTTCTGGGGTTGCGGGGCGCTAGAGGAGGAGGTAATGGGCGGAGGAGCCTCGTCGGCGTGAGGTGGCTTCATTGGGGTCCAAAGGAGGGGAGGGGAGGCTTCGGTCTGCGGGAATTTGGGCGGAGACCGACGTCGGCACCTCGGCCATGGAGGGAGCAGGAGGACACGAGAGGGAGAGGGAGTGTGTCTGAGGGGTTGTTGGGGGGACAGGGAGAGCGAGTAGAGGCCAGAGAAGGGCTCGGGAGGGACTCTAAGTAGAGGGGCTGCGGTGCACCGTGGACGCGATCTACGGCGCCCATGGGCGAGCTCGCGGAGGGAGAAAGAGGGCAAGGGAGGAGGGGCCCGATAGCATTGCGTGTTGCGGACGTCGAGGCGCATCGTCAGGCGCGCTGGGGAGGCCCGAGGTGGTCGGAGGTGCTTGGCAGGGGGCGGCTACAGTGCGGGAGCGCACTGTAGCGCGCTCCAGAGCGCCCATATGGCTGTCCAGGCCATTTTCTATGCTTGTGGGCGCGCCGTTGCATGTCCAGTAGCATTTGGGGGGTGCTAAGGAAGGGATCTTGGCCTTGGATGCTTTGGGTGGCCAGTGGGTGAAGAGAGAGGATGGAGAAGAGTGGAAATGGGGCTGTCCAGAATAGAAAATTAGTGGTTCCATCCCCTTGATCAAATAGCATTGACTTGAGCTGAACGCCAGAGGTAGAGGGAGGTTAGGAGGAGGTGTGGTAAAGAGTTGAGCTCATGGAGAATAGTGGAAATTGCCAAAACAGGCATTTTAAGTTTCTGCCAGAAGGTGTTTGATGGTGGTTTGGGCAAGCACATGATCTCCATTTTCCATGAGACTCCACAGGGTGAAATGTCACATATAATTAGGGCCTTCCACCAATTTTGAGCTCATTTGGGCAAAGTTGCCAATGCAACTTTTGTAAACCCTAAAAATTAGCAGAAATGGACTTTTCAAGATTTAGCCATTCAAATCTATTCTCCTTGATGCACCACTTGGTGTAGTGTCATCATTAGAAGTCCTGAACATGTCCACAAAAGTTTAGATCAAAAGGAGAAACTTGGCAATGTAAAGTTGCTCAAACTTGGTTCTGGACAGGAATGGTTTTCGGGCACTTTGATCAAGTTAACTTGTTCTCCATCTTGTGCCAATTGGTCTAGATGAATGATTAGACCATTTGAGCATGTTCACAAGGTCTGAGAACATTTGGACATGTTTGGCAATGTAAAGTTGCTCAAACTTCAAAATGGGCAGAAATGGTTTTGAGGGTATTTCATGGGGTTATACTGTTCTCCATGACATGATAATTGTCAGGATCATCAAGCATGTCATATGTGACATGATAGAATTTTCTTGGAATTTGTGGACAATATTTCCTTTGTAAATATTTCAAAAGCTTGAAATATCCAGAAAGGGTTTTTGAGGGATTTGACCAATATTTTGAACATGACCATGTGTTGAAACTCTTATATATGGACAATATATGTCCACTGAGTTTCCCTGATTTTTGTCAAATATTTTTAAAACAATAAAATAATTTTTCCCTATTAAAGACCATTTCTGGCCTTAAGAAAAAGCTTTTAAATAAAATAGGAAAATAACTTTTAAAATTATATTTTTGTGGTTTCTGGGTATCCTATATCTAATAGGAGTCAAATATATTTTGGGAAAGATTTTTACTGCCCTTAATTAAGTACTTGCAGTGCAAACCTCAATTCAGGGGTTTTTGGAAAACTAAATTTTGAAAATACTATTTGGCCAAATTATTTTTGTAAGAAAAAATTATTTTTATGTCCTATACACATGGCATGATCATTGGTTCAAGAGTTTGGAGCAAGGAGATGAAGTATAGGAGTTGGAGGATTTATTTGATTTTTAGAGCACTTGCAAACAGCAAACAAAAATCCAATCAAGCAAAGTCCAAAACACTCAAAAGTTTTTGTCAAACCACATTTTATCATGATTTATCATCTTAAGTGTTGTGCCACGAAAATCAGGGTGTGACATCGGCATTGGCTTAACAGCTTGCCAGCGGAGTCAATTGGGTGTTGGGAGGACCTGGAAGCCGCATTTCTCGACAACTTCCAGGGCACATATGTGCGACCACCAGACGCCGATGACCTAAGCCATATAATTCAGCAGCCAGACGAATCGGCCAGACAGTTCTGGACACGGTTCTTAACAAAGAAAAATCAAATAGTCGACTGTCCGGATGCAGAGGCCCTCGCAGCCTTCAAACATAACATCCGCGACGAGTGGCTGGCCCGGCACCTAGGACAAGAAAAGCCGAAATCGATGGCAGCCCTCACATCACTCATGACCCACTTCTGTGCGGGGGAGGACAGCTGGCTAGCCCGCAGCAACAATCTCAGCAAAAATTCTGGCAGTCCGGACAACAAGGACCGCAACGGCAGGTCGTGTCATAACAAAAACAAACGCCGCGTTAACGACGATAACACTGAGGATACGGCAGTCAATGCCGGATTCAGAGGCTCTAAAACCGGTCAGTGGAAAAAGCCATTCAAAAGAACTACTCCGGGTCCGTCCAATTTGGACCGAATACTAGACCGCTCTTGCCAGATACATGGCACCCCCGAAAAGCCAGCTAACCACACCAACAGGGATTGTTGGGTATTCAAGCAGGCAGGCAAGTTAATTGCCGAAAACAATGACAAGGGGCTACATAGCGATGACGAGGAGGAGACCCGGCCGCCGAACAGTAGAGGACAGAAGGGTTCCCCCCCCCACAAGTGTGGACTGTAAACATGATATACGCAACCCACATACCCAAGAGGGAGAGGAAGCGTGCACTTAGGGACGTATATGCGACGGAGCCAGTCGCCCCGAAGTTCAATCCATGGTCCTCTTTGTCACAACCAATATGCGACCCTATCCAAAAGGAACTCGAAGGTCCCACCAAGGATAGACCCGCATATTGGAACGCTTTTGCAAGGTGGATATCATTACATCAACATTACATAATAGTGGGGATACATCCAATACATACAATGTCACACGAATACAACATCATCATACAAGAACAACATCCGACTACGGATGAATCATAAACAGAAACTCAAACGATATCCACCCTGCTAGCACAGGCTGCCGACCTGTAACCTATCCCCTGATCGAAGAAGAAGCAGACAAAGAACTCCAAACAAGCAAATATCGCTCTCACGTCAGGATCATCGCAAAACCTGTACCTGCAACTGTTGTTGTAGTAATCTGTGAGCCACGAGGACTCAGCAATCCCATTACCATGGGTATCAAGACTAGCAAAGCTTAAAGGGAAAGGAAGGGGTAAAGTGGTGAGGTTGCAGCAGCGACTAAGCATGATATGGTGGCTAACATACGCAAATGAGAGCGAGAAGAGAAACAAAGGAATGGTCATGAAGCTAGCAATGATCAAGAGGTGATCCTGAACACCTACTTACGTCAGACATAACCCAGAAACCGTGTTCACTTCCCGGACTCCGCTGAGAAGAGACCATTACGGCTACACACGCGGTTGATGCATTTTAATTCGGATCTGGTGTCAAGTTATCTACAACCGGACATTAACAAATTCCCATCTGCCACATAACCGCGGGCACGGCTCTCGAAAGTTTATACCCTGCAGGGGTGTCCCAACTTAGCCCATGACAAGCTCTCGTGATCAATGAAGGAATAGACCTTCTCCCAGGAAGACCCGATCAGTCTCGGAATCCCGGTTTACAAGACATTTCAACAATGGTAAAACAAGACCAGCAAGACCTCCTGGTGTGCCGACATCCTGATAGTAGCCGCGCGTATCTCGTCTCAGGCCACGACCGGATGAGCAGTACGTACAACTAGAACCAGACCTCAAGTTTCCCCAAGGTGGCGCTGCAAGTGGCTCTAGTTTGGACCAACACTTAGACAAGCATTGGCACGGGGGGGCTGAATAAAGATGACCCTTGGGTTAATTACTCCCAAGGGAAATATAGGTGGTGGTGAGGCAAATGGTAAAACCAATGTTGGGCCTTGCTGGACAAGTTTTATTCAAAGCGAACTGTCAGGGGGGTCCCATAAATCACCAACCGCGTTAGGAACGCAAAATCCGGGAACATAACACCAGTATGACGGAAACTAGGGCGGCAAGAGTGGAACAAAACACCAGGCATAAGGTCGAGCCTTCCACCCTTTACCAAATATATAGATGCATTAATAATATAAGAGATATTGTGATATCCCAACCAAAATCCTGTCCACCATGGAGAAATCTTCAACTTCACCTGCAACTAGCAACGCTATAAGAGGGGCTGAGCAAAGCGGTAACATAGCCAAACAGTGGTTTGCATAGGAAAGGTGTCAAAGGTTAGAGGTTCATGGCAATTTGGGATGGCTTGATAAACAGGTAATAGGTAGCGCAGCATAGCGAAAGAACGAAGCAACTAGCATAGCAATGATAGTAGTGAGATCCAGGGTAGCGGTCATCTTGCCTAAAATCCCGCAAGGAAGAAGAACAAGTCCATGAAGAAGATGAACGGATGAAGCCGAACCAACCGTAGACGAACGAATCCTCACGATCGCAACGAAACAGGAACTAACAAGAAGAAGCACACAACATAGGTAAACACACCACACATGAACAAGACATGATGCACAACAAGCATGATGCATGGCAAAGCTACATGAAGCTACTCATGGCAAGAGATGATGCAAACAAGAACAACACATCAAGGCAAGTTTAAATGAGGCCGGGAACAATATATAACAATTCCGGAAAGTCCTCATATACATATTTCGAAATTGGTCCAGAACTGAATAAACCTTATGTTCACGTTGTTAAACAGCAAGTTAAGATGCACCAAGATGATCTACACGAAATTCTAGTCAAGTTACATATAAAGTTCATTAGATTCGGAGCTACGGCCTAGAAGATATGAGCAAAACAAGTTAAACATGGCATTGATGCAAAATGCACCCAAACATCAAGCAAACACACCAAAACAAGGATGCAACATGATAATATGAAGCTACATGCAAAATCAAGCAAGTTTCATATAGAGCACACTCAAAACGGAGCAACGGTGCAACACATACACTCTATACAAGTCATAACAACAATCTGTCCAAAACAGCAACTAGGCATATTGGAAGCATCAAAACAATATGCTACAGCATCCCAATGAAATAACAAAAGGAATGGGCTCCAGAAATCACTAGAACATGCTCCAAAACACATGGTAAGATTGCAAATAATAACAGTTTCAGACTTTAGCAGAAATAACATCAGGTTGCAATGTTTAGAGCTATCAAACAACATGTTACAGGAACTTATAATGGAAAACAAAGGCATGGCATGAATCTACTAATTGCATAGATCAAAAGTCCCTTACTGATCATGATCCAGAAAGGATCAGAAGATCTAATGGCACCCATGTAAACATGACAAGTTATATTACAGATTCAAACATGGCAGAAACAACAATAAGTAGGCATGTTGGTGAGCTTGTACCACTCACCACAGAGCAATACATGGCATGGCAAGGCAACCAACAGTAATAAGACATGTTTATGAAGCTAAACATGGCAATAGCAAGGTCATAGGGTTCATGGATCACTAGGAAACAATCATGGAAACATTGAATTTCATGTTAACAGGTTGACAGCAACATTATCAAGCAACTTTAGAGCAAGATAACAACAAGTTCCAGCAGGCTATAATTGCAACCAAGGGCATGAATGGATAGAGCATGACATGTAGATCAAAACATGTTTATAGAACAACTCCAGATTATGCATAGAATGATTAGTAGCAACATGTTAACATAGCAACAAAATATAACAGAATCTGTCAGGAAAACAGCAACATCAACTACCCTACTTAGCAAGCTTGATGCACTCAGCACACAACTCACAAAAATACATGGTATACACCCCTGGAAAGATGGCATGGCATAGATCAACATACATGTAGACATCAACCTCATAGGATGCACACATCAATCACGGCAAAAATGATAAATGAGCAAGTTATAACAGTTTCAGCAGATTAACATCAACATGCACTCTTCCAACAGCATTTCTGGCATCAAGGTGAGCTCTAATGAAAATGATGCTATGGAGTGAAATGAAGTACTCGTTGAGACGAACAATTTGACATATTACACGCACGAAACGGAGCTACGGATGCAGAGATACAGCATGACGAACATGGCATGATAATGTGCAAATAACAGGGACTTAGACGATTTTCTGAAGAAAAAAAACGAGTGAGCGTCATATAGATATCTCGCGACCAGGGCGGAGGTTAGGCGGGCTCGCTCACCTTGGGCCACTTGGGCCAGAGAGGAGGAAGAGGCGGGTCGGGCCAGCGCGAAGCAGGCCGGTGGGGACGGGCCGCGGGGCCCACGTGGTCGGCTGCGTGTGTGCCCGCACGCGAGGACGACGACGGAGCCGCGGCGGCGAGGGAGCACGGAGAAGGCGGAGAAGGGACGGCCAGGGCAGTGGGGAGCCGGCGGATCCAGCCGTGGGGCGCCGGATCTGGCCGGAGAGACGGCCGGCGGCAAGGCTGGTGAGCGGGCTGCGTGATCGCGGCGCGGTCCG
>NC_041385.1:503042603-503048329 GCF_002162155.2 Triticum dicoccoides | reverse complement strand
GGTGGCGCGGGGGCTGCGCTGGGAGCCCGGGCGCGGAGGCGAGCACCAGCGGCGCGCGGCGGCGCGGCGCGGGCGCCTCGGGCCCAGATCGGCCCAGGGCAGGCCGTGGTCGGGCCCCGGCGGTATTCGGCGGCGGAGGGAGAGAGAGAGGGTGACGTGGCGCTCGGGGATTGGCCGGAGGGCGGCGGCGCGGGCTTTGTCCGGCGCGGCGTGGAGGGGAATTTGCTAGGGTTAGGGTAGAATGACCCGAAAATTTCGGAGGGGGGACTAATTTATAGGTAGGAGGAGCTAGGAAGCTCCAAATGAGATGCGGTTTTCGGCCACGTGATCGTGATCGAACGACTGAGAGCATGGAAGAGACTTAGATGGGTTTTGGGCCACTTTGGAAGGGGTGTTGGGCTGCAACTCAAAGAGGGCTTTACGGTTACCCGGTTAACCGTTGGAGTACCAAACGACCTCCAAATGGCACGAAACTTGACAGGCGGTCTACCGGTGGTGTACCAAGGCCGCTTGAGTAGACTCGGTCCATTCCGAGAATGTTTAATACCCGCTCACAACGAGAGACAAAAGGGGGACGCCGGAGGACATAGGAGTGCCGGATTGCAAAACGGACAACGGGGAAAATGCTCGGATGAATAAGACGAACACGTATGCAAAATGAAATGCACATGATGACATGATAAAATGCATATGATGACATGGCAAAGTGCAACACGCACGCAGATGACATGGCAACGACGGCGAATAACTAGCGGACACCTGGCGCATCGGATCCGGGGCGTTACAACACTCCTCCACTAACTAGAGATCTCGTCCCGAGATCTTAGGACCGAGACGGAAGGGAAAAGGGATGAGGTGAAACAAGAACTCTAGAGAAGAAGCAAAGAATCGAGACGGAAGAATGAAAAGCAAAGAGGTTGAGCCAACAATGAAAATGATTTGAATCGATCTTAGAAAAGCATCTGACTGATGAAATCATACTTACGTCAGACTTGAAAAGAATTGAAAATAACTCCGAGGGAATTATAAGAGTCAGGTAAGATCCTGGGGAAAGACCTGTGGGTTAGGGCCCACTAGAAGAAAAACACCGTTGGAAAGGATTGTTGAACTGATAGATGATGCAATGGATGATTGAAATATTTGAATTGTTCCGGTGCATCATACTCCGGAAGGATAAAATGGCGAGAGGTGAACGAGCAAAGGGAAATACTTGAGCCGAGAGAAAGAATATGATTAACCCGAAAAATTTGAATTGAGTCCACCGGAAAAGAAAAAGAGATGAAGAATGACGAACGAGACGAGAATTCACCGGTTGAAACAATTGACGAAAGACTGAAGAGGCTCCACACGAATGAAATAGATGGTCGAGAGAGAGTCAGACTCCGGGGAAGAAGAGGGTGGGAGGGCGGGAAAACACAGGCAACTGGAAGGGGGAAACGACGAATATCTTGAAGAGAAAACACCAGTTGAAATCATTTAGGAAAGAAAACAAAGACTTCGCACGAGTAGGATGGATACTTGATTACGGACTCCGGCTCCAAGAAGAAGAAGGGAGGGCGGGTGGGAAAAGAAAACAACTGAGGATGGAAAAACAACTTCGATCGAAAAGAGCTGAGGATTGATCTACCAGAGACAAAGAGGGTCGAATAGTCTTGACGAGAAAATGCACCGGATGAAAAGAGCTGAGGACCAACAATCGGAAAACCAACTGCGAGATCCTAAAGAAAAATTTGAAAGGGAAGAGGAGTAGTTCAAAACACCTACGTCAATATTCCTCACCAGAGCGACGAAGGGACTAAGGAGTAAAAGAATTCCTACTCTCCGATATAACTAGACTCCGAAAACAGTTTTCTTCTAGACTCAACAACGTCCAAACTACACGATCAATCAAGGGGCTCCTAGGGTCGGTCGAGGCTCTGATACCAACTTGTCACGCCCAATATGCGACCCTATCCAAAAGGAACTCGAAGGTCCCACCAAGGATAGACCCGCATATTGGAACGCTTTTGCAAGGTGGATATCATTACATCAACATTACATAATAGTGGGGATACATCCAATACATACAATGTCACACGAATACAACATCATCATACAAGAACAACATCCGACTACGGATGAATCATAAACAGAAACTCAAACGATATCCACCCTGCTAGCCCAGGCTGCCGACCTGGAACCTATCCCCTGATCGAAGAAGAAGCAGACGAAGAACTCCAAACAAGCAAATATCGCTCTCACGTCAGGATCATCGCAAAACCTGTACCTGCAACTGTTGTTGTAGTAATCTGTGAGCCACGAGGACTCAGCAATCCCATTACCATGGGTATCAAGACTAGCAAAGCTTAAAGGGAAAGGAAGGGGTAAAGTGGTGAGGTTGCAGCAGCGACTAAGCATGATATGGTGGCTAACATACGCAAATGAGAGCGAGAAGAGAAACAAAGGAATGGTCGTGAAGCTAGCAATGATCAAGAGGTGATCCTGAACACCTACTTACGTCAGACATAACCCAGAAACCGTGTTCACTTCCCGGACTCCGCCGAGAAGAGACCATCACGGCTACACACGCGGTTGATGCGTTTTAATTCGGATCTGGTGTCAAGTTATCTACAACCGGACATTAACAAATTCCCATCTGCCACATAACCGCGGGCACGGCTCTCGAGAGTTTATACCCTGCAGGGGTGTCCCAACTTAGCCCATGACAAGCTCTCGTGATCAATGAAGGAATAGACCTTCTCCCAGGAAGACCCGATCAGTCTCGGAATCCCGGTTTACAAGACATTTCGACAATGGTAAAACAAGACCAGCAAGACCTCCTGGTGTGCCGACATCCTGATAGTAGCCGTGCGTATCTCGTCTCAGGCCACGACCGGATGAGCAGTACGTACAACTAGAACCAGACCTCAAGTTTCCCCAAGGTGGCGCTGCAAGTGGCTCTAGTTTGGACCAACACTTAGACAAGCATTGGCACGGGGGGGCTGAATAAAGATGACCCTTGGGTTAATTACTCCCAAGGGAAATATAGGTGGTGGTGAGGCAAATGGTAAAACCAATGTTGGGCCTTGCTGGACAAGTTTTATTCAAAGCGAACTGTCAGGGGGGTCCCATAAATCACCCGACCGCGTTAGGAACGCAAAATCCGGGAACATAACACCGGTATGACGGAAACTAGGGCGGCAAGAGTGGAACAAAACACCAGGCATAAGGCCGAGCCTTCCACCCTTTACCAAATATATAGATGCATTAATAATATAAGAGATATTGTGATATCCCAACCAAAATCCTGTCCACCATGGAGAAATCTTCAACTTCAACTGCAACTAGCAACGCTATAAGAGGGGCTGAGCAAAGAGGTAACATAGCCAAACAGTGGTTTGCATAGGAAAGGTGTCAAAGGTTAGAGGTTCATGGCAATTTGGGATGGCTTGATAAACAGGTAATAGGTAGCGCAGCATAGCGAAAGAACGAAGCAACTAGCATAGCAATGATAGTAGTGAGATCCAGGGTAGCGGTCATCTTGCCTGAAATCCCGCAAGGAAGAAGAACGAGTCCATGAAGAATAGGAACGGATGAAGCCGAACCAACCGTAGACGAACGAATCCTCACGATCGCAACGAAACAGGAACTAACAAGAAGAAGCACACAACATAGGTAAACACACCACACATGAACAAGACATGATGCACAACTAGCATGATGCATGGCAAAGCTACATGAAGCTACTCATGGCAAGAGATGATGCAAACAAGAACAACACATCAAGGCAAGTTTAAATGAGGCCGGGAACAATATATAACAATTCCGGAAAGTCCTCATATGCATATTTTGAAATTGGTCCAGAACTGAATAAACCTTATTTTCACGTTGTTAAACAGCAAGTTAAGATGCACCAAGGTGATCTACACGAAATTCTAGTCAAGTTACATATAAAGTTCATTAGATTCGGAGCTACGGCCTAGAAGATATGAGCAAAACTAGTTAAACATGGCATTGATGCAAAATGCACCCAAACATCAAGAAACACACCAAAACAAGGATGCAACATGATAATATGAAGCTACATGCAAAATCAAGCAAGTTTCATATAAAGCACACTCAAAACGGAGCAACGGTGCAACACATACACTCTATACAAGTCATAACAACAATTTGTCCAAAACAGCAACTAGGCATATTGGAAGCATCAAAACAATATGCTACAGCATCCCAACGAAATAACAAAAGGCATGGTCATGAAGTACAGGTAAAGCTCTACAAAACATGAACACTGAGCTATCTCCAGAAATCACTAGAACATGCTCGAAAACACATGGTAATATTGCAAATAATAACAGTTTCAGACTTTAGCAGAAATAACATCAGGTTGCAATGTTTAGAGCTATCAAACAACATGTTACAGGAACTTATAATGGCAAACAAAGGCATGGCATGAATCTACTAATTGCATATATCAAAAGTCCCTTACTGATCATGATCCAAAAAGGATCAGAAGATATAATGGCACCCATGTAAACATGGCAAGTTATATTACAGATTCAAACATGGTAGAAACAACAATAAGTAGGCATGTTCGTGAGCTTGTACCACTCACCACAAAGCAATACATGGCATGGCAAGGCAACCAACAGTAAGAAGACATATTTATGAAGCTAAGCATGGCAATAGCAAGGTCATAGGGTTCATGGATCACTAGGAAACATCATGGAAACATTGAACTTCATGTTAACAGGTTGACAGCAACATTATCAAGCAACTTTAGAGCAAGATAACAACAAGTTCCAGCAGGCTATAATTGCAACCAAGGGCATGAATGGATAGAGCATGACATGTAGATCAAAACATGTTTATAGAACAACTCCAGATTAGGCATAGAATAATTAGTAGCAACATGTTAACATAGCAACAAAATATAACAGAATCTGTCAGGAAAACAGCAACAGCAACTACCCTACTTAGCAAGCTTGATGCACTCAGCACACAACTCACAAAAATACATGGTATACACCCCTGGAAAGATGCCATGGTATAGATCAACATACATGTAGACATCAACCTCATAGGATGCACACATCAATCATGGCAAAAATCATAAATGAGCAAGTTATAACAGTTTCAGCAGATTAACATCAACATGCACTCTTCAAACAACATTTCGGGCATCAAGATGACCTCAAATGAAAATGATGCAATGGAATGAAATGAAGTACCCGTTGAGGCGAACAATTGGACATATTACGTGCACGAAACGGAGCTACGGATGCAGAGATACAGCATGACGAACATGGCATGATAATGTGCAAATAACAGGGACTTCGACGATTTTCTGGAAAAAAACGAGTGAGCGTCATATAGATATCTCGCGACCAGGGCGGAGGTTAGGCGGGCTCGCTCACCTTGGGCCACTTGGGCCAGAGAGGAGGAAGAGGCGAGTCGGGCCAGCACGAAGCAGGCCGGCGGGGACGGGCCGCGGGGCCCACATGGCCGGCTGCGCGTGTGCCCGCACGCGAGGACGACGACGGAGCCGCGGCGGTGAGGGAGCGCGGCGAAGGCGGAGAAGGGACGGCCGGGGCAGTGGGGAGCTGGCGGATCCGGCCGCGGGGCACCGGATCTGGCCGGAGAGACGGCTGGCGGTGAGGCTGGCGAGCGGGCGGCGCGATCGCGGCGCGGTCCGGTAGGCGCGGCCGCGGGAGCTCGGCCCGGCGGCGGCGAAGACCGGGCGCGGG
>NC_041385.1:502976501-503042262 GCF_002162155.2 Triticum dicoccoides | reverse complement strand
CCCGGCGGTCTTCGGCGGCGGAGGGAGAGAGAGAGGGTGACGTGGCGCTCGGGGATCGGCCGGAGGGCGGCGGCGTGGGCTTTGTCCGGCGCGGACGGACATGTCCGGCGCGGCGTGGAGGGGAATTTGCTAGGGTTAGGGTAGAATGACCCGAAAATTTCGGAGGGGGGGGGACTAATTTATAGGTAGGAGGAGCTAGGAAGCTCCAAATGAGGTGTGGTTTTCGGCCACGCGATCGTGATCGAACGACCGAGAGCATGTAAGAGACTTAGATGGGTTTTGGGCCACTTTGGAAAGGGTGTTGGGCTGCAACTCAAAGAGGGCTTTACGGTTACCCGGTTAACCGTTGGAGTACCAAACGACCTCCAAATGGCATGAAACTTGACAGGCGGTCTACCGGTGGTGTACCAAGGCCGCTTGACAAGACTCGCTCACAACGAGAGACAAAAGGGGGGCGCCGGAGGACATAGGAGTGCCGGATTGCAAAACGGACAGCGGGGAAAATGCTCGGATGGATGAGACGAACACGTATGCAAAATGAAATGCACATGATGACATGATAAAATGCATATGATGACATGGCAAAGTGCAACACGCACGCAGATGACATGGCAACGACGGCGAATAACTGGCGGAAACCTGGCGCATCGGATCCGGGGCGTTACACTCTTGCCCGATCACTTTCGATCGAAGGGACCACCCCACCAGTATCCGCCATGGTGGATTCGCCGCATTGGTTTTAGACCCAATCGTTGATGGATTTCACCTCACTAGAGTCCTGATGGACAGCGGCAGCAGCCTGAACCTGCTTTATCAGGATATATTGCGCAAGATGGACATAGACCCCTCAAGGATTAAACCTACAAATACAACCTTGAAAGGCGTCATACCAGGTGTTGAGGCCAATTGTACAGGCTCAGTCACACTGGAAGTGGTCTTTGGATCCTCGGATAATTTCCGAAGCGAGCAGTTAATCTTTGACATAGTCCCGTTCCGCAGTGGCTATCACGCTCTGCTCGGACGAACCGTGTTTGCAAAGTTCAACGCGGTGCCGCATTATGCATACCTCAAGCTCAAGATGCCAGGCCCTCGTGGAGTCATCACGGTCAACGAAAACACTGAATGCTCCCTCCGAACGGAGGAACACACAGTGGCTCTCACGGCCGAAGTACAGAGCAGCCTCTTAAGGCAATTTTCGAGTCCGGCCGTTAAACGACCGGACATGACTAAACGCGCCCGGAGTAACATACATCAAGACCACCTGGCATGTTCCGAGCACACATAGCAATGCGGCCCCAACCCCAGCACTTGCATGATTGCAAGACGAGCTCTTTGCGTACATCATTACGCTCTGAAGATACCATGGGCATAGGGGGAGGGGCACGACCACGACAGGCCCAGAGTGCGGCTCAACCACACCAGGGGCTCCCACGTGTGTCACTTTCTTTTTTTTCTTTTTTTTCTCCACAGGACTCCGTTTACCAGAGGCCCTGTCCGGCAGTAGATCTGCCGAACTCACAATGCAACAGCTAGGGAGGGACAATGGCTACGACGAACACTCAGGTGGTCTCCATTATGAGCATTAAATCTGTTTAATACACCATTCCGCAGCCTACCCCTGGAAGGGGACATGTCTAATAGTCCAAACCCTTGCTTACCGCACTATTTGTATCGTTCTGCACTCATAGCAGAATTCCTTGAATAAACAATACATCACTTTTTTTTATAATTGCATTCTTTTTTTTATATGTTCATTTATGACATCTTGCATCCGTACACTTTGGTACGGCCGAATACACCAGGGGCTTATGTTCCCCGCATTATGGTGTGATAAGTTCGAACACTTTCACAAGTGCGGCACCCCGAACTTATAGCATTATATGCATCGGCTCCGAATCATGTCTTGGGTCAATAGTTGGGTTTGCCCAGCTCCCATGTTTTGGTACCTTACATTCCGTTCTATCGGCTAAGGTAGCACTGGGAAACCACTGCGATTGCGCCCCAGTTGAGCTGGGCGAGCGCCTCAGTGGAGAAAGCTAAAACTGACCGTCATGATAAGGCGAGAGCTGGTCGCTGTTCGAGAGGTCTTTTCGAGTCCCTAAAGACTTATGCCTCTTAGAGCGAGGAACCGGCTTCGTCCGGCCCAGGCGTGGATAGCGCCCCGAACTCGGTCTTCCGAACACTAGGGGCTTCGCCGAAATTTAAAATTATAGAATTCTATGGCTAAGTGAGAGTGTTCAAGCATTATAAGTCCGGTTGCCTTGTTCGTTGTGTTGAGCGCCTCCCTAGATGGACCCAAAAATGGGAACAAGAGCGCTCAAGTTTATCTCGAACAGCCCACCACTCGTGGCATGGGGGCTGAAGCCGACGAATTACCATCTCTCAGATTTGATAAACGGCCGCACAGAAGGTAATATTTCAAATCAATAAGCGTTGCTTAGCGCATATGAACAAAGTTTTCAGCGCACAGGATAACACATTGCGAGTCTACTAAAAAATTACATCTTTGGGGCACTCATCTACAATCTTGCGAGCACCCTTCAGGACACTCTTATAGTACATTTCGGGCGTACGATACTCCTTGCCCGCCGGCGGCGCATCCGTCAGAAGCCTCTCAGCATCCAGCCTGCCCCAGTGCACCTTTGCGCGGGCAAGGGCCCGACGGGCACCTTCGATACAGGCGGAGCGCTTGATGACTTCCACCCAGGGGCACGCATCCACCAGCCACCGCACGAGGCTGAAGTAGCTCCCAGGCATGGCCTCTTCAGGCCACAGCCGGACTATGAGGCCCTTCATGGCCTGCTCGGCTACCTTGTGGAGCTCGACCAGCTGCTTCAGCTGGTCGCTAAGGGGCACCGGATGTCCGGCCTCAGCATACTGAGACCAAAAGACCTTCTCCGTTGAGCTCCCTTCCTCGGCCCGGTAGAATGCGGCGGCATCGGACACGCTGCGAGGCAGATCTGCAAACGCTCCTGGAGAGCTCCGAATTCGGGTAAGTAACAGGTAATTCACATTCACATGCTTGCTTTGCATGAAAAATGCCTTACCCGTCGCTATTTTCTTCACCGCCTCAATCTCCTGAAGGGCCTTATGGGCCTCGGCCTTAGCGGCTTTGGCACTCTCAAGAGCCGAGGCAAGCCCGGACTCTCGAGTCTTCGAGTCTCGCTCCAAACTCTCATGCTTTTCCATGAGAGCCTCGAGCTCTTGCCGCACCTCCGCCACCCGCGCCTCCTGCTTCTCTCGCTCAGCTTGTTCCGTGGCTGCATTACGTTCGGCCGCGGACACGGCCTCCTTCAGGGTCGCCACCTCGTTCGTGGCCCCTGCAGTGCCCACGTTATCCTGGTCATTTCCATTGCAACTAAAATCCTTTTCTGTAAGGTACAAATTTAATACAGTGTTACTCACCTTCTTTGTCCTCGAGCTGCTTCTTGGCAAGGCCGAGCTCGTTCTCGGACCGCTCGAGGTTCTGCTTCAAAGCATCGACCTCCACAATCAGTGCAGTAGAGGTCAGCAATGCAGCCTGCAAACCCATATTGACATAATTTTTAGAACTCCTACGTGTATCTTTTTTAGATCCTCAGTCCGGTTTTACTTTCCGAACACCGAACCAAGCATCAGGGGCTACTGTCTATGCGGTATTACATTACATATTTTAAAAACTTCTTACCTCAAAGCCTGTTAGAAGGCTGCTGCAGGCTTCGGTCAGCCCGCTCTTGGCGAGCTGAACCTTCTGAATCACCGCACTCATGATAGTGCGGTGTTCTTCCTCGATGGAAGCACCGTTGAGCGCCTCCAACAAGTTGTCCGGCGCCTCCGGTTGGACGGAGGCTGCCGGTGTCACGGTCTTGCCCTTCTTATGAAGGGGCCGCCTACCGGACTCCGGAACCACTGTGGGTTCCGGCGCGGAGTCCGGCATGAAGTCCGGGAGGTTGCCCTGTGGCACCTCCGGAGCCTCCCCCTCTTGGCAGGTCCCCTCCTGGGAGCCCACCTCGGCGTCCTCAGCATCGCGAGGGGTGGAGGCGGTCGGAATGGAATCTACATCCGACGGAGCTAAGGACCCACTGGATGAAGCGGGAAGATCATCCTCGGCCGGACTACAGGTAGTGTGCGGCATTAGAAGGACATTATGTGGCACAAAAGAGAAATTATAAATCATTCAGGAATCCGGATACTTATGATCTTGCCGGAGGCTTGGCCCTTGAGGGCCACCCTTCGTCGCCAACGTTGGCGTTGGCGGAGCTGTCCGGAGGAAGGGTCCTTCCCCTCTTGGACCCTTCGGCCTCCCCTGTTGGGGAAGCCTTCCTCTTCCTCTCTCCCCCCTCCTGGGGAGAGTCCTCTTTCTCCTCCTCGTCTTCGGGGAAGGAGTCCACCTCGGAGCCATCGGACGATGAGTCTGATACCACCTGGCGCCGGGAACTCCTTTGGGTTCCCGTGGCCTTCTTCTTGGCCTTCTTCTCCGGCACCACATAAAGTGCCGGGACTAGCAGCCCCGTTAAACGGGTATCCGCTGGGTCTTCGGGGAGGGGAGCCGGATAGTTAACCTATCCGGACGTCCTCTGCCAGTCCTGTTAAAGGCATTGGGAATTTTAGATCCCCCAATAGAGTCAAAGTATGAAAGAAATAAATGTCCCGTAAAGGATAACAAAGCTTACCTCGCCGGCCGGGCGCTTGGTGCTGAATCCACGATCTTCAGTCGCAGATGTGGGGGCTTCTCCGCCCTTGAACAGCACCCTCCAGGCAGCTTCGTACGTCGTGTCAAAGAGCCCGCTCAGGGTCCGGTGCTGTGCCGGATCGAATGCCCACAAATTGAAGGCCCGCTGTTGGCTGGGGAGAATCCGGCGGACGAGCATGACCTAGATCACATTGACAAGCTTGAGCTTCTTGTTCACCAGGGTCTGGAGACAGGACTGGAGTCCGTTCAGCTCCTCCGAACTGCCCCATAGCAAGCCCTTCTCTTTCCAGGAGGTGAGCTGCATGGGGGTACCAGATCTGAACTCGGGGGCCGCAGCCCATTTAGGGTCACGCGGCTCGGTGATATAGAACCACCCCGATTGCCACCCTTTGATGGTTTCCACAAAGGCGCCCTCGAGCCAGAGGACGTTGGGCATTTTGCCCACCATGGCGCCTCCGCACTCCGCTTGGACGCCCTTCACTACCTTCGGCTTGACGTTGAAGGTTTTTAGCCACAAGCCGAAGTGGGGCTGGATGCAGAGGAAGGCCTCGCACACGACGATAAACACTGAGATGTTGAGGATGAAATTTGGTGCCAGATCATGGAAGTCCATGCCGTACTAGTACATGAGCCCCCGGACGAAGGGATGAAGTGGGAAGCCCAGTCCGCGGAGGAAGTGGGGAAGGAATACGACCCTCTCATGGGGCCTGGGGGTGGGGATGAGCTGCCCCTTGTCGGGCAGCCGGTGCGCGATGTCGCTGGACAGGTATCCTGCGCCGCGCAGTTTTCCGATGTGCCCCTCCGTAATGGAGGAGGCCATCCACTTGCCTCCTGCTCCAGACATGGCTAGAGAAGGTTGAGACGAGATGTGCGGATTTGGGCGCTGGAGCCCGAGTGCGCGCTGATGGATAAGCAAAGGAGAAAGAAGGCGTAGGTAAAAAAGGTGGATCCTTATCCCCTTATATATGGGCGGACGAAGACTATGCGTCCCCACTGGCCTGGTAAAACTCGCTTATCTCCCAAGCGCCACCATCAATGGCGCGGTTGGGTTACCCACGTTCGTATTGATGGGAATCCCGGAATAAGGGGAACACAATCTCTGCTTCGACAAGACGTGCCAAGGAAACCGCTTTGCTAAACGCGCTATGGTGGTATAATAAAAAACGATTCAAGTAAAGGCTTGGTGGTGGTATGACATCATGCCACAAAATACGTCAGCAGATTGAACTTGTGTACATATTATTCTCTCTATGGTGGAATGTGGAATTTATTTTGCAGAGCCGGACACTATCCTGGTGTTCACAATCTTCTATGAATTATTCGGAGGAGGAACCCGCCTTGCAATGCCGAACAATATGCGCGTCGGACTCATCGTCATTCAAGCCTGGTTCAGGGGCTACTGAGGGAGTCCTGGACTAGGGGGTGTCCAGATAGCCGGACTATCATCATCGGCCGGACTCCAAGACTATGAAGATACAAGATTGAAGACTTCGTCCCGTGTCCAGATGGGACTTTCCTTGGCGTGGAAGGCAAGCTTGGCGATACGGATATGTAGATCTCCCACCATTGTAACCGACTCTGTGTAACCCTAGCCCTCTCCGGTGCCTATATAAACCGGAGGGTTTTAGTCCGTAGGACGAACAACCATTACAACAATCATACCATAGGCTAGCTTCTAGGGTTTAACCTCCTTGATCTCGTGGTAGATCCACTCTTGTACTACCCATATCATCAATATCAATCAAGCAGGAGTAGGGTTTTACCTCCATCGAGAGGGCCCGAACCTGGGTAAAAACATCGTGTCCCTTGTCTCCTGTTACCATCCGCCTAGACGCACAGTTCAGGACCCCCTACCCGAGATCCGCCGGTTTTGACACCGACACCCGGCCTCAACTCCAACTCCATATATACCTTCTCGGGGAGAGAAAAATCAAGGAGAAAGTTTCATCGCGTTTTACAACACGGAGCCGCCGCCAAGCCCTAATCTCTCTCGGGAGGGCTGATCTGGAGTCCCTTCGGGGCTCCGGAGAGGGGGATTCGTCTCCGTCGTCATCATCAACCATCCTCCATCACCAATTTCATGATGCTCACCGCCATGTGTGAGTAAGTCCATCGTAGGCTTGCTGGACGGTGATGGGTTGGATGAGATTTACCATGTAATCAAGTTAGTTTTGTTAGGGTTTGATCCCTAGTATCCACTATGTTCAGATCTAAACCTATTATGTTTTCATGAATATATGTGTGTTCTTGATCCTATCTTGCAAGTCTATAGTCACCTACGTGTTATGATCCGACAACCCGGAAGTGACAATAATCGGGATACTTCTCGGTGATGACCGTAGTTTGAGATGTTCATGTATTCACTATGTGCTAATGCTTTATTCCGGTTCTCTATTAAAAGGAGGCCTTAATATCCCTTAGTTTCCGCTAGGACCCCGCTGAACACGGGAGGGTAGGACCAAAGACGCCATACAAGTTCTTTTCCATAAGCACATATGACTATTTACGGAATACATGCCTACATTACATTGATGAACTGGAGCTAGTTCTATGTCACCCTATGTTATAGCTATTACATGAGGAACCGCATCCGGCATAATTATCCATCACTGATCCATTGCCTACGAGCTTTTCATATATTGTTCTTCGCTTATTTAGTTTTCCGTTGCTACTGTTACAACTACTACAAAAACCCAAAAACATTTATCTTTATTTTTGCTACCGCTACCTTTATTATCATACCACTTTTGCTACTAAACACTTTGTTGCAGATGCTAAGTTATCCAGGTGTGGTTGAATTGACAACTCAACTGCTAACACTCAAGAATATTCTTTGGCTCCCCTTGCGTCGAGTCAATAAATTTGGATTGAATACTCTACCCTCGAAAGCTGTTGCGATCCCCTATACTTGTGGGTTATCAACCTACGCCAGGGGGCTCGCGTAAAGGGGAGCAAGTTGCTCGACAAATTTTCTCTTCCTACAAGGGAAAGCTCCGTCCTGCTGCGGCTCCTGAGGGCACAAGGTGTATCTCTTGAGGGCACAGGGTGTACACCCTGGGGGCCTGTCAAGTACCTAAGGATAGGTTCTCATGAGGCGGAGGACGACTGCACGTATGAAGCTAAGCCTGCCTACCTTGACCCACTCGAATTACAAACACTGCAACACTGCATCAAGGACGGCAACCATAACATAAAAAGGCATAACCGCAACAGTTCATTACACGCCCTTACAGGGTACATTCTTCTTTTCCTCGATTTGTAGGAGAAAGGAAAGGCTAAACAAAGAGGGCCCGAAGGCGTGCAGGCTTGGCACCAGCGCTGCATCCTCAAGCAGCACCTCAAGGTAGCCCGGCGCTCCACCAGTTCTCCCACAGGAGATCTAGGGCCACCGGCCTTGAGTCCAAGTTCGCCGGCCCCCAGCTTCAGGCTGGGCTCCTCTCCGGCTTCACTGGAGCGCTTCGACGGGACGAGCCACCGGTGTCCTCGACATGAGAACGACGACGCGGAGGTCGGTCGTATCCACCACTACTCGAGCTCTCATCCGAGGAAGAGTTGCTGCCACGAGAAGAGGAGCGTGCGTCACCAAGGCCAAGTTCGCCGTCGCCACCGTCGTCGTTGCTACTGTCCTCCGAGCAGCACCCCACGCGGCGGCCGTCGCCCCTGAACACCCTCACGTAGACGGTCGCCAGGCCGTCGTACTTGAAGTGGAGGGTGCACCTTCTGCCCAGGTCACGCGTGTGGGTGAAAGTCTGCCAGCCATGGGCCAGCACCATGCTGCCAGAGGCGGAAACCTCGGTGCTAACCCATGAGGCTCTGTTGTAGCACCCATCGGCCTGCAACCAGAGGCCAGCAAGCCCCGAAGAAGGAAGCCCGCCGGAGAAGAAGCGAGGGAGCCGGAGCGAGGTGCTAGCCGGGCTATCCGACCACACCACGAACTCGGGAAGCACCTCGAGCGAAGAAAAGTGCCGCCGAGGCGGGCGCACGATCACGACGCGCCTCCCTTTGTCATGGGGGCTGCTCCGGGGCCGGTAGCCCCCGCCGTGGGAAGAGGCGCCTGATACGTCTCCAACGTATCTATAATTTTTTATTGTACCATGCTATTATATTACCGCTTTTGGATGTTTATGGGCTTTATTTTACACATTTGTATCATTTTTGGGACTAACCTACTAACCGGAGGCCCAGCCCATATTGTTGTCTTATTGCCTGTTTCAGTATTTCGAAGAAAAGGAATATCAAACGGAGTCCAAACGGAATGAAACCTTCGGCAGCGTGATTTTTTGGAAGAATATGATCCTGGAGACTTGGAGTCCACATTAGAAGATCCTCGAGGAGGCCACGAGATAGGAGGCCGCGCCCCCCTTAGAGGGTGGTGGCCCCCTGTCTCGTGGGCCCCTCGAGCACCTCCCGACCGACTTCTTTCGTCTATATAAGCCTACGTACCCTAAAACCATCGAATATCAAGATAGATCGGGAGTTCCGCCACCGCAAGCCTCTGTAGCCACCAAAAACCTCTCGGGAGCCCATTCCGGCACCCTGCCGGAGGGGGAAACCATCACCGGTGGCCATCTTCATCATCCCGGCGCTCTCCATGATGAGGAGGGAGTAGTTCACCCTCGGGGCTGAGGGTATGTACCAGTAGCTATGTGTTTGATCTCTCTCTCTCGTGTTCTCTCACGTGTTCCCTCTATGGCACGATCTTGATATATCCCGAGCTTTGCTATTATAGTTGGAACTTATGATGTTTCTCCCCCTCTACTCTCTTGTGATGAATTGAGTCTCCCCTTTGAAGTTATCTTATCGAATTGAGTCTTTACTTTGAGAACACTTGATGTATGTCTTGCCGTGTTTATCTGTGGTGACAATGGGATATCATGTGCCACTTGATGTATGTTTTGGTGACCAACTTGCGGGTTCCGCCCATGAACCTATGCATAGGGGTTGGCACACGTTCTTGACTCTCCGGTAGAATCTTTGGGGCACTCTTTGAAGTACTTTGTGTTGGTTGGATGAATCTGAGATTGTGTGATGCATATCATATAATCATGCCCACGGATACTCGAGGTGACAATGGAGTATCTAGGTGACATTAGGGTTTTGGTTGATTTGTGTCTTAAGGTGTTATTCTAGTACGAACTCTTTTATAGATCAATCCGAAAGAATAACTTTGAGGTGGTTTCATACCCTACCATAATCTCTACGTTTGTTCTCCGCTATTAGTGGCTTTGGAGTGACTCTTTGTTGCATGTTGAGGCATTGTTATATGATCTATCTATGTTATTATTGTTGAGAGAACTTGCACTAGTGAAAGTATGAACCCTAGGCCTTGTTTCCTATCATTGCAATACCGTTTATGCTCACTTTTATCACTAGTTACCTTGCTGTTTTTATATTTTCAGATTACAAAAACCTATATCTACCATCCATATTGCACTTGTATCTCCATCTCTTGGCCGAACTAGTGCACCTATACAATTTACCATTGTATTGGGTGTGTTGGGGACACAAGAGACTCTTTGTTATTTGGTTGCAGGGTTGTTTGAGAGAGACCATCTTCATCCTACGCCTCCCACGGATTGATAAACCTTAGGTCATCCACTTGAGGGAAATTTGCTACTGTCCTACAAACCTGTGCACTTGCAGGCCAAACAATTTCTACAAGAAGAAGGTTGTGTAGTAGACATCAGCGCCATCGCGGGCACCCGGCGCAATGCTGCCTTTGGGGGGTGCGCGCCCGCGCCCCCTGGATGCTGCCGGAGGGACCGCAGTGTGCTTGCGGGGACGGCCACCACCCCTCTTGGGAGGAGGGGAGGCTGGCCCCTCCTTGGGGGCCTTCCCTTTCTTGGCGGCTGAGAACCTCTTCGGCGACGCCATGGGAGCAAGACGGAGAGGAAAGAAGCGAGCGGGAGCAAGACAAAGGGAAGATGGATAGGCTCCGCCCCTCCTTCACATTTAAAGCCATGGGAGGCCAACCGCCGGCCTCCACGACCTCGCGCCATCATGACCCTCTGCATGCAGCATCGACTAGTCAGTTCAGGCAGCTGCCAAGGCAGCGTGGGGAAGCGGGGTCGCCCATGTCCAATCAGTCGCCACGCGTCATCAAGCTCGCAGGCGGTTAGGGCCCGCGGTGCTCCACACTTGCCCTTTGGCTTCGCCTGGAAGACAAGTCCGAGTGCGCCTAGGGCCCGGGGGCTACTGTCGGCGTCCTGGACTTGGGGGTATCCAGTCCTGCCTGCCTGCGGCCCGCCACGCGCGGCTCCATTGGTGCCCTTGTACGGCCTAGCTTCAGCAACAACACAGCAAGACCCTCGCGAGGGGCCAAGCCTCGCGAGGTGGGCGACGCCAAGACCCTTGAAGGAGTTGGCCTCCTCAGGAGGGCTCCTGAGGGGCGGAGTGATCTATGCAGCTACCTCCTGAGGCTCAACTGACGTGAGCCATGACGACCAAGGCCAGGCGGGCGCCAGGCGGGTGTAGAGCGCAGGTTTCCTCTTTGGTGCAAGGGAGGCAAGCCACCGGCGCGGAGTCCCGAGGAAGCAGCCAAAGGTTTCCATTCTGGTGCAACAAGACCAAGACCGCCAGGACGGCAAGACGGAGGTCATCGCCGAGCCCACCACAGCGTCACGACCAGAGGCTTTTCGCAGGCGAAGACTACTTTTGTCAGGATAGATTGTACTACTTGTCCCCTTTCAAATCCCGCCGTTGTGGAATCCCTTCCCGCTCATATTTGGGAGGAGGACCAAGGCACTATATATAGGACTTAGCCACCACCATAGGACGGGACCGAAACCAGAGCAAGTAGAGCACCACACCAGCTCAAGAACACCTCACCTCCCAAGGCTTATTGATCCTTGTACTAGTTTATCCATAGCCGTTCAAGGCAATCCACCACACCACACTGGAGTAGGGTATTACACCACAATGGTGGCCCGAACCAGTACAAATCTCTCTGTCTTTGTGTCTCTGTGAGTTCTACGCGCTAGGCTAGGGAGGATCGCGAGTAGGCAGGCTGGGCAGGTTGAGATCTCCGCATGCACCCCAGTGTTCAAACCTCTCAAGGGTTGCTGGATCCCGAAATCCGACAGTATTCAACCATTTGCGATTGATGAATTCATCACCAACATGTTCCCTAGGGTGGTCCATGTTCATCTGATCATAATCTACTTCTTGTGCTAGCTCGATGTTCCTTCTATGCTAAGTTTCCATTAATTGATGGCGTTTTATGAACATGCCACCGTTTCCCGCCATTTCCTCACCTGTTTCCCTCCACCCAGCGATATTGCGCATAGGAGGCGTGCGTTGCACGGAGGCGACTAGCACAGCCTGTAGCACATTCACCTTTTCCAAGCATGCCAACCGACCAAAGCGCCGCCTCTTCCATCAACCTCGTCGACGAGGAAAACGAGCAGGCGCCACGGCTCGTCGAGGCCAAGGCGCTCCCCGTAAACGCGATGGACGACGTCGTGATGCGCGTCATCACCAGGGTTGAGCAGACCTTTGGTGCATGGCGTTTGAGCGTCACGGATCAAGATTGGCATGTCAGCGCTGAAATGTGTAGCTCGCCGCACAACATGATCGATGGCGCGCTACGGAGCAAGCTAGGCGCGTCCACGCCGATAGGCTGCAGCTCACCGCACGGCGAGACCATTGGAGCACCGCAGAGCGAGAGGCGCAGCGCGCCGCACAGCAAGAGCGGATCCATCGGTGCTTGCCTGCTGTCGACACGGCGTCGCAGGTGGGTACCCGTCCCGTCAGTACCTCGATTCCTCACAAGGAGTGGGCAGAGGCACTTAGCGTCGTACTTGCACCAGAGGCCGGTCGTGCCGTACTTGCACCAGACGCCCTCCGTGCCGTTCGCATGGGTGTCGCTGTTCGCCTTGTCTACACCCCGCTGGATGCCAATGCGCTGGTCCGTAGGCACGACCGCCTCATTGGCCCAGGTGTCCACCTAGCGCAGTAGAGCAACATGGTCGTCGCATCCTCAAGCTGGTGATCTCTGATGAAGTAGCTGTCGGTGTCAAAACCGATGGATCTCGGGTAGGGGGTCCCGAACTATGCGTCTAAGGATCGATGGTAACAGGTGACTGGGGACATGATGTTTACCCAGGTTCGGGCCCTCTCGATGGAGGTAATACCATACTTCCTGCTTGGTTGATCTTGATGAATATGAATATTGCAAGAGTTGATCTACCACGAGATTGCAATAGCTAAACCCTAGAAGTCTAGCTTGTATGATTATGATCGCCTCTACGGACTAAACCCTCCGGTTTATATAGACACCGGAGGGGACTAGGGTTGTACAGAGTCGGTTTGCAGAGGAAGGAATCTTCAGATTCGAATGCCAAGCTTGCCATCCACGCAAAGGAGAGTCCCATCTGGACACGGGAGGAAGTCTTCTATCTTGTATCTTCATGGCCCATCAGTTCGACCCATGTCACATAGGCCGAACGACCGAGGACCCCTTAATCTAGGACTCCCTCAATAGCCCCTGAACCAGGATTCAATGACGATGTGTCTTTTGCGTAGATTGTCTTTGGCATTGCAAGGCGGGTTCCTCCTCCGAATACTTCAAAGTAGTCCTCAAACACAGAAAACGTGTCCGGACCTGCAAAACAAGCTCCATATACAGCCGCAAAGAGTATAATATTAACAAGTCCCATCTACTGACATCTTTTGTAGTGAGACGCCACGTCTCTGCACGGTCATTATTTTGAACCATTTTTTAGCCTCTCGGCCCATGTTTCGAGATGCGGTTTCTATTGGCATGTCTTTTCAAGGCAGAGATCATGCCCCCTTATTGTGGGATTCTCATCAATATGGGCGCGGGTAACCCAACTTTGTTGCTGGTGATCCCTTGGGAATGGGTGAGCTTTAAGGCCCATGAGGAGGCGTTCGATATTCATCGCCTTTATAAAGCGGTACAGACCCATCTTTCTCCCCCACGCTTTCCTCTTCCTCAAGCCCCAATGCCCAGGACTCGATTTCTTTCATTGCCACTAGGCCTCCTAGCCATGTACGGATCGAGCACCCAAGGCAGGTGGGTGGCTTCCTCGGTTACCGAGGAGGATATCGCGAAGCTCCGGGAGGCGAGGTACCTGACCGCGAAAATCCCCCACCGGCTCCCTCCTAAGGGGCAGGTTATCCCTACGCCAAAATCGGGCGAGAGGGTTGTGTTCATCTCTCACTTCCTCCGCAGGCTAGGGTTCGCTCTCCACCCCTTCGTTCGCGGCCTCATGTTCTATTACAGGCTAGATTTTCATGATCTAGCTCCAGACTCCTTTCTTCACATCTTGGCATTCATTGTCATGTGTGAGGCTTTTCTCTGAATCCCCCACACTTCGTCCTATGGCTCAAGGCATTCAATGTGACACCAAAGGTAATCAACGGGGAGTAGGCGGAGCGTGGTGGCGCTATGGTGAGCAAGCTTGCCAATACCATCTTTCCAAAAGGCTCCTTCACAGAAACCTCCACCTCATGGCAATAGGAGTGGTTTTATGTCACCGAACCCCGCGGTACCAAATGGGCAGCCGCGCCAGCATTTCGGTCTGGACCTCCACTGCGGCTCGCATCGTGGATCAACAAGGGGCTAGACTGGGGATCAACAAACGAAGTGCAAACACTGCAAAGTCGTATCCGGAGCATCCTCAAAAAGGACACCGGCCTCATAAATGTGATTCAGGTGATGCTAGTCTGCCGGATCCTCCCGTGCCAGCAACGGTCTCTCCGCATGTGGGAGTTCAATCCGGAAGGACCACAGACTCTTTGGCAATTCGTTGGTACAATGCATGAATGGATGTGGAAACTATTCTTCAAGTCGCGAAAGCAGCGGTCGGATACATCCAAAGACATTGATCTCGACAGCAACCATCCAGATACCTCGGTAAGCACCCAATTTCCGAACGCAAATCGGTTGATTCCCCCATAGCAATGTACTGAGGGTTTTATCTTTGACCAGAGCTGGATAAAGAAGGCAAAACGAATTAGGTGTTCGGCTCCACTTCCTGAAAACTCAGCTGATCCTGTGTTGATGAGGATGCTAGCCCCGGCGCTGTATCGAGTGCCGGCGCAGGAGGACAAGAAGAAGAGCAAAGAGGTCGGAGGTGACCTCCACCCTAAAGGCACACTAGTCGCTATCTCTAGGGAGACTGGAGCTCCCTCTTCTGAAGATGAAGACGAAGGGAAAGAAGAAGACGATAACCCTTCTCCCCACGGGAAGAAAAGGACTGCCTCCGAAGACTTGGAGGTGGAGGCACCCAAGAGAGGGAAAATATCCCTGTCAGATGGTTTGGGTTCAGAAGCCGATGTCGCCGCAAATCACCTTCACAAGCCCCTTGCGGGACCGTAAGTGAACAAGGATGTTCTAGACATATTCCGTTCTTTCGAGTTACAAGGGGTAACATTTAAACTATATGTTTGCATTCCGGCCCACAGCCTTCCTCCACAATCCTCCTCATCGGGGGACTTTCTCCGGGGATGATGGAAAGCGAGATGCCTCCACCAGCTTCCTCACCCCTTAGGGTGGACGACTTCGAGGAGTCGTCCCGGAGAGTCTCCCCTGACCATCAAGCGGTACGGGGGAAAATGAAGAGAGTATCCGAGGATAATACTTCAATCATCAAGGGCCCAGGGGGTGCAGCCCCCGCGGGGACCGAAAATAAAGGTCCAGAACAATCCGGCATACAGCCAAAGATGACTCTAGGGTCGAGTAGGCGTATCCCTTTGAAGCAAGTCCGTACTCCTGCAGCAACCTCTAGAAATCCAGAGGTGCCGGACACTCTGATGGACACATTACAAAGTGTGTCCATCTCAGAGGAACATCATACCTTAATGGGTACGGTAATTGAGAGGATTCTATCCGCGAGAAGCGGATTGAATGAAGCCTTCATGAGTCTGCTGAGAGACTTCAAGGTATGTAACACCTACACCATTCTTTGAATGCAAAATGCACCTGTGTATAGAGAGTAGCCCCTAAGACTCTGGTCGGCTTCCAAGGGGAGGCGATCAGAGGATCAAAATATATGCTCAGGTAGTAACATAGTTATCTTGAAAACAAGCTATTATGCCAATGTCGACCGCCCAAGCTGCAGAAGTTGCTGATCTGAAGCATAAACTTGAGTCAGCTGATGAGGATATTACTCTTATTAACTAGCAGCTTGACGACGCGCAAGGTATGTTTTGGGATAGCCCGCTTATGCATGTATAGTAATATGAGCACGAAGCTGAGATTTATACACTATGACGTGCATAACTGCAGATGGTGCTGCCGTGGTTGAGACCCTTCGGGTTGAGCTTTCCCGGTCCAAGGAGCAGGCCAGAGTGAACAATGTGGCTACTAAGAAAGCAGCTACTGATTTAAAGGCCGAATAGGCCGCTCGGCGCCAGTGCGAGGAGAAAACATCGACAATAGAGCGAGAGCTAAAGGATGTTACTGCCAAATGTAAATCACTCGAGGAGGACAACAAAATCAAGGCATCCGAGCTCGTCAAAGCCATACAAGAGGCGAGAGAAGCACGATCCGAGTCTAGAGCGGCTCGGGAGGAGATCCGTCAAGCTGGAGAGATAGCGGTTGGTAAACCATTTCTTTTATAGACTAAGTTCGGCGACCCGACGTATACTCTGCTTAATCAAATATGGCGTTCTCCAGACGCGTTATTGGATCTGCCAAAGAGTGTCGATGATGCGGCATAATTCTTCCAAGCACAGGTAGAACATGCTACGGAGAGGCTTTTCTGGTCGCAATTCAACGTGTCAGGGCGTCCGGTGTTGCTAAACGAACAGATGGCCTAATGGGCTGAGGTCCACAAGATGTCTGGAGCTGCCATGAAGGACGCCGTGGTCTGGCTATGGCCAGCCGAACCCGTTCCGAGCAGTTATTTCGGTTTGGTGCAGTGGCTTTGTCGATGCAGTGCCGCGTATTGATGCTGTCAAGCGGTCGGTGCGCGTAGAAGGTGCCCGGATGGCCTTCGCCCGCGTCAAGATGTACTGGGCAAAGATGAAGGCCACCGATGTTGCAACCCCAGGGTCCGCCCGGAGGCAAGGACAATCGCACGTTGGAGCATTATTTGCAAGACGTCCTAGAGGGCGCCCGCTTGATAGAGGGTCAATGCTCGAAGGATATTATGTTCGAATAGAAGTACTGAAATTGTAAGAATAATATTATGATACATTAAGGTTATGTTAGATTTATACCTTTGCCTGAAATTTATTTCCTCCCGTGCGGCCGTTTTCTCATAATCTGAAAGTTTTCCAGTCATCGGCTTCAGCCCCCTCGCATATAATACGGGTGTGTTCGGAATAGCACCTGATCACTCTTGACCCAACGTCTTGGTCCGGAACGGAGGCGTCGGTGCGGCGAACTAGGCAATCGGACTATAGGGCTTTAACACCTTCACTTAGCCATAGGAGTTTTACGATGGGTCTACGATGTAGCCCCTGGTATGTACGCAGTTATCTGAATATGGTTGCATTACATAGTTGACCAGACAAATGGCCCTTCGTGTAATACGGAAGGAATCGCAAAAGATTCTTATAAGTCGCTGAGTGGTTGACCAGCTCTCGCCGCATCATGACAGTCAGTTTTCGGCTTTCTCTACTGAGGTGCTTAACTAGGTGAACCGGAAACACAATTGCAGTAGTTCTCCCTTTACTACCCTAGCTAATAAGACGGAATGTAAGGTAGTAAGCACAAGAGCCGGGCAACCGAATTATTGACCAAAGACATGATTCAGAGCTGATGCATATAATGCCAAACTCGTGACGCCGAAGTATGCTATAAAGCTTTTCAGACTTTTTTGGCAACCCATGTGTTGCCGTATCGACCCCCTAGCAATTTGTGCCGAGGTGTGTGCGTGAGACAACCGAAGGGGCAGATAATAGTTTTATGCGGAAAAGAACTGAGGATGGATTGTGTTCACTAGAATCTGATTGATACGTTGAACGCAATCTAAATTATAACACCACCACCGAGGACATTTTACATGCCAGGGCTCAAAGTTGAGGGAAAAAGGCTTAATACAGGTGTCAAATAGAGTGTTTGGTCTACAAAAAATCTTTTGGACCACCTCTCCCACGTCTACGCTACCTTTGCCTCAGCGAAAAAGATTCCTTGAGAAGGATTGATCTTTGGTTATTTGTGCGAAACCGGACTAAGAAAGAGTCCTTGTAGTTCGAGTAGGTTTTGATGCACCTGTGGCAAAAGATAATAAAGTAGTTAGAGAAGAGAAAAAGTTAAAGTCCGGATGAACCGCTTCATAGGCCTGTCCATATTGTGCCTCTACCGATGGCCAAGGTATTTTGAGTGCATAATTATGCATGTGCGGTTCAAACTCCGCGGATATCGGAGGCGGACGACGAAGGCAGAACTACTAATCCAGCGCTAGAATTGACCGGTCCTGTGTAGTTGAGGCTGGCGGTTTAATGACGGATGAGATATGCGGCTTGAGGGGGCCATTGTGTACTTCAGCTATGATTGCCGCAGTGTGCCCCTCAGTGCGGAGGGAGCGTTCGGTGTTTCCGTTGATCATTATGGTGCCACATGGACCGAGCATCTTAAGCTTTAAATAGGCGTAGTTTGGGACTGCATTGAAACGAACAAAGGCGGTCCGCCCGAGCAGTGCATTGTATCCAAAGCGGGACGGGACAATGTCGAAGATCAAGTCTTCGCGTCGGAAGTTTTCCGGTGAACCGAAGACGACTTCCTGTGAGATTGAGCCTGCGCCATGAGCTTCTTTGTCGGGTACTACTCCCTTGAAGGTAGCTGTGGTGGGCTTGATCCTTGAAGGTTCAATGCCCATTTTGTGTACAGTGTCTTGATAGAGTAAATTGAGGCTACTACCGCCATCCATGAGGACTAGTGTGAGATGAAATCCGCCGATAATTGGATCCAGGACCAGAGCTGCCGAACCTTCTTAACGGATACTGGTTCGGTGGTCCTTGCAATCAAAAGTGATCGAGCAGTCCTCCCACGGTTTGAATTTTTGGGCGTCCGGCTTTATGGCATGATTGTCTCGTAGTTCGTGCTTGTGCTCCCCTTCAAGGGTATGCGTCACAAGTATCATGTTTACTGTTTTTACTTAGGAGAGAAATTGCTTCTCTCCCCCAGTGTTCGGTTGGTGAGCCTCTTCGTCTTTGCTGTCACTGGACGGCCCCTTCCCTTTGTGTTCGGCGTTGAGCTTGCCGGCTTATTTTAAAACCCAACAATTTTTGTTGGTATGGTTGGCGGGTTTGTCAGGGCTGCCATGGATCTGACAGGGCTGATCCAGTATCTTGTATAAACTGGATGGACCATCTTTATTTGCCATGAATGGCTCCTTCCACTGACCAGATTTGGAGCCATTAAATCCGGCGTTGACTGCCGTGTATTGGGTATCTGCATTATTGTTTCGACGCTTATTTTTATTGCACTGTGGCTTGCTATTGTCGTCCCTGACTTCGGAAGTATCGGGATCGCTGGTGTAGTTGCTTCTACGAGCAAGCCAGTTGTCCTCTCCCGCACGAAAGTGGTCCATCAGTGCTGTAAGAGCTGCCATGGACTTAGGTTTCTCTTGACTGAGGTGACGGGCGAGCCACTCGTCTTGGACGCTATGCTTAAAGTCCGCGTGGGCTGAGTCTCCGGACTGCTGGATGATGTGACTGAGGTCATTGGCGTTTGGAGGCCGGACATATGTACCTTGGAAGTTGTCACAAAAGGCGTCTTCCAAATCTTCCCAGTTGCCAATGGAATTCTCTGGGAGGTTGTTTAGCCAGTGCCGGGCTAGTCCCTTTAATTTTAGTTGGAGGTATTTGATGGCATGGAGATCATCACCGCGGGCATGTGGATATGGAGAAGAAAATCCTCAATCCATACTACGGGGTCGGTTGTTCCATCGTATGATTCTATATTCATAGGTTTGAACCCTTCTAGGAATTCGTGCTCCATTACCTCCTTGGTGAAGCATAGGGGGTGTGCGGCGCCTCTATGACGGGCGACATCGCGACGGAGTTCGGCGGACGTAATGAGGTTGTGTTGGTCACGCCGGGCCTGATAGTCGTCCTCTCATGCTGGGGCACGTCCCCTTGACCCGTAGATTGGTCTAGCTAGGCCTGCTCTAGTGTCCAGGTCCTGCCGTAGGTCGTAGGTGTGATCCCGGGCCAATGTCTCCTCGTCTTTACGGCAGGGTAATTTGGGCTGGGGTTTGGCTTGGGTGGTCGTTCTGTCCCAGCCACGCGGTAGCCGGTCTTGTTTGTCAGCGGCATTACGCGTTGATATTATGGGCTCCCGCGCCTTAACGTCGAATTGGGGTAACAATTTGCACCTCGGGTAGCTTTTGGTTGGTCTTGCAAGGCCGTATTCCTCGGCTGGCAGGACATTAGTCCATCTGTCGTTGAGTGTATCCTGTTCGGCCTGAAGCCGTTGCTACTTCCTTTTCAGGCTCCTCGCGGTTGCGATGAGCTGCTGCTTAAAGTGTTCCTGCTCGAGGGGTTCTTCTGGCCCGATGAAGTCTTCGTCGCCGAGGCTTATTTCATCTTCGAGGGCGGCGCGTAATTGCTGTCCTTCGAATCCTCGTTCCCGACTAGCTACCCTGCCCTCCTCCCTATCATCCTGTTCGGATGTTGGTTCGACGGGGGTGTCTGGGTCTTCAGCATTCTCCGGAGTGTTATCGCCTGCCTTGCCGGTACTGCTTTCTTTGTTGCGGCGTGATTTGGGATGGTGCCACTGATGCCGCCGCTTAGGCGGTATCTCAGGAGGTGTCACATCCCTAGTTTCTGGTGCTGCCTGGTGTGTGCATCATGTTTAAATTCAAATGAAATTTGAATTGATGAATTTTCAAAAGCCTCAGGAAACCTCTAAAAATAACCAACAATTAAATCTTCTCAAATGTGTCCAAGAAAATGTTCCTGTTATTCCATGGAAATATTGGTAAGAGGTAAAATTTAAACCAATATTTTTGGAGTCACAGAGATAATTATTTTGGCCATTTGAATTAATCCAATAACTATTTGCTTTGGATTTATATTTAATATATATTAAATATGACTCCAATAATTCTAGAAGTTTGTGAGTGGCTTTGTATATATTTTAGCAAGCCACATAAAAATCTACAGAATTTATTTAAATGATTTAGTTGCTAAACTAAATCAAAACAAACTACAGAAAATAGAAAACAGAGGTAAAATAGGAAAAACAGAGAGAGGGAGAGAAACATTACCTGGCGCTCACCTGGTAGCCACCTGGCCCAGCAGCACGGCCCAGACCGCCACCGCTACCCCTCCCTGTCGCCTTCCTCCTCGCGCCAGTAGGCAGAGGAGGGACTCGGCGCACGCGCCCGAGCTCGCCACGCCACCACCCTGCTCGTCTGCTTCGCCTGAGGCCACCACGACGCCTCGCGCCTTCTCCTCGGCGCCGCCTCGACCCTGGAACCCTCCCGCTCACTCCCTCGTCCCCATCTCTCCTCTGTTCCCTCTCTCTCGCCCGGACCGAACGGAGCCGCCGCCACCGACAAGCTTCCTCGCGGCCACCGCCACCCCCTCTCCTCCCCGACGCGCTCCTGAGCTCCGCAGTGCCTCCCTCGACCTCCCCGTCGGCTCACGCGACCGGAGAAGCCCCGAAGCGCCGTCCCGGCGTTTTCCCCCTCCTCGGCCACCGAGGACCGCCGCTGTCGATTCGCCGCCTCCGACGCCTCCCCGAGCTCCCCGAGGCCACCGTCGCAACCCCTGTGACCTCCGCCACCGTTTCCCCCTCTTTCCCTCTTTGTTTGATTGCCGTAGCCGTCGCCCCCTTGATGACCGAAACCCGCCGCCGCCTGTGATCGCCGCCGACGTGCCTCCGGCCACCTAGTGGCCCGGCTGTCGTGCTCAGCTTCCTCCCCGCGCTGCCTAGAACACGTAGGTGCCTTGCACGAGCCTCCCCGGCCACCGTAGCGTCGACCCCGAGCTCGCCCGAGCTCCGGCGACCGCCACGGTCGATGCCGGTGACGACTCCGGCCATCTTAGGCCCAGCCGCTGCCACTACTCGACGCGGACGAGTGCCTGCGTCACGTAGACGCCCTCCGCCGGCCATTTGGTCGCCGGAGCAGGGAAACCGCACCCCTCCGCCGTCTCTGGCTCCGCCGGCGACGAGCCGCGGGTCAACTCCGGCGAGTTGACCCAGGTTTGACCTTCCCCGTGTGTCACTGACGTGTGGGCCACCCCCCCCCCTGACATTTTAGTTAGTATTAGTTTAACACTAATTAACCTAGGTTAGTTAGCTGATTAGTCGCTGACCAGTGGGCCCCGACCCCCCCTAATCCTTTAATTAAGCAGATAACCCCCTGTTAACTAACTGTGACGCTGACATATGGGTCCCACAGGTCAGTTTGACCTGGACGGCGCCCGTTGACCTGCTGAGGTCAGCATGAGGTCATGCTGACGCAATAATTCCTTTCTGGAATTAAAATAAATTAGGAAATGATTTATAATTCCAGAAAATTGTAAAAACTTCAATAAATCATAGAAAATTAACCGTAACTCCAAATGAAACAATTTATATATGAAAAATTATCAAAAAAATTCAAGGAATCCATCTGTACCATTTTCATGCATGTTAGAACAACTTATCACTACTGTTTAGGACAAATGAAGTGAATGGCATTTGAATAATCACATATGGAGTTTGAATTTGAATCTTGTATTCAAACCAACTTCATTTAATCTGTTGCTAGTTGCATTAGCCCAAAACACATTCATTTTGCCATGTCATGATCATGCATCATATTGTGCATTGCATTGATTGTGTTCCCTTCTGTGTTGCCGGTATTTGTCCCCTCTCGATAGACGTGATACCGATGATGTGACCGTTGACACTGATGAAGACTCAATGTTATCTTCAGAAGTGCCAGGCAAGCAAAACCCCCCTTGTTCATTCCGATACAATCCTACTCTCTCGCTCCTGCTCCTTTTTACTGCATTAGGACAACATCGATTCATCTGTTACTTGCTGCGGTACTGAACTCCTTTATCCTTTGCATGACCTGTCATTGCCACAGTAAATAGATGAAACCCACTAGCATGAGTAGGAGTTGTTTGATCCCTGTTGTGCCTACTCATTCATGTTTGTTTGTCATGCCTGCTACTGCTTAGAGTTGAGTCAGGTCTGATTCATCGGGGATGAATCAGAGGTGTGTGAACATGTCCTACCATGTGTGAGCTAAGTGTGTGAACACGATTTGGTAAAAGGTGTCGGTGAGAGGCCATGTAGGAGTACATGGTGGGTTGTCTCATTGAAGCCGTCCTTAGGAACTGAGTTCTGTGTTTGTGATCCATGATTCAGCTACTACCATACATTGGGCCCTGAAATATGACCCCGCTCGACTTCTTATTCACCCTCGTCCTCTGTCCAGGAGTTGCAAGTAGTTTCTGGTGTTTGTAGCTTACTGGAGGCCGTGGACAGCGCTGACCGTAGGGGTGGGCTGTGATGCGGTAGGTACGTGGCACGGTGTACCGGATGCCCGTTTGGTATCTCGGGAACCCTGTTCACATCGTTTGGGGCTGTGAGCGAAACTCCGGCCGGATCTCCTCATGGATGGAACCCGAATAGGCGATAAACCTGGACTAGAGACTTGAGTGTTTAGGTAGGTCGTGGTCTACACCCACGTCGGCTTTCGCTTGAAGTCTGCCGAGCACATGTCGTGTGCAGACGCTAAGTGGTGGAAACATGTATGAAGAAGTACACCCCTGCAGGGTTAACATCAACTATTCGAATAGCCGTGTCCGCGGAAAAGGACTTCTGGGTTGCTTATATCAGTTCATAGACAAGTGAAAGTGGATACTCTAAAATACGCAAGATAAGCGTGAGCGCTATGGATGGCGTTCTCGTAGGTAGACGGGAGCGGATCCATAGTGGTGTATTGATATGGTGAATATGTGGACTCGTGTGCGCCACCTCAAAAGAGTCGCTTGCAGTCGTAGTTTAGGATAGCCACCGAGTCAAAGCTGGCTTGCTGCAGTTAAACCCCACCATCCCCTTTGTTGATAATGATGCATATGTAGTTAGTTCTGATGTAAGTCTTGCTGGGTACATTTGTACTCACGTTTGCCTATTTTATGTTTTTGCAGAGAGACTTCAGTCTCACTAGTAGTTCCACGTGGACTTCGACGTTTAGCTTGTTACCTCAGCTACGATCTTGTGCCCCGGCAGGATCTGGTAGATAGTCAGGCTTCTCAGCCTTTTTCAGTTATAGATGTCTGTACCCAGACATGATAGCTTCCGCTTGTGCTTTGACTTGTATGCTCTGATTGTTGGGTCATGAGACCCATGTTTGTAATATCTCGCTCCTCGGAGCCTATTGAATAAATTACTTGAGTCGTAGAGTCATGTTGTGATGCCATGTTGTATTTGCACATATCGAGCATATTGTGTGTATGTTAATGAAATGCTTGGTATGTGTGGGATCTGACCTTCTAGTTGTTTATCTTTAGTAGCCTCTCTTACCGGGAAATGTCACCTAGTGTTTCCACCGAGCCATGGTAGCTTGCTACTGCTCCGGAACACTTAGGCTGGCCGGCATGTGTCCTTCTTCGTTCCTGTGTCTGTCCCTTCGGGGAAATGTCACGCGATGAATACCGGAGTCCTGTTAGCCCGCTACAGCCCGGTTCACCGGAGTCCTGCTAGCCCAGTGCTACAGCCTGGATTCACTCGCTGATGACCGACACGTTCGGATGCTGGGTCATGGATGCCTGTCCCTGTAAGTCTATGCCACTTTGGGTTTACGACTAGCCATGTCAGCCCGGGCTCCTTATCATATGGATGCTAGCGACACCGTCATATACGTGTGCCAAAAGGCGCAAACGGTCCCGGGCTAAGGTAAGGCGACACCCGTGGGAATACCGTGCGTGAGGCCGCAAAGTGATATGAGGTGTTACATGCTAGATCGATGTGGCATTGAGTCGGGGTCCTGACAGCGTTGGTATCAGAGCTTGACTGCCTGTAGGATTACCAAGCCAAACTGGTCGAAGTTGAGTCTAGAAATTCTTTAGCTATATAAGGGAATTGATTGTGGGATGGAACGTAAGGCTCTTTTTACTCCTTATACCTCATGGCCTTCTGATCTGAGTCATCATCTTCTCTTCTACGGGGATTAAGAACTAGGCTATCTCTTCTTTCTATCAGGATCACGTGTTATTAATCTGCAGACTTGTAGGATTGATGGTTCTAAGCCTCAGTTCAGTTCCTACTATCTTCCGTATGTTAATTGTTGATCTCGAAACCTTGATATTGTGCTTCTGAGTGGTTATGCCACCATTTTTGTGAATGTCTCAAATCTTTTCTGAGCATTTACAGCCGTTATGTTGTCCGAGTCATCCCAGGTTTCTAGGTAGTCTGATGCATTTGCAAATCCTTTCTTCCCGTTTCAATGTTCCCATGGGCCAGATTAACCACACTAATCAGTGAGTTGAGGTACTCCGTTACCTTGACATATATGTTGGAGATATTATTATGACCCTAGGTGTCTTAGGGGATCACCTAGTAATCCAGTCGTGCCTTGTGTTCCCAGTGTGATGATTCTGGCTATCATTCTCGAAAGCATCCCGTGATGCTACTTAGTAGTAGGTATTCTACTCCTGGGTTCTGAACCCGAGATTCACTCTACCTACTTCATGTTGATAGTAATTGCTAGTGCCTTTAGGATATTAGTAACCTTTGCGATAGTCCTTGAAGTCTGTGGTATCTTCTTCTTCCAAATACCATGAACTACTTATGGCAGAAGTTCCTCGTTGAACTGAAATATCACAACAGGATTATTTTTGATGAGTTCTCCATTATATATTGTGGCTCTGCCAATTCTACCTTTCCGCATGGGTTATCCGGAAGAAATATGTTGAACTTGGTTCGACATACTAATCTATGCATCCACAACTCAGAAAATTATATGTTCCTTTGAGTTGTTCTCTTTAGTTGCATTCTGACCTTCGTCTATCAATTGATAGTCAAGAGTATGCGTGTGTTCGTTTATCGATGCCTATTACTCTTGTGGTCCGTCAAGCCATTCTATCGCAGAATGACTAGGAGAAACAAACTCCAGTACCTCTTCCATATCTAGGATTGGGTCAAAATAGTTGTATTCCGCAGATCAAATGCCAATCCAGCTTTTGGTTCTGTTCTACTTTGGAGTATTACCCCCTTTATGTCAGAATTGTCATGAGAACTGCACCAACTCTCATGAATTTTGACGTAGTGATACTTCTCACCATCATTAGTCATTCCTCGGCCCTCGTGTTGATGCAACCGGAATACCGACAAATGAATTGTGATGTGTGAAATCAATACTCCTAGCAACCTTGTTGCTTAGTAGTTAATGGACAATAATTTCATTCTTAGCGTGTTGGTTTTGAATCATCATTCTAAGTTTGATCATGCTACCTAGTCCTTGTTCTCGGTGCACATTTCGATTGATGAGTTAGGATTATTTCAAATCCTTGCCCTATTGATCATATCGTCTTGCCTCAAAAGCGAGATTGTTCTCGAGCTTAGTAACATACCGGTGGTTCGTGATGTTTCAATTATCTTCTCAAAAGTATTACCAGGTTGTCACCTGACCGCTATGTTGAGTTCGTGATCAAGTTGGTTTATTCCTGTAAACCACCCCTTCTCCAAGAATCCGTGTTGGATACCCTGAGCTAGTTGGTTAACCTAGACAACAACTTGGAGAGTTGGAGGATAAAAGCTTGCCTGACTTAGTTCGTTCCAAAGGGATAATCTTGTGTAGTGTGTGTTGAAGAAAGATGATATCTTCATCGATTGGTCCCTGTGATCAGTTGCTGGACCTATTGTCTTATCAATCCTTTGATTTGAGTGTGGGCTATCGTCAAATCAAATCAGTACCAATGATGCTCGTAATGTTGTCTTATTCGTGGTTGATCCCTCGAGCATACACCATTACATCTATGGTCTGACCAATGCTATCACCGTGTTCACTTAACTATGGAATTCCTTTTAAAAGGAAACCTAGATGAATTGTTGTTGAGCCCATTGACAACATCCTTGTCTTCTCCATAATTTTGCTGAACATTAAGCTAGTGTTGGAAACCCTTGAAAGCATTTGTTCATGCTAGCTCATGAAGCATATGTTCGGATGTAAGGAGTGACTTCCTCTAGTTCATGTGCATTGGATGCAAGTTGCCGTCGTGGACTCGATAAAGTCAATGTTGTTTCCTTTGGAATCATCCCAAATCAGTCATGCATACGTGCGAAGTATTCTGTGGTTCGGAGACTTGCAACCTCCATTCCATATGTATATCCTAGCACACCAAGCCACTGATTGATTTGTTCACGGAAAAGGAGTTGATGTGCTAATCCTAGGTCATGCACAAGACTTCAATATCCTCGATTATGGTTCCCCACCTGAACTCGGTAGTGTTTTATTGTAAGACTACTTTGTGGTCATGCTTGTCTAGGACAGCGTGTTCACATGTTGTAGCAGAACCAGCTCATGTTTTGGAGCTTGCTATCGTAGTTCGCTCCCCGAGAATCTCGCAACGTCATCTCGTCGATTTGTGTTGCAAACTTTCATTTTTCTTCCTAGACTCGATGAGTCTGGAATATCCTGACACCAACCAGATCTGAATCTCAGGCAGATATGATGGTTGGAATATTTCCCAAGAATTATAATATTGGTCGCGCGATAACCGGTAAAGTGGATGTCGTGGCCAACACACCCAGCCGGAAGACCTGTTATTATAATATCTTGATTGATGAAGTTGGCCACCTCCCCATAAGGATTTCGTAGGATTTACCTCCGTAACTATTCCTTATGGATTCTATTGCTTCCGAAGTCCGACCTTTACTTGATGTTCTAGTTATCAAACCATATCTATGAATGGGTTACACTAGCACGTCAAGGAGAACATTGGAAGCGGAGTGCTAAATGTCTCTCAGTCGTTCATCCAGATTTTGTTTCCTTGGCCTCGCTAGGGTGAAATCTGAGTTGATGTTATCTTCCTATGCATCTGCATCGTCCATCGTTGTTCATCATGGTGGTATGTTGTGTTGCCAGGATCCTTGACACGGATGTTGGTAAAACCTTGATGAATATGGAAATGCTCAAGTTCTTGAGAGCACGCACAAGCGCTAGGTGTTATCATCAGCACTAACTGGGTTTGCTCTCAGTTTCCTCGGCAATGCTATGACCTTTTCAAATAGTGAATTCACTCTCTATTGTTGAGCCTCTCCCCAGTTACTAGAATCATTCCCAGCATTTGCATTTTGTTCCCAGCTTGCACCGCCAATGTGCCATTCTACCATGGGTCTCTTCCATTTCCGGTGATAAGCAAATTCATCCATTACGTTGTCTTCAACAAGGTAATCCACATCATCCAAGTCTGAGTATGCCATTCTACCGACCCCCTCCAAACGATCGCTCGAGATTTGTCTTAGGCTGGTTTAAAGAGTTTCAATGATCTCGGTATCAAAGGTAATTCCTTTTGCCACTTAAGATAATAATCTATGAATCACCCTCCTCCAGGATGTTTCGTCGTGGTATCATGGCAACTCAACTCCTCGCTACGTTGACAACCGTTTACCACCTTCTTAGGTGTGGAATTGTTGTCTACCTAGTGAACCCTCGTCATCCGTTTCTTTCCACCCCTCTTGATGTGTATCTCGTGTCTCAACCCGAGAGATGGTTCTAAGTCTCATTCCGTGAGTTAATCCTGAGTTGTTCGACCTTCGAGAAGACCGGCCCTTTTAGAGTCTCTTTCTTCTCTCCATGTCATGTTGGCAGGATTTCTCAGAGCAAGACTTCGAGACAATGATGGTGATCGAATCAACGTTCATTCGAAGTGCAACCTGGATCGTGAAGATTATACTAGTTTGCGTTTTCCCTTCATCTTACCCTACGCTTGAATCTCGAGACGAGATTCTTGTTTAGTGGGGGTGAGTTGTCACATCCCTAGTTTCTGGTGCTGCCTGGTGTGTGCATCATGTTTAAATTCAAATGAAATTTGAATTGAGGAATTTTCAAAAGCCTCAGGAAACCTCTAAAAATAACCAACAATTAAATCTTCTCAAATGTGTCCAAGAAAATGTTCCTGTTATTCCATGGAAATATTGGTAAGAGGTAAAATTTAAACCAATATTTTTGGAGTCACAGAGATAATTATTTTGGCCATTTGAATTAATCCAATAACTATTTGCTTTGGATTTATATTTAATATATATTAAATATGACTCCAATAATTCTGGAAGTTTGTGAGTGGCTTTGTATATATTTTAGCAAGCCACATAAAAATCTACAGAATTTATTTAAATGATTTAGTTGCTAAACTAAATCAAAACAAACTACACAAAATAGAAAACAGAGGTAAAATAGGAAAAACAGAGAGAGGGAGAGAAACATTACCTGGCGCTCACCTGGTAGCCACCTGGCCCAGCAGCACGGCCCAGCCCGCCACCGCTACCCCTCCCTGTCGCCTTCCTCCTCGCGCCAGTAGGCAGAGGAGGGACTCGGCGCACGCGCCCGAGCTCGCCACGCCACCACCCTGCTCGTCTGCTTCGCCTGAGGCCACCACGACGCCTCGCGCCTTCTCCTCGGCGCCGCCTCGACCCTGGAACCCTCCCGCTCACTCCCTCGTCCCCATCTCTCCTCTGTTCCCTCTCTCTCGCCCGGACCGAACGGAGCCGCCGCCACCGACAAGCTTCCTCGCGGCCACCGCCACCCCCTCTCCTCCCCGACGCGCTCCTGAGCTCCGCAGTGCCTCCCTCGACCTCCCCGTCGGCTCACGCGACCGGAGAAGCCCCGAAGCGCCGTCCCGGCGTTTTCCCCCTCCTCGGCCACCGAGGACCGCCGCTGTCGATTCGCCGCCTCCGACGCCTCCCCGAGCTCCCCGAGGCCACCGTCGCAACCCCTGTGACCTCCGCCACCGTTTCCCCCTCTTTCCCTCTTTGTTTGATTGCCGTAGCCGTCGCCCCCTTGATGACCGAAACCCGCCGCCGCCTGTGATCGCCGCCGACGTGCCTCCGGCCACCTAGTGGCCCGGCTGTCGTGCTCAGCTTCCTCCCCGCGCTGCCTAGAACACGTAGGTGCCTTGCACGAGCCTCCCCGGCCACCGTAGCGTCGACCCCGAGCTCGCCCGAGCTCCGGCGACCGCCACGGTCGATGCCGGTGACGACTCCGGCCATCTTAGGCCCAGCCGCTGCCACTACTCGACGCGGACGAGTGCCTGCGTCACGTAGACGCCCTCCGCCGGCCATTTGGTCGCCGGAGCAGGGAAACCGCACCCCTCCGCCGTCTCTGGCTCCGCCGGCGACGAGCCGCGGGTCAACTCCGGCGAGTTGACCCAGGTTTGACCTTCCCCGTGTGTCACTGACGTGTGGGCCACCCCCCCCCCTGACATTTTAGTTAGTATTAGTTTAACACTAATTAACCTAGGTTAGTTAGCTGATTAGTCGCTGACCAGTGGGCCCCGACCCCCCCTAATCCTTTAATTAAGCAGATAACCCCCTGTTAACTAACTGTGACGCTGACATATGGGTCCCACAGGTCAGTTTGACCTGGACGGCGCCCGTTGACCTGCTGAGGTCAGCATGAGGTCATGCTGACGCAATAATTCCTTTCTGGAATTAAAATAAATTAGGAAATGATTTATAATTCCAGAAAATTGTAAAAACTTCAATAAATCATAGAAAATTAACCGTAACTCCAAATGAAACAATTTATATATGAAAAATTATCAGAAAAATTCAAGGAATCCATCTGTACCATTTTCATGCATGTTAGAACAACTTATCACTACTGTTTAGGACAAATGAAGTGAATGGCATTTGAATAATCACATATGGAGTTTGAATTTGAATCTTGTATTCAAACCAACTTCATTTAATCTGTTGCTAGTTGCATTAGCCCAAAACACATTCATTTTGCCATGTCATGATCATGCATCATATTGTGCATTGCATTGATTGTGTTCCCTTCTGTGTTGCCGGTATTTGTCCCCTCTCGATAGACGTGATACCGATGATGTGACCGTTGACACTGATGAAGACTCAATGTTATCTTCAGAAGTGCCAGGCAAGCAAAACCCCCCTTGTTCATTCCGATACAATCCTACTCTCTCACTCCTGCTCCTTTTTACTGCATTAGGACAACATCGATTCATCTGTTACTTGCTGCGGTAGCTGAACCCCTTTATCCTTTGCATGACCTGTCATTGCCACAGTAAATAGATGAAACCTACTAGCATGAGTAGGAGTTGTTTGAGCCCTGTTGTGCCTACTCATTCATGTTTGTTTGTCATGCCTGCTACTGCTTAGAGTTGAGTCAGGTCTGATTCATCGGGGATGAATCAGAGGTGTGTGAACATGTCCTACCATGTGTGAGCTAAGTGTGTGAACACGATTTGGTAAAAGGTGTCGGTGAGAGGCCATGTAGGAGTACATGGTGGGTTGTCTCATTGAAGCCGTCCTTAGGAACTGAGTTCTGTGTTTTTGATCCATGATTCAGCTACTACCATACATTGGGCCCTGAAATATGACCCCGCTCGACTTCTTATTCACCCTCGTCCTCTGTCCAGGAGTTGCAAGTAGTTTCTGGTGTTTGTAGCTTACTGGAGGCCGTGGACAGCGCTGACCGTAGGGGTGGGCTGTGATGCGGTAGGTACGTGGCACGGTGTACCGGATGCCCGTTTGGTATCTCGGGAACCCTGTTCACATCGTTTGGGGCTGTGAGCGAAACTCCGGCCGGATCTCCTCATGGATGGAACCCGAATAGGCGATAAACCTGGACTAGAGACTTGAGTGTTTAGGTAGGTCGTGGTCTACACCCACGTCGGCTTTCGCTTGAAGTCTGCCGAGCACATGTCGTGTGCAGACGCTAAGTGGTGGAAACATGTATGAAGAAGTACACCCCTGCAGGGTTAACATCAACTATTCGAATAGCCGTGTCCGCGGAAAAGGACTTCTGGGTTGCTTATATCAGTTCATGGACAAGTGAAAGTGGATACTCTAAAATACGCAAGATAAGCGTGAGTGCTATGGATGGCGTTCTCGTAGGTAGACGGGAGCGGATCCATAGTGGTGTATTGATATGGTGAATATGTGGACTCGTGTGCGCCACCTCAAAAGAGTCGCTTGCAGTCGTAGTTTAGGATAGCCACCGAGTCAAAGCTGGCTTGCTGCAGTTAAACCCCACCATCCCCTTTGTTGATAATGATGCATATGTAGTTAGTTCTGATGTAAGTCTTGCTGGGTACATTTGTACTCACATTTGCCTATTTTATGTTTTTGCAGAGAGACTTCAGTCTCACTAGTAGTTCCACGTGGACTTCGACGTTTAGCTTGTTACCTCAGCTACGATCTTGTGCCCCGGCAGGATCTGGTAGATAGTCAGGCTTCTCAGCCTTTTTCAGTTATAGATGTCTGTACCCAGACATGATAGCTTCCGCTTGTGCTTTGACTTGTATGCTCTGATTGTTGGGTCATGAGACCCATGTTTGTAATATCTCGCTCCTCGGAGCCTATTGAATAAATTACTTGAGTCGTAGAGTCATGTTGTGATGCCATGTTGTATTTGCACATATCGAGCATATTGTGTGTATGTTATTGAAATGCTTGGTATGTGTGGGATCTGACCTTCTAGTTGTTTATCTTTAGTAGCCTCTCTTACCGGGAAATGTCACCTAGTGTTTCCACCGAGCCATGGTAGCTTGCTACTGCTCCGGAACACTTAGGCTGGCCGGCATGTGTCCTTCTTCGTTCCTGTGTCTGTCCCTTCGGGGAAATGTCACGCGATGAATACCGGAGTCCTGTTAGCCCGCTACAGCCCGGTTCACCGGAGTCCTGCTAGCCCAGTGCTACAGCCTGGATTCACTCGCTGATGACCGACACGTTCGGATGCTGGGTCATGGATGCCTGTCCCTGTAAGTCTGTGCCACTTTGGGTTTACGACTAGCCATGTCAGCCCGGGCTCCTTATCATATGGATGCTAGCGACACCGTCATATACGTGTGCCAAAAGGCGCAAACGGTCCCGGGCTAAGGTAAGGCGACACCCGTGGGAATACCGTGCGTGAGGCCGCAAAGTGATATGAGGTGTTACATGCTAGATCGATGTGGCATTGAGTCGGGGTCCTGACAGGAGGTTTATCCTCAACTAGATTTTCCTCATTATCGGTGTTACCCTCTTTGGGTGTATCCACCATATACACGTCATATGAAGAGGTGGTCGTCCAGCGTCCGATGAACGGCGGGTTTTGGACCTGCTCCTCTCCGGCATCGTCGTGCATACCGTCGATGTCTTCGGAGCCATACTCGAGCATGTCAGTTAAGTCCTCGACAGTGGCTATGAAGTTGGTGGTGGGTGGGAAGCGAAGTTCTCCATCATCAGCCTCAAGTTCAAACCGGATATAATTCGGCTGTGAGTCCCTTGCTAAGGAGAGGGTTTTTAATGAGTTCAGCACATCGCCTAAAGGTGATTGCCGGAAGATATCTGCGGAGCTGAATTCGACGATAGGCGCCTTATCAAGCTCGAAGGACGCAGATGCACATGGTTCGGAACCTGTATCCGGAGACAAATCCAAAGTTCCGGTAACACAGATCCCGCTCAAAGTTGGGTGTGTGTGCGGCTCCAGCGCCGCTGAGTCTACGGCTCCCATGGCGGGTTTGAGCTTCCCGTCCTCGGACAACGCGATCTGCTCTGGATCCAGGGCTAGAGCAGTTACAGGCACTATCTCTTGGATGTGGTCCAATGACAGATTTAGGTCATGTTCATCGTGATGGCAGGGAGCGGTCGCCCTGGGCTCGAATCCGTCGAAGATCAAGTCTTGTTCAAGCTTCCAAACCTAACCTCTGGGCACCGGATGCTCCCCGCGCGCCTCCCTCATTCTGGTGCCGGAGCTTCCTCGCGCGCCTCCCCGCCGCCTGGTGCCGGAGATTCTCCTGGGTCGTGATCCACACCTCCCCCCTCCACCCCTCGCCGGACCTCGTCGACGGAGCTCCACCACAAGCATTATCGTCTCCGGCACAACAATGGCTCCGCCTTCCAAGTTTTTGCCAATACGCTGCCAACGAGATGAAGAAGAAGTCTGATGCAACAAGGTGCAGGTGATGTCTGCTTCCCACACAAATTACTAGCCACACCAAGTTTTTTAGATCTGGGTTTGTATGAAGATAGTTACCATGTTTGTGTCAGTTCATCAGTTCATTTGTGCTGCTATGCTCTGCCTACATGTTACATTATTAGGTTCATCAGTACAAATTGTGTGTTGCATCTGTGCTGCATCGGAACATTGCAAATGCTTGCATCAGTTCATTTACACCCCTGCCACCTGATGCACAATTGGGATGTCGAGATTACTGCCAGTACCTCTAATATGGTAGCTTCAGTTCAAGTCAAAAAAACTTAAACTTATGCATCAGTACAAGTAGCTAGTACTAAGGTTCAGCTACCACTAAAAGTTGTATGTTGATATTTCTAAGAGTACATGTCATGTAGTTGCGTCAGTTCGAACGAGTAAAAAAACTATTGCTGAAAAAAAATATAATTGTTACACAGTACGTTCAATGATAAATAAACTAGCAGTACTTGTAATGTAGATGCATAAGTTCTAGATGAAAAAAATAAGAGAAGACATCCATTCAGGTTTATATAAATCCACATTATTTGAAAGTTCAATGTTCAGTTTCCAAGCAGTGCACCATATGTTCATGCATCAGTTATAGAGAAGAAAAACATAAAATCTCACATCAGTACATCAGTTCTTAACATGTACATACATTAGTTCGACTAAAACTATGTCAGATTACAAAAAGGGGCAAGTTCAACTTGTACATTACCTTCAGTACATGACATGTTACCCATATCATGTACACGAGAAAATGCAGAAAAGATTAATCCCGAAACTGTTGAATGTCATTGCAGAAACAAGCAAGGTGGCACACGCAGGGAGGGTTTGATGAGCCAGGCAGATATAAGGCACCGCCTGGTCCTGGATACTTCAACAATACAGGCAGATTTCAAGCTACACCAGAATCATCAGAAGCACAGTCTAGTTCTTCTCTGCAGCAAACATCGATTGCTGGGTATTCAAGCTTTGCCACTGCTGAAGTGCAACAACGTGTGCAATGTCCTCGGAAACAAATATTTTCCTTCCCTCGCACATGCAGAAAGGCAAGGACACCCAGGCTTCCACCAGTTACTCCATCAACAGCAATCATCCGTGCTGCAAAAGCGGTTGCGACGGGAAGACCAGGCGAAAGAGACAAGAATGATCACCACTCTAGCAGGGTGCAGAGTACAATATATGAGCCATATAGGCAGGAGAAACCTCACAACAAACCCGAGGCAAGACGGCCGTACAATGAGAGAAGGAGAGCTTCATCAACATTGCTCCCTCCAAGAGATGCATTGTTGCATGTGCCTAGGGTGACACCTCCCGCGCCCATACACGAGGGTGAACAGCAAACACCGGATGCAGCACAAAGCTATACACATGTAAGTATCCATTAAAAAACATTCAAGCACAGTCCACCCCCTAGTACTGTGATAACACCATCTAACATTTTCATCACTGTGTTTGTGTTTGCTCACTGTTGCGTGCAGCCACCTAACATTGAAGCTTACGTTCTGCCAAGGCTAGAAATGCGCTTTGAAACTTTCGAAGAAGCAAAGAACTTCTACAAAGTCTATGCAAAGCACGCGGGTTTTGCTATCAGGGAAGGCCCCAAGTTTGAGAATAGAGTCTACCTTTATTGCACATGCCATGGAGTCTATGAATCAAAGGTTTCAGAAGCAAATAGATAGTAGAACAAGACCACATCCAGGACTAACTGCGGGGCTAAAATTAGGATGGATAAGGGAAAGGATGGAACACATGTCGTAAAAGAGATAATCTGGGAGCACAACCATAGGCTACAGCTCACCACAGAAATGCTTGTCTTCTTGCACTCCCACAAAAACTTTGAAGACAATTTTGGAGTATGTCAAGTACCTGCAGTTCAAAGGCATTGAACACACACAAATCATGAGCATACTGGGAGGCGATAACCCTGGTAGCTACTTCCTCAAAATGAATGCCAAGACCTAATTAACATGTAAGTGCAAACTTGTTCTCCTCCCAAAAACCCTCTCCGTCCTTTTTCAACTGTCAGTACAAATATATTATGCAACGCAATACCTGATGCCAGTTCAACATGCATTTTTGCAATGACTATTGACTTTTAATATGCAGCAAAGCAAAGAATTCAAGGATGGATGACATGGACGATGTCCTGAAGACTGTCAACTTCTTTAGGGAGATGAAAGCAATAAACAGGGAATTCTTCTGCAACATACAACTTGATGAGTCTGACAGACTGAAGAACATATTCTGGGCGAACGCGAGCTGTCGAGGGGCATACCAAGACTTTGGTGACTGCGTGACGTTTGACACCACGTATAAGACCAACAAATACCATACGCCACTTGCAGTGTTTGTGGGTACTAACAACCACTTTCAGACTACAATCTTTGCTTTCGCCCTGATAAGAGATGAGGATGCAGAATCATTCAGATGGCTTTTCAAAATATTTTTAAAATGCATGAGAGGGAAGGCTCCTACATGCATCCTCACAGGTACAACCGCAAAAAAAAAACCTAACACTAAACCCACACCTAAAAAATGAAAATAACACATTAAAAATGTTGTGTCAGTTCTATTTGTATATATGCACAACCATCAGCTGGACACTCCGAATCTATTTTCTAATTACCAGACCAGTGTCTGGCAATGGCTTTGGCGATCCTAGATGTTTTCAAGAACACAGTACATAGGCTATGCCGCTGGTACATTATGAAGAAGTACAAGGAACACCTCGCGTACCTGTACGACCTCCACAAAACCTTTAAGGATGAATTCACAGCAATCCTCAACTGGCCCCTCATGCCAACTGAGTTTGAGACTACTTGGAAAGATCTCATGGATAGGTACAACCTCCATAATGATGCCATGATGGTGGCAATGTGGAACGAGCGCGAGAAATGGATATCAGCTTACTTCAAAGAATTTTTCTGTGCCAGAATGACATCAACACAACAAAGTGAGAGCATGAACTATGTGATGAAGAAGAACTACGTATGTGAGAGACAAAACATGCACCGGTTTGTCAGCCAGGTAAACACCTGCGTTAAAAACAGGAGGCAGGCAGAAAACAAGGAGACAATGGGTAACCTGGTATAGCTGTATCACCTGTCGTAAGACAAATAATGTGCTTACTAAAGTAATTCTTTCTTAGTTAGACAAGTTTTTTCTGCAAGAAAACTAATAATTTATTCAACACTCTTGCTTGCGCAGAATAAAACAAACACGCTGACCCTCTATGGGTTCGACACTCAGATGGCAAAAGTTTACTCACGAGTTGTGTACAGCAAGATCATAAAAAGGATAAAGTTGAGCACCCTCTTCACAGTGACAGACACGGAAGAGCCCACAAAGTACCTTGTACGCTACAACAAACCGCAAACATCGTCTGCGTGGTCTCAGCACGTGTTCCAGGTGGTTGCAGACCCCGTGGGAGAAATATACAACTGCGAGTGCAAGCTCTGGGACCACACAGGTGAGTACTAAAAAAATGTTACACACTATACTAATTATTATTGTAAAAGTTTTTGTTCGAATGAAATGACAGAAAACATGAACCTCTTCCAAAAAAACAGGTATTTTCTGTGTGCATGTGCTGTGCATGATGCAAACAATTAAGGCTAAGACCGTTCCAGAGAAATACATCCTCAGGAGATACACAAAATGTCCAAACATCCAGCCAACCTTCAACAGAAATGACTTCAGGACAGCAGCATCGACAAGGCCTCCCAATACTGCATTGAAAGCACTCTGCTGCAGCAGGTTTTGAGAGTGCACAGGAAAAGCTTGAGAAGCCAAGACCAAGTGGTGAGGTCACGGGTAGTCATGGAAAGACTTGAAGAAGAACTCGACGCCATGCATTCTTCTGAAAATGGAGGTGTCATGGACAACGAAGCCGAAAAACTTGAGTACGATGTCCCTACAATCTTATCGGAGATGAACCATATGGGAGATGTTGACCCATACAACGAGGAGGAGGAGCAACAGCAATCAGGGCTTCCCCATGGGCACACTCAAGAGCAGCAACATGATCATGTGCAAGATCATGAACTTGATGGTGCTCTAGGCGAACAACATGACAATAGGAGATCCTACCAGCAGCAGCAGCATCAAAGGGTAATTAAACAACCCATATACTCATGCACAAATGGGAGGAAGAGTAAGACGCAGGCAGCGAAAGCAGCAAAAGCAGCATCCAAAAAGCCACCACGCCCATCAAACATGTGGAATATGGCACGGACGAGAAACCTCTTGGGGTAAGGGCATGCGGATTCTGCAACTGGGTGACAAATCATAATTACCGCACATGCCCACACCGCACAGATGCCATTGCCAACAAGCAAAAGTTACAGAAGCAGATTGGAGCTGCCGAGGTCTCTACCAATAGAGACGACACACGTAGCAGCTACACTTGCACAAGTGTGGGGGGACTGATGGAGATAATGCCCGCACATGCAAAGTGGGCAAGGAGGTCGATGGCGCTGAACAAAAACAGGGCAAGGTCCAGAGTTCCAAAAAATCAAATGAAGAGGATGAAGAAGAAGAGTTTGACGACAATGATTACCAATTAGACGAAGACAATGAAGATGACAGTATTAGGGACGAGGAAACTGAAACTGACGATGAAGCTGCCAAGGCTCAGCCAGGAAAGGGCGCCGGCAAGGTACAACATTCGGGGCCAGTTAGGAGGAGCTCAAGACTGAAGAATCCATAGTGGTTATGCTGCTGTAGTACACAATGAGGAAACATTTGAGAAACACTGCTGTTACCAAAACTTATTTAGCTTTGTCGTCGATGTCTTAATCAGTAATATAGTTAAGATATAATTTGTGATTTGTGCCCGCTGGACCAGTGACATTATTATGTAAACGATTTGACAATCCTTTTGAATGCAGTCAAAAATATATTTGAAAAAACTTATCTGGATTTATGTAACGCCAACATTACTATCGACCAGTAACTCCACAAAACTATCCTCAAAAAACATTGTTTCAAAAAACAAGCTATGTCCGGTTCTGCCAGTCCTAGTTCAGAAAGTCCATCAGTACAGAATAATAATTACCTCAAGCAAATGCAAATATAATACACCTGTACTGATGAAAAACTAATTTATCTGTAAAAATACTTTCAAAGATTATGTTCATATAAATAATCCTTTCAAAAAACAAAAAAAAAAGGATTAACATGACACACACAATCCGACTGGTATTTGGTAAGTTTAACTACACTTCAATCACCAGTCCAAGTAACGCAGTAGAGAAGTACAAACCTCCATCATCACCAACCCTGACATGTGCATGTGGGATAAACAACTGATAAGTACAGCTTGACAAGACGGATCAGTGCGACAGTAAAATGTCATCGTCACCGACCTTGAGATGAGCGCAGTGGGATAAAGCAACTGATAAGTATAGCTTCACAAGACTACTCAGTTCGACTAGATTGATACCCTGGCAAAGAAATTTCTGAGCCTAGTGTGTGGCACGGGTGGTGACCTTGAGACGGGCGGTTGGTTCTTCCAGGCCACCGCCCGTGCCACACACTGGGCGGTTGCCACAAGGGACTGCAAACGGCGACACCACGACCACTACACGCACGTCCCCGACAAACTGCCTCCCACACATCCCCGTCCACGCCCTGGAAATAACCCATTGTCTTCCATCTCTGCCTCATTCCAAGAACCACCATCGCCGCTTCCGTCTCGACCACAGACAACCCAGAAACTTCTCTCTTCCAAGCCCATAGTCGCCGGAAGAGGGCAGTGGCGGAGGAACCGTCCGCCAAGCGTCATCATGGCGAGACATCCGAAAAGAGCTGCAACCTCGACGACATTCACGTCCCCGACGAGAAGCGCGCGTACGCCAGAACGCTCAAAGGGGTTGAGCTCCATGGCAACGAGACACTGGAGATTGTCTGCACCAGCGAACCAGACAAGGCCGGCGAGATGATCACCAGGCTCTAGATGAAGGCTGGCGGCTCTCATCATAAGATCATCGGTCTTGGTGTGCACTACACCAGGGAAGACGCACCTCCCTAGATGGTAACAGTCCTGTAGTTGTGCATGGAGGAACTCTGCCTAGTGTACCACATCGCAGCGGCCACGAAATGGTGACCCATCCTACTCATTTGCCCTGTTTGGTTCATCTGTTTAATTAGTACTCATTTAAATTCAAACTTGTTTCCCAACTAGATGTACTAGTGTGGTTTGTGAAAGTGGATGCACTAATGCATTTTCTCAAATAGATACACCATAAATGTATTTTTGAACCTAATGCACTGGACTACTATTTGAAAAATCTTGCAGAAGTTTAATTTCTGAAGTTGATGTACTAGTGCAGTATCTGATCTTGATTCGATAGTGTAGTTTATGTACTCAATGTATTAAAAAGATGTTTCTGAACTTAATGTAGTGAAGTAGTATCTGAATTTGGTCTAATGTTATTTTCATAAGCAAAAAGCTAAGAACTAGCTAAAGCAATGGTATGTGTTGTCCTATTCAACAAAAGTAAATAAACTAGTACTAAAGCAGCACATACAACATTGGCTCAAGCTATGTATAATCCAAAAAGAAAAATAACATGACGTACTTGAATTAAATTTCAGAACTTTGTTTACTAATTTCTGAAGTACATTAATCCATTAATTATGCTATATAAACATCTACTTCATGGATTCAACGCTTGTAGAACATAAACAAAAATGAAGAATTCAAACGTCAAAGTAATGCTAATCTTCAAAATGTCTCTCCCCTTGCAGGCCCAAGCGCCTCAATGAGATGCTGAAGCATGAGAAGTTGTTCACATTTGCCGGTTTCACCATTGAAGGCGTCAAAGAGAAGATGAAGATGCTTGGCCTTCAAACGATCAACCCCAACAAGTATGTTGACATTCAGCACTTCTGGAGAGTTCCATACACCGGAAAAGAGTACGACTCCTTGACTGATGTTGCAGCCAGCGTCATCCACCCGTTCTACAAAGGCATGAAGAAGAACATCGACACGCAGGAAGACCACAAACTGTGGGTGATCAGCCCGCTGCCAGACAAGTTCATCGAGTATGCAGGAAAAGATGCGTACGCCATGTTCAAGTCATGGAACATAATCGAAAACATCACAAATGGTAGGGAAATTGCAAAAGCACGGGAGGTTGACCACTACTACGACCGCCCCTTCCGCCCCTTTTAGGGATGAAGGTACATCAAAGCCTGCCTTCTCTTTGCTTCCGCTTGTGCTTGCCTTTTATCTTGTTCTTTCAAATTCGTAGTTTGCTCTTGTTGGGTTGAACTAGTATGACTATGCCGTGCTTGTCATTGTCGAACAAGTTTACTTATGTCATGAAGTACATTGTCTTGCTTGTCTCATTATATAAGTTTGGTAGCTTCATATTTTGTTAATCCATCGTTTCAAATTCAAAGTAGTTTCTCAATGGAACTTTGTGGCTGCTCTAAAGTACTAGTTATGAAGAAACTAATCACACAATGTTGTTGCTTGTGTAGTTTCAATTAAGTATTGTATAGAAAACATAACATTGAAAACAATCAGTACAATTTGAGTTGCTTAACAACGCTTCAAAAGTTGAAGCAGAAATTCTTAGTACTTCATGTACTGTTCTCATACATATGTAGCTACTAGAAAATTAACAAGTACTACAAACAGAAAAACTTAAGAAGCATCAGCATACACTTATGTTGGTCACTTGCGCATTGTGGACTTAAAATGACAGTACTAGTACACTTGATCGGACAATACATACTTACTACAATAAAAAGTACAAAGAAGCATCCATTCATAATCCCCCAAAAAAATGTCAAACTAAGAACGTAAGTGCTACTATGAATGGACTATCAGTATAAGTTAGTCTACACGCAAGTACCATAGTGCTGAAAATGATACCAGAAGACACTTGCGAATAATCACAAAAACAAACACAAAAACAAGGCAAAAAACTTCAAATGAAAAAATAACACTTCCATAGAACTAGCACAAAAATGGATCAGTCCAAGTTACTGGTGGAGTCAAGTACTAGATTCAAACCAAAAAAAAGAAAAAATTAACCGCCCAAGGATAGGTAGGCCCTCGCGCTGCTAGATACTTGAACTCGAGCCCACGGTGAAACCGTCGGTGAATCCCTAGTAATCCGCACAACGCAGGGCCAGCCGACCAAGGCCCATAGGTCATGATAGAGAGCGAGCATCGTGTATAAGCGCTTAGCTAAGTATTCAGAGGAGTTCGGGCAGTAGGACTCGGCGGGGCTTATAAACAGGTCAAAAGCTTCCTCCCTTAGCGAGGTGGAACTAAACCCAGAGCACACACACATCCAGCAGTCCCCAAAACGCAAGCGTGGGCCATTTCGGCTGGAAAATGGCCCAATAGCCTCCATCGTCTACAAACACCACACCAATAAGGCCAGTTAAACAAAGCACAACGCGGTGCAAAGAAATATAAACTACAAAAAAATGTTCGAAAACTGAAAATATAAAAGTTCAACTACTAGTTCGTAGGCAATAACTTTAAAATACGAAAAAATAAAAATAAAAATAATTTTAGCTCTGCACCATAGATGATAAAAAAATGAAAAAATATGATACAAAAACAATGAAACTCTAAAAAGCAGAGAACTTAATAGCCTATCTGTTAAATGTACATAATGTAAAACACCGAATTAAATATTACTTTGAAGTTCAACTACTAAAATGCAAGAAGTTCAAATAGATTTTCTTTGTCATTTCTGCTAAACTTCTTATTTATGTAAAATCTGACAAGTTCAACCACTAAAATGCAAGAAGTTCAAATAGATTTTCTTTGTCATTTCTGCTAAACTTCTTATTTATGCAAAATCTGACAAGTTCAACTACTAAAATGCAAGAAGTTCAAATAGATTTCCTTTGTCTTTTCTGCTAAACTTCTTATTTATGTAAAATCTGACAAGTTCAACTACTAAAATGCAAGAAGTTCAAATAGATTTTCTTTGTCAATTCTGCTAAATTTCTTATTTATGTAAAATCTGTCAACACCTCAATGAACGATTTCATCGTAAATAATCTCAACCCCCACCCCTCCCCCCCAAAAAAACTCAGTGCAAACATACATATGACATCAGTTCTAAAAAGCAGGTAAGGCCAGTCACACCACTATGACACCAAATTTCAAAACTGTATGCTGTATGAAATTACAATTCAGTTCACACGGCACTAAACCATAAGTGCACTAAAAAGGGAATACAAAAACTATAAAAGGCCTGACTTAGGTTCGGGAAGATAAAAATATAATAAGTCCTAGTTTTGAGCAACAACTCCCAGGGCATTGAAAAATGTTTTGAGATCAACTAGTGTATAAGACTTCGGTAGAGAAACAAGACATAACCTCCACACGGATAAACATCATAAAAAGTACACGTCACTTAAACAGTGCAAAATGCCATCATCACCACCCCTGAGACGTGCAAGTGGGATAAGCAGCTGATAAGTACAGCTTGACAAGACGGCTCAGTGTGACAGTAGAGACCTTTGACTTGGATAGCTTGTTCTTCCAGGCCACCACCCGCGCCACCCACTGGGCGGTTGCCACAAGGGAGTGCAAACCGCAACACCCACGACCACTACACCCACATCCCCGATGAACCACCTCCCACACATCCCCCGTCGACGCGCTGGAAAAATAACCCATTGTCTTCCATCTCTGCCTCATTCCCACAACCACCATTGCCGCTTCCATCTCCACTGCAGACAAACCACAAACATCTCTCTCCCAAGCCCACAGTTGCCGGAGGAGGGCGATGGCGGAGGAATCGTCCGGCAAGCGTCATCATGGCGAGACGTCCGACAAGAGCAGAACGCTCAAAGGGGTTGAGCTCCACGGCAAGGAGACACTAGAGATCGTCTGCACCAGCGTACCAGACAAGGTCGACGAAATGATGAGCAGGCTCAGGATGATGGGTGGCGGCTTGTATCCGAGCTTCCTTGGAGTTGATGTGGAGTACACAAGCGAAGATGAACCTCCCCAGATGGCAGCAGTCCTGCATTTGTGCGTCGAGGAACTCTGCTTGGTGTACCAGATCACAGCGGCCACAAAATGGTAACCCATACTACTGTTCATTCATCTGTTGTACTAGTACTACTCCCTAAAAATTTCATTAAACTTGTTTCCCAACTAAATGAACTACTATAGTTTGTGAAGTGGATGCAGGAGTACATGTTTATCAAGTTTCATGCATTTCTGAAATTGTGATGTGGATTGTTTCACCAGATTAGCATCTGAAACTCATGCACTAGATTAGCATCTGAAAAATATTTCACCAAATTAATTTCTGAAGTTGATGTACTAGCATAGATTCTAATCTTGATGCACTAGCATAGTTTATAGAATTGATGTATTAAAAGATGTTTGGTGAAGTGATATAGGTCCATATCTTCATGCACATGTTTCTCAAGTTAATTTCTGAACTTGATATAGAATTGATGAACAAAGATGTATCAAGCACTGGTATAGTTCTTTTATTCAACAAAAAAGAAAACTAAACTTGAAGTAAGCAGCACATATATCATCAACTCTGGTAAATAGGTTCTTGAACTTGGTGAAGCACTAAAGATACCAAAAAAGAAAAATAACATGTTGTAGTTGAATTTAATTACAGGACTTTGTGTACTAGTTTGTGAACTACATTCATCCATGACTTGTACTATATAAGCATCTGCCTCATGGATTATCACTTGTAAACAAAAAGCAGGAGAACTAAATCTTAAAAAACACTAATCTTCAATATGTGTCTCCCCCTTGCAGGCCCAAGCGCCTCAAACAGTTCCTGCAGGAGGAGAAATTGTACACATTTGCCGGTTTTAGCATTGAAGGTGACAAGAAGATGCTGAACAAGTCTGGTTTGGATATCAACCCCAACAACTTCATCGACATGCAACGCAAGTGGAAAGTTCCAACCACAAACAAATTCTATGACTCCTTGGTCGATGTTGCAGCCAAGGTCATCCACCCATTCTACAAAGGCATGAAGCAGAACATCAACAAGGAGGAAGACCACAAACTGTGTGGGACCAGCCCGCTGCCAGACAACCTCATCGAGTATGCAGGAAAAGATGCGTACGCCACGTACAAGTCATGGAAGATAATCAACAACATCATGACAGGTTGGGATATTTCACAAGAGCAGGAGGCTGACCCCTACTACCACTGCAACTTTGCGGGATGAAGAGGCATGAAAGTCTGCCTTCGTGTTGCTTGCGCTGCTGCTTGTCCTTAATCTTGTTATTTCATATTTGTAGTTTGCTTTCTTTAGGTTGAAGCAGCTTCCTTATGTTATGTGTGTCAGGGTTTGAACAAGTTTTCCTGTGTCTATCAAGTACATCGTTTGCTTATGTCGTTCGACAAGTTTACTAGCTTCCTATTTTGTTTATCCATCATTTGAAGTTGAAGTAGGTTGTGAATGAAACTTGATGGCTACTATGTAGCACTAGTCATGGAGCAACAAATCTGGATATTTTCACAAAAAAAACAGTGGTAGACGAACTAAGGACAATAGCAAATAGTAGCCTTGGACGCTTCGTACAGCTTAGACATGTATGGTAGTACTACCACACTAAAAATCAGTTTTTAGTTTGAGAAGAACACTAAAAAGACTAAGTTTCAGCCGAGGACATTCAGTACTAACAGAATCATTCTAATAGTAGTTAGAAAATTACTAAGTACTGCAACAGGAAAAGCAAAGAAGCCTCAGTACGTATTTCCTAGTCACTAGCATGCTAGGATTGAAAGTACTGGTACACTTGAACGCACAGTGCATTCAGTCTACAAACATAAAAAGGAATGGGAAGCTTCAGTTCGCATTCCCTAACATAGTGACACACTAAGAATAACAGTAAAAGTAAAATTGAAATATCAGTACAACTTAGTCTATACAACAAGTACTATGATGATACCAAATATTGCCTTGAGAAAAAACCACAACCTAGAAAAAAGAAGGCCAAAACTAAATCAAAAAGATATTAGTTCAACCAAGGACAAAAATCACAAGCAAGACAACAGAAGCATCAGCCCACATTGACTAGTGAGGTACTAGTTTCAAACAACACAAAAAATATAAATAATCAATGTACTAGCCCAATTGGAATCTCAGTACAACTTAGTTTATTCAGTAAGGGCTATGATGATACCAATTAATACCTTGAGAAAGAAAGCCAAGACTGAACTAAATAGATTATAGTTCGACCAAGGACAAAAATTCATAAAAAAAATAGAAGCATCAGTCCACATTGACTAGTGAAGTAGTTATGAACTTAATAGGGCTATCTCTTAAATGTAGCTAATTTAAACTAGTGCTTTAACTTTTACTATGAAGTTCAACTACTAAAGTTCAAGAAGTTCAAACAAAAATTTCGCACCAAATTTTAAAAGCCTTACGCTGAATGAGATTACAATTCAGTACTAACAGAACTATATCATAAGTACAAGAAACGAGGGTACAAAAACTATAAAGGTCCAACTTAGGTTGGAATCATATAAAAATAAAATAAATCTCACTTTCTCAGCAACAACTCGTGATAAACTTGAAAAAAAGGTGTTTTCAGTTCAAATAGTATATAAGACTCCAGTACAAAAAGTAAAACTTAACCAAAATGAATTCCCGAAGAAACATGCACAAGTGAAACAGCTATTCAACCATACTATCATCATGGAAAAAAAGTTTATTAAAAATTGTGCCACACTTAAACACAACACAAAATATACCAGTTACTACATAGTACTTGACAAGACATCAAACACTACAAACAAAGCCTACAATGCTTTCAAGAGATATATCACACAACTATCCCATTCACTATGCAAATGATGACCATTTCTTCTATGCACCAGGAGCCAAAGCCTGAACCTCCTTGGGAAGCTCCGTCACCAGAAGATGATTATTCCGGTTGAACACAACTCTATACAGATCCTCAACATGCCAATCAACAATATGAGCCTGCAGAACAATAAAACAAATTATCAAAAACCATGACACATAAAAAAGAATACACAATAAGCCAAACACAGAAAGTGAAAAGGCTCATCTAGAACCCATGTCATTATTTCGAATGTTCTCAATGATCTTTTCACCATCATAGGATCCAGCATACTTCAGAGTATAATGGCCACATGCATTCGGCCCTTGAAGTGGAACCTTGACAAACGTTGGTTTCTTCGCAAAAACCTCCCATTTGGGCTGCTTGCTCGCATTGTACTAAGCATCACCATACACAGGCTTCATTACCTGGACCAATCTAGAAATCTGTAAAAAGAAAAGAAACCACACATTTTCATGTCTTAGAAAAGCAGAAACAATGACGCGAAAAAATTAATCCAGTACAGAAAATAAATGTCACTCACAATCTTCTCGCAGTCTTTATGATAGGTATTCTTTGAAGGACGATGGTTCTTTGGATAAGGTAAAGAGTCAAGGATGTCAATACTACTCCGGTACCGATTCATGACATATAAAGAAAAGTGGTTCACTTTCCTATCCTTTGGTAAAATCATAGGTTTGAATAGAGGCATCAAGATCTAAAAAACAAATGACCAAAAAAGACAGATTAAATATTCAAAATAAAACTAGCATGACAACAAACAAAAAAACAAAAAATCAGCTAGTAGAACTCACAAGGTCGGCACTGAGAAAGTCTTCCTCATCTTTAACATAGCTCTTGAAATCTCTCGCTGCACTCTCCACATTAAATTATTTATCTTCATCACCATAAAACGTACAGTCAAGCACAACCTACAAAAATCCAAAAAAGAAATATATACAGGAGGAAAGGATCAACAAGAAGAGTTTTATTAAAACTCGTAAAACAATAGGCAGTCTTGTTTAACAGAAAGAAACAATCTGATTGATTACTGTGTTGAAATATGGACTCAGCAATACCCTCTTTCTAGATGTGAAATCAGCATTTCTCTTGGGATCTTGCTTCGAATCATCAATGAGGATGTCCATTATATCACCCTCCATAATTTGCCCAGGTGAAAAAACTTCCCAGATGCGTTTCCTAGTGAAGCTAGTTATGCTATTATCAGGCTGAGGTATCATTGAGAAAACATTCCTGCAACCAATGTTGAGGATATCGCTTATCGTTATCGTCTCGGTTAGCTAGGGATTAGAGATTAATCGGAAATCGGCCGATTAATCGATTTTATTGGTCGACTATTAATCAGATATTTTTTTGCAAATCTTAGGTTGATAGCACTAAAATATGCTATATTCAACACCAAAACAATATTTGACAGAAGTGTTACCTTGATTTCTAGCCTTTGAATCCTCGTATAATGAGAAACAAAATAGGACAATAGTACATATTCCCTAACAAGGTCCACAAAACATAAACTAACATAGTTTTTGCAAACATAGTGCTATGAATAGGTCTGATTTATCGGTAGATTCCTGATAAATCGCTTGTTAGAGTGATAAATCGGTCCAAAAGATAAACGAAAAAGATAAGGCATAATCTTATCGGTCACCCCCCAATTAGCGATAAATCGGAAGATTAATTGTTGAATTGGAAGATTTCTTGAAAAGTGCCTACAACACACACAAGAACAAAAAACAGGGGAAGCAAGATAAGGCATTCATAACAGTTCAAGTTGTATAAAAAGGAACAGTACATGTCATATTTATCTAGCAGTTAGAAACAACAGAAGATAAGAAGAGGAAGCATAATGAGAGATACTTACTCGGCATACTTCTCACGCCATTCATCACTAAGCAACAGATTATACAACTTGCGAGCCTTGTCCAGGTGAGGGAATTATGAGGGTGAAGCTGCTGGACAGGGGAGCAACACTTTATAGGAGCTCTGGCTGCATGCTTCGTGCTTGTAACATTGCGAGAATCCATAGCAGGATCCTTCCTAGCAGCACCAGCTCTACGGGCCACTATTCCAGCAAGGGGGAATAAACCCTTGGCAGCAACGCTCCTGGTGACTCTTCCCATGCCAGCAATCTTGTCAAACGCATCATCGCAGTTGTCTATCAATTACACAATGGGCTTCTTGGGTGTAGAGGGGCTCTCTGCACAAGCAGCCGTAGAACCTTTCAGATCTCCCAACCGCCCCTTCATAACACCAGATCTTGTCTTTTCGGGAGAAAGCCCCTGGCTAAAATCAATAGGTACATGCTCGAGCTCCGAGAACTGGCTACCAAAGATCGTGTAGTCATGCTCGCCAAGATCCAACCACTCACCTGCAAAATTAAAAAAGAAAAGACCGCATCAAGGGTAAGTATAAATAAATAATTCATGACAGTACTAATCAAGAAGTACAAGCTGCAAAAAATTACAGAAGGTGATGCATACGTACAGGGTTCAATGTCAAACGAACCCCAGACGTCAACATCAAACACATCGCTAGTTGCGCAGGTATACAGAAAAGTCTTCCTAATGTCAAGAATGTCTTCGTGGCTATAATCCAATATTTCAATCACACCATCCTCCCGGCAATGATAGGTCTTGCGGTTTTGTAGCATAAAGAGGCCACAATCATGCCTGTTAAGAAAAAGAAAATACAAAAGGGTACATCACAAATTCGAAAAAACAGGAACACCATCCTCCCAGCAACAAAAACAACTAAGAAAAATCATTAAAAACGGATACTCACGTGTTTCTATATTGCGGAACCCGCACAAACTCGCAAGAGAAACCATCAATATGTGGCGGCGAGAATGGTTTCACCCTGTCTACGATGGACTCCCTCCAAAGCTTCTTTATGTTATCTGTCATAGTCCTTAAGAACCTAACTGCATCACTCCAGGTTTCTTCACAGAGTGAATCAAGACACTCAAAACGACGAAACCTCAAATTCAGAACAATCAAGCACCAATGCCCAGATTCGTCACTAGGCTTCATGGCAGCCGCAAATGATGGTGGATCAAAAGTAGCGAAAAGAAGCTGACAAAAAAAGGGAAATTGAGTAAGCAACCCACAACAAAAAATAAATGATACTCAAGTTTATATCCACCACTCAAACTTGCAACAAACATATCAGGTCAATTTCCTTGCGACAATAAGTGCAAATTAAAAAAAGCACACATCATTCATAAGTACAGGGATAAAAAACAGCCTACTCAAGTTCATTCCCACCTCCCAAACTTGAAAAAATCATGGCAGTTCTACTTCATGAGTACAATAAGTTCAAGTTCACCTACTTGATCAAAACCATCAGCCCCTGATCTCCTGAACCACTGTAGCACATTGCCATCGATTTTTCCATCACGGATCTTGGTCTGTTGTACAAAAAGAACAACAACAGTTAGAAAATTGCCAAAGTAAGTTATCATCCTATGTACAAAACAAAATACTGACCGTCACCTATCTGGGAACTATCAACTTGTCAGTGTCTCGGTACTTCTGACGTAGAGAATATAAAACAACGGCAGCACTGTCTGAGTTGAGAATGCCAGTGGGGACAAACACTTTAGCAATATAACCAACATTGGCATCACATGCGCGATTTTGAATCATTGGCTTGTCACTAGGAAAACACAAAAGATGACATTAATTAAAACTACTGCAATAACAACAATTGTCATATGAGAGAGAAAAAGACGAAAATGATACGAGAAAAATCCAAAAATAACCATTTTGCACGGTTCGTGTGAAACCTCGTAACATCGAAGAAAAACAAATCAACCTTAACAACATTACCACCTTCTGCTTGTAGAAAAAGAGTAAAAATAATAAGTTCAAGCACTATAGGTGAACATGTCCAAAATGCCATAAATGAGAAGTGCACCTCATTTACAAGTCCTTACCTGCACTATCAGAGTTTGACGATGGGAGTTGTTGTGATGACACCAATATGCCTCCGGTTTTAGGGTTTGACGATGGAAGATCTCGTGAGGACATCATTATGGCTGCGCTTTCAGGCTCTGAAGAAAGAAAATCCTTGGACAACACGAGTGCCTCGTGCGTCAAGGGGCCAGAAGAAATCGACAGAAGTAAATCATCATCCTCGGATGGTACCTCCTCCACGCTAGAGGCATCTTGAAATGCATCACCGTAATCAAGCCCTCCAGGCGGGAAATTTTCCGACGGCAAATCTTCACAATCAGAAAGATTTTCAGTCCCAGCAATACCAACACCAGACGATTTGGCATCAAGTATGCTGGCAGCACCAACAACCTCATCACCAACTTTGGTACCAACATCGCGCCCACTACTCAATGGAACACCACAAGCATCATCTCCACCACAAACGGCAGCCTCACGCTCAACATCAGTCATCTGGAAAAAAATCAGAATAAGTGAATAATATGAGCAAAAACTAACAATCAAAAGAAGCTAGCAAGAGGTGCACAAAAAAACAAACCTTAGCAGCATTCACAGCAACATCACCGATCTTGCTGCTACTAACATTCAAAGGAACATCACAAATGGTCGAACAAGGCTCGTCGCCAACAACAGGACCCTGACTCATAGTAGTGAAGCAAAAAAACAATGCTATTGCTAGCAACATTAAACACAAGGAATTAAACCACACTAATGGCGTGGGATAGAAAAATGAACATGTAGGGCACATTGGTGCGCATGGAAATTCAAAAATATATATAAACAAAATAAAAATAAAAATAACCTTGCACTTATCAGTAGATGGATCATTAATTCCACGGTCAATAGCAGCCTCAACATTATGACTGGTCTCCTGCATGAACAAAAAATTAATAAACAGATGAAGATGAGTAAGTTCAACTACAATACTGACAACAGAACAACATAGTAATAATTGGAAAACATCGAGGACTGATTCACATCAACAACAGGAGGCTCCAAGCCAAAATCATTCATATGGTTATCAGAAACATTAGCCTCGGTACCATAACAAGCCCTGCTGTCAGTGGTAGCAGCCTCATCCTGCATGAAAGAAAAATTAATAATCAGATGAAGATGAGGAAGTTCAACTACAATACTGATAGCAAAACAACATAGTAAAAATTGCAACCATCAAGGACTGACTCACATTAACAACAGGGTGCTCCAAGCCAACATCATTCGTATGGTGATCAGAAACATTAGTCTCGGAACCATCACCAGCCCTGTTGTCAGTGGCAGCAACCTCATCTTGCTCAATCTGCATGATAACAACATTTGCACTTTCTTCATATGGCTTGCAGCGAGAGTCTTGCATACTTTTGAAACGCTTCATGTTGTTCAACAGACGGACCGAGCTCTGAATTAGTTGAGCAGCACCATCACGCATGTCACTAATTAAAATTTTCTCCATCTCAATATATTCCACTGCTTCCTCAACATTAAATTGATGACCTTTAGGAAGGATACCATTGATACAGCTCAGACGCTCAACCATAGTTGGGACCTTTTTCAGCTCAAAACACACATTACTAAAAATATGCTCAGTGCGCTCCAACGCAGAAACAACTACATCAATACCAAAACCCTGCCTCTGTGAAGTACTAGCCTTACTAGGGCCAGGGGAACATAACCAGAACCCTCAACACCACGGTCATCTCTCACCTCATCGTGCAGAGATGAAATCTTGGGAACCTGAGACGACGGCATCTCTAGGACTGGCCGTTTATACACTCGGAAAAAGACAATCTCCTACGAACACGGCAAAAAAGAGTAAATTAATCAATGCAACATGCAGGGAAAATAAACATTATATTAAAAGATTCAAATCAACAGCTCTAACAATCTTTCACTATCAGTGCCAATTTGTTAGTTTTTACAAACATGTCAGTTGAACAAAGAGATTCAGTTCAACCACACATAAAACAACAGTACTAAAATATCGTACCTAAACCTCACAAAGCATAAGAAATGACAAAATCTAAACAGGTAACTCTGCAATACACATGTTCACTCCAACAAAAATAGCTATACCTAAATAAAAAAAAGGTCTGCAAGACACGACAAAAAGAAAACTCACCGGAAGCTTCCCAAACACCCAAGTCTTTGGATGTGCATTGCCTTTTTTATCAAATATGCATCAGCCAGACCGGAAAGCTTGTCAGGATCCATGAAGCATATGCGGGGGACTCGCATGTCAGGTTCCGGAGTCTTGCCATGGATAAGGCAGTCAAGGTACATTAGTACAGAACCTATAGCACAGCCCGTGATTGCCTTCCCCATGGTAACACCATCTTGGTACCTGACAACAGCCCTTCTAAGCTCATCAACATCAGCTGGAAATAATCCATATTAGCCATGTCCTCAATGACGAGATCCTCAAACATTGATGCCTCTCTGGAAACACGTGGGGCAGCACCAGGCAACACAACCTTCATAAACACAATAATGAAGAACACTTTGACAGCAACGTCATCTTTGCTAGGATCCTTGACAAGCACCTTGAGCCTATCCCTCAAATCCTTGTCTTGATATCTTTGTTCCTGCTAATGTCAAGCTCCGATCTTAACTTCATCAGAACTTCGTCATATCCGTCCTCTGACGGCCTTGGTGCAGAACGACCACCACAAGGGAACCCAAATAGTTGTTGTATACCATCGCTAGTGATGCAAAGCTTCTTATTAGCCTCACCCATGTCACGAGTCATCGTGTCAGGATATATCCTCAGATACAAAGCTCCCATCAGAGGGCGGCAAATGTTAGACTTCACCTTCCGCTTGAAGATAGAACCAAAACCAGCTGCGTGAACCCTAGCCACATGGCGACTCTCAAGCAATTTAGCACAAGCATCAATCTCTCTCAACGAACATCGCACAGTTATGTTCAAGCACTGTAGGTCACCTTCATCCAAAGCAACTTTTCCGGCTTTGCCTCTCACCGGCTTCACCGGACCCATAACTCTAACACGCTGTAAATCAAAATAAAGAAGGCACAAATTAATTAAATGAATATAGAAAACAAAACAAGCATATGAAGGCAAGAAAGCAAAAAGAAAGATTGCACAAGTTCAACTCTTAAAACAACATCAGTACAACCTATATTGATGCAAACAATGACCAACCCTCACCTGGCCAGCATACCAGCCCAGACACAATTAAATCATTGCAAGTACAACTAGTAAGTTACATACAGTACAAAAATGTATGTAGGATCGAAAGTATGTCTAGGGGGTGATTAGACTACTTGAGCAAATAAAAATCTATCCTTTTCCCAATTTTAGTTCTTGGCAGATTTTAGCAACTTAGCACGGTTCAAGCAATCTTAACACAATTCAAGCAAGCATGCAAAGAGTATATGAGCAGCGGAAAGTAAAGCATGCAACTTGCAAGAAGGTAAAGGGAAGGGTTTGGAGAGTGCAAACGCAATAGGAGACACGGATGTTTTTGTCGTGGTTCTGATAGGTGGTGCTATGGTACATCCACGTTGATGGAGACTTCAACCCACGAAGGGTAACGGCTGCGCGAGTCCATGGAGGGCTCCACCCACGAAGGGTCCACGAAGAAGCAACCTTGTCTATCCCACCATGGTCGTCGCCCATGAAGGACTTGCCTCACTTGCGGTAGATCTTCACGAAGTAGGCGATCTCCTTGCCCGTACAAACTCCTTGGTTCAACTCCAAAATCTTGTCGGAGGCTCCCAAGTGACACCTAGCCAATCTAGAAGACACCACTCTCCAAGAAGTAACAAATGGTGTGTTGATGATGAACTCCCTGCTCTTGTGCTTCAAATGATAGTCTCCCCAACACTCAACTCTCTCTCACAGGATTTGGATTTGGTGGAAAGAAGATTTGAGTGGAAAGCAACTTGGGGAAGGCTAGAGATCAAGATTCATATGGTAGGTGTGGAATATCTTGGCCTCAACACAAGTGTAGGTGGTTCTCTCTCAAAAAATGTAAGTTGCAAGTGTAGGTTCGTTCTGATGGCTCTCTCCATGAATGAAGAGGAGGTGGAGGGGTATATATAGCCTCCACACAAAATCTAACTGTTACACACAACTTGCCAATCTCGGTGGGACTGAATTGATAAACTCGGTCGGACCGATTCAACAAATCTAGTGACCGTTTGGATTTTCGGTGGGACCGACATGCAACTCGGTAGGACCGATATGGTTAGGGTTAGGGCATAACATAATCTCGGTGAGACCGATTTTGGTAATAAGCTAACCAGAGAGTTGGTCAGGTAAACTCAGTGGGACCGATTCGCTCATTTCGGTGAGAATGAAATGTTACGAAAGGGAAACAGAGAGTTTACATTGCAATCTCGGTGGGACCGATCGCTCATCTCGTTGGGACCGAAACATTACGAAGGGAAACAGAGAAATTACAATCCCATCTCGGTGAGACCAAGATCCCTATCGTTGAGACCGATTTGCCTAGGGTTTGTGGCAGTGGCTATGACATCTGAACTCGGTGGCGCCGCATAGGAAGAATTGGTGGGGCTGAGTTTGACTTTTGGTTTAGGTCATATGTGGATGTGAGAAAGTAGTTGAGGGCTTTGGAGCATATCACTAAGCATTTTGAGCAAGAGCCTCATTAAGCAACACCTCATCCCTCCTTGATAGTATTGGCTTTTCCTATAGACTCAATGTGATCTTGGATCACTAAAATAGAAAATGTAGAGTCTTGAGCTTTGAGATTGAGCCAATCCTTTTATCCTTAGCATTTTGAGGGGTCCACTTTTCTCATCCATGCCATGCCAATCATTGAGCTTTCCTGAAATATTTATCTTGAAATAGCATTAGCTCAATGAGCTATATGTTGTTAGGAATTACCAAAACCACCTAGGGATAGTTGCACTTTCAATATCCCCCTTTTTGGTAATTGATGACAACATATAGATCAAAGCTTCGACAAATGATAATTAGAGTGAAAAGCATTGTCGCTTTGAGAAGTATGTGAAAGGCAAGAGCTCCCCCTAAATTTGTGCATAGTTTAAGATTTGCTTTGGACTACCAATGCACAAAGAGTTAGGATCATGGGTTACTCTTCCATGTCACATACATCTTGGTGGAGCGCTCAAAATGATAATAATTAAATACATGCACTCATCACCAAGCAAAGTGAATAATCATATAGAGATATAGAAGGATAATGTGATCCAACAAGCATTAAGGTAGCATATGATCAAACACATGATCATCCAAGTATCTCACACAAGCATAGAGTATCAAGCGCACAAATAACAAAATTCAACCACCAAAAACTAAAACAAGAGAGAACAAAAGCAACACACTCTCTCGAAGCCTATGATCTATACATTTTCTCCCCCTTTGGCAACAAGTTACCAAAAAGTTCATAAAAAATGCATAGTGCTAGATCGACTCTCAGGCTTGGTCTTCAGGTGGTGGTACATAAACTCCAAGGACGAAGGCATCAGTTGAGGTTGATGGAGCTGGTGGAGTGGGTGCTGGAGCTGGATGCACTGAAGTTGTAGCTGGTGCAGATGAAATTGCTCTGGTGTCTGGAACAGGCACTGCAGTAGAGCTTTGACTCCTGGGCACTCTAGCAAAAGCATCAGTGGTAAACTTGCCCTTCTTCTCCTGCACTTCATCCTGAAGTTGCTCAACAACTGACTGTATCTCAGTGACCTTCACATCTAAATCATAGAACTTCTGCTCCATGATCCTCCTGACTACATAGGGATCAGTCAACCTCCACTGTCTGAGTCCTGCATCCTTCCTGAGCTTCATGTCCTCAGCTAATGGATGAGCATCATTGTGATCTGGAATTTTTGGCTTCAACTTCCTCAAGACATGTGACTCATCATCTTCTTCTTCAATAGCAGCTTCAAGCACTGGGGCCTTGTTCTTCTATCCAGCAGGAATATTCCTTGTATTCCTCTTGGGTGCAGCTTTGGGCTTTGGAGCAGATGCCTTGGGAGCTTCCTTGGGCTTTGATGGAGCAGCCCCTGACCGTATGGCATCTCCCATAAGCTTTTGAGCTTCAGGTGTTGGTGCAGCAACCTCTTCCTCTTCTTCTTCAGAGTCTCTCCTCATAGAGGGCTTGCCAAGAACTTTGGCAGCAGTTGTTCTGACTCTCTTTTTCTTCTTGTCTTGCCCAGCAGCTTCATCTTCAGAGTCAATGGTGAACTTCATGGTTTCACCAGTGACAACCTTCCTAGGTTTGGAAGTGGAAATCCTTCTTGCAGGTGCCTTCTTATGCATTCCTAGCTTAGTGGCAGCAGTTGTGCCATATTCCTTCTTCAGAACTTTCTTCTTGGAAGTGGCCTCATTCTCAACAGCCACATAGTCCTCATCTTCAGAATCTAAGGTTCTCTTCTTTCTGGCCCTGGTGGCTTCCTTAGGCAAGTTGTTGGGTGTGCTCCTGCTACCATTATCATAGCTTCTTGAGGGACTAGTGCCCTCACTCATCTGAACTTGCTCCTCAGATTTGTTCTGACTGACACTCTGATCTGACATGATGCAAACACTGACAGTAGACCCTGTGAATAGATATAGATGAGATAGATTGCATGAGCATCACAAAGTACAGAGGTTTTTGCAAAAGAATGAGTCAAAAACTTAGTTTTGGTTTTCCAGAGAAAGCATTTCGGATCTACCGATTTGAAACTTGGTGATACCGAAGCAGCTTTTGGAACCTAAACTAGTGAACTCGGTCGGACCGAGGTACAGTTTGGTGGCACCAAGACTGCTAGGGTTTCACAAAGTCCTGAACTCGGTCACACCGATTTGCAATTCTCGGTCAGACCGAGAATCACATGTGCACTAGCCTTAGCCAAATCGGTGGAACCGAGTTCTACAACTCGGTTGGTCCGAGATGATTTCGGCGGAAACCTAACCCGAATTCTCAATCCACAACTAAACTACGGTGTGATTTAAATGGATAGGGTGATCTCAATCATGGCAAGATACATGGCAAAACTATGTGCTAGGAATTGGAGTGAGATTAGCACAAGGATCAAGTCCATACCTTAAGTGCGGCGATGGACTTGCTACGGCGGCAACGGCGGAGATGATTCCCGTTGACAGCGACGAAGACCAGCGGCGGGAGGCAGCTGGTGACGAGGAGGACGATCCGGAGATCCAGGGAGGCAGAGCAGGCTGAGCGCGGGCGAAGGGGTTCGGAGAAATTTCCAAATTTTGGCATGGGGATATATATAGCCTGACCCTGTCGGTGTGACCGAGTGGAACAACTCGGTGGCACCGAGATGCATAACTGCAAGCAGTTACTGCTGAAGGAAATATGCCCTCGAGGCAATAATAAAGTTATTATTTATTTCCTTATTTCATGATAAATGTTTATTATTCATGCTAGAATTGTATTAACCGGAAACATAATACATGTGTGAATATATAGACAAACAGAGTGTCACTAGTATGCCTCTACTTGACTAGCTTGTTAATCAAAGATGGTTATGTTTCCTAACCATGAACAAAGAGTTATTATTTGATTAACGGGATCACATCATTAGTTGAATGATCTGATTGACATGACCCATTCAGTTAGCTTAGCACCCGATCGTTTAGTATGTTGCTATTGCTTCCTTCATGACTTATACATGTTCCTATGACTATGAGATTATGCAACTCCCGTTTACCGGAGGAACACTTTGTGTGCTACCAAACGTCACAACGTAACTGGGTGATTATAAAGGTGCTCTACAGGTGTCTCCAAAGGTACTTGTTGGGTTGGCGTATTTCGAGATTAGGATTTGTCACTCCGAATGTCGGAGAGGTATCTCTGGGCCCTCTCGGTAATGCACATCACTTAAGCCTTGCAAGCATTTCAACTAATTAGTTAGTTCAGAGATGATGTATTATGGAACGAGTAAAGAGACTTGCCAGTAACGAGATTGAACTAGGTATTGGATACCGACGAACGAATCTCGGGTAAGTAACATACCGATGACAAAGGGAACAACGTATGTTGTTATGCGGTTTGACCGATAAAGATCTTCGTAGAATATGTAGGAACCAATATGGGCATCCAGGTCCCGCTATTGGTTATTGACCGGAGACGTATCTCGGTCATGTCTACATTATTCTCGAACCGTAGGGTCCGCACGCTTAAGGTTTCGATGACAGTTATATTATGAGTTTATGTATTTTGATGTACCGAAGGTTGTTCGGAGTCCCGGATATGATCACGGACATGACGAGGAGTCTCGAAATGGTCGAGACATAAAGATTGATATATTGGACGGATATATTTGGACACCGGAAAGGTTTCGGGTGAGATTGGAAATATACCGGAGTTCCGGGAGGTTACCGGAACCCCCCGGTAAGTATATGGGCCTTATTGGGCCTTAGTGTAAGGGAGGGAGAAGGAGCAAGGGAGGGGGCGCCCCCCCCCCAAGCCCAATCCGAATTGGGAGGGGGGCCGTCCCCCCTTTCCTTCTCTCCTCCCCCCTCTTCCTTCCTTCTCCTACTCCTAATAGGAAAGGGGGGCCAAACCTACTTGGAGTAGGTTTGCCCCCCCTATGGCGCGCCTCCTCCCTAGGCCGGCCTCCTCCTCCCTCCCTCCTTTATATACGGGGGCGGGGGGCACCCTAGACACACAAGTTGATCATTGAGATCGTTCCTTAGCCGTGTGCGGTGCCCCCCTCCACAAGATTACACCTCGGTCATATTGTAGCGGTGCTTAGGCGAAGCCCTGCGACAGTAGAACATCAAGATCGTCACCACGCCGTCGTGCTGACGGAACTCCTCCCCGCGCCTCTGCTGGATCGGAGATCGGGGTGCGTCATCGAGTTGTACGTGTGTCAAGAACTCGGAGGTGCCGGAGTAACGGTGCTTGGATCGGTTGGACCGGGAGGACGTACGACTACTTCCTCTACATTGTGTCATCGCTTCCACTTCGGTCTACGAGGGTACGTAGACAACACTCTCCCCTCTCGTTGCTATGCATCACCATGATCTTGCATGTGCGTAGGAAAATTTTGAAATTACTACGTTCCCCAACAGTGGCATCCGAGCCTAGGTTTTTATGGTTTGATGTTATATGCACGAGTAGAACACAAGTGAGTTGTGGGCGATATAAGTCATACTGCTTACCAGCATGTCATACTTTGGTTCGGCGGTATTGCTGGATGAAGCGGCCCAGACCGACATTACGCGTACGCTTACGCGAGACTGGTTTTACCACCGTGCTTTGCACACAGGTGACTAGCGGGTGTCAGTTTCTCCAACTTTAGTTGAACCGAGTGTGGCTACGCCCGGTCCTTGCGAAGGTTAAAACAACATCAACTTGACAAACTATCGTTGTGGTTTTGATGCGTAGGTGAGATTGGTTCTTGCTTAAGCCCGTAGCAGCCACGTAAAACTTGCAACAACAAAGTAGAGGACGTCTAACTTGTTTTTGCAGGGCATGTTGTGATGTGATATGGCCAAGACATGATGCTATATTTTATTGTATGAGATGATCATGTTTTGTAACCGAAGTTATCGGCAACTGGCAGGAGCCATATGGTTGTCGCTTTATTGTATGAAATGCAAACGCCCTGTAATTGCTTTACTTTATCACTAAGCGGTAGCGATAGTCGTAGAAGCAATAGATGGCGTAAACGACAATGATGCTACGATGGAGATCAAGGTGTCGCGCCGGTGACGATGGTGATCGTGATGGTGCTTCGGAGATGGAGATCACAAGCACAAGATGATGATGGCCATATCATATCACTTATATTGATTGCATGTGATGTTTATCCTTTATGCATCTTATCTTGCTTTGATTGACGGTAGCATTTAAGATGATCTCTCACTAAAAATTATCAAGAAGTGTTCTCCCTGAGTATGCACCGTTGCCAAAGTTCGTCGTGCCCAGACACCACGTGATGATCGGGTGTGATAAGCTCTACGTCCATCTACAACGGGTGCAAGCCAGTTTTTGCACACGCAGAATACTCAGGTTAAACTTGACGAGCCTAGCATATGCGGATATGGCCTCGGAACACGGAGACCGAAAGGTCGAGCGTGAATCATATAGTAGATATGATCAACATAAGATGTTCACCATTGAAAACTACTCCATCTCACGTGATGATCGGTTATGGTTTAGTTGATTTGGATCACGTGATCATTTAGATGACTAGAGAGATGTCTGTCTAAGTGGGAGTTCTTTAGTAATATGATTAATTGAACTTAAATTTATCATGAACTTAGTACCTGATAGTATCTTGCTTGTCTATGTTGATTGTAGATAGATGGCCCGTGCTGTTGTTCCGTTGAATTTTAATGCGTTCCTTGAGAAAGCTAAGTTGAAAGATGTTAGTAGCAATGATGCGGATTGGATCCGTGATCTGAGGTTTATCCTCATTGCTGCACAGAAGAATTATGTCCTGGATGCACCGCTAGGTGACAGACCTATTGCAGGAGCAGATGCAGACGTTATGAACGTTTGGCTAGCTCAATATGATGACTACTTGATAGTTTTGTGCACCATGCTTAACGGCTTAGAATCGGGACTTCAAAGACGTTTTGAACGTCATGGACCATATGAGATGTTCCAGGAGTTGAAGTTAATATTTCAAGAAAATACCCGAGTTGAGAGATATGAAGTCTCCAACAAGTTCTATAGCTAAAAGATGGAGGAGAATCGCTCAACTAGTGAGCATGTGCTCAGATTGTCTGGGTACTACAATCGCTTGAATCAAGTGGGAGTTAATCTTCCAGATAAGATAGTGATTGACAGAATTTTCTAGTCACCATCACCAAGTTAGTAGAACTTCGTGATGAACTATAGTATACAAGGGATGATGAAAATGATTCCTGAGTTTTTCATGATGATGAAATCGATGAAGGTAGAAATCAAGAAAGAACATCAAGTGTTGATGGTTAACAAGACCACTAGTTTCAAGAAAAGGGCAAAGGGATAGAAGGGAACTTCAAGAAGAACGGCAAGCAAGTTGCTGCTCAAGTGAAGAAGCCTAAGTCTGGACCTAAGCCTGAGACTAAGTGCTTCTACTGCAAAGGGACTGGTCACTGGAAGCGGAAATGCCCTAAATATTTGGTGGATAAGAAGGATGGCAAAGTGAAAAAGGGTATATTTAATATACAGGTGTTTGATGTGTGCTTTACTAGTGTTTATAGCAATCCCTCGGTATTTGGTACTGGTTCAGTTGCTAAGAGTAGTAACTCGAAATGGGAGTTGCAGAATAAACAGAAGCTAGTTAAGGGTGAAGTGACGATGTGTGTTGAAAGTAGTTTCAAGATTGATATGATCATCATCGCACACTCCCTATACTTTCGGGATTAGTGTTGAACCTAAATAAATGTTATTTGGTGTTTGCGTTGAGCATGAATATGATTTGATCGTGTTTATTGCAATACGGTTATTCATTTAAGAGAATAAACTGTTGTGCTGTTTACATGAATAAAACCTTATATGGTTACACATCCAATGAAAATGGTTCATTGGATCTCGATCGTAGTGATACACATATTCATAATATTGAAACCAAAAGATGCAAAGTTAATAATGATAGTGCAACTTATTTGTGGCACTGCCGTTTAGGTCATATTGGTGTAAAGCGCATGAAGAAACTGCATGCTGATGGGATTTTGGAATCATTTGATTATGAATCACTTGATGCTTGCGAACCATGCCTCATGGGCAAGATGACTAAGACTTCGTTCTCCGGAACAGTGGAGCGAGCAACTGACTTATTGGAAATAATACATACTGATGTATGCGATCCGATGAGTGTTAAGGCTCGCGGCGGGTATCGTTATTTTCTGACCTTCACAGATGATTTGAGAAGATATGGGTATATCTACTTGATGAAACATAAGTCTGAAACATTTGAAAAGTTCAAAGAATTTCAGAGTGAAGTGGAAAATCATCGTGACAAGAAAATAAGGTTTCTATGATCTGATCGCGGAGACAAATATTTGAGTTACGAGTTTGGTCTTCAATTAAGACAATGTGGAATAGTTTCACAAATTCATGCCACCTGGAACACCACATCATAATGGTGTGTCCGAACGTCATAACCGTACTTTATTGGATATAGTACAATCTATGATGTTTCTTACCGATTTACCAATATCGTTTTGGGATCATGCATTAGAGACAGCTGCATTCACGTTAAATAGGGCACCATCTAAATCCGTTGAGACGACACTATATGAACTGTGGTTTAGCAAGAAACCAAAGTTGTCGTTTCTTAAAGTTTGGGGCCGCGATGCTCATGTGAAAAAGTTTCAACCTGATAAGCTCAAACCCAAATTCGAGAAGTGTGTCTTCATAGAATACCCAAAGGTAACTATTGGGTACACCTTCTATCATAGATCCGAAGGCAAGTTATTCATTGCTAAGATGGATCCTTTCTAGAGAAGGAGTTTCTCTCGAAAGAAGTGAGTGGGAGGAAAGTAGAACTTGATGAGGTAACTGTACCTGTTCCCTTATTGGAAAGTAGTTCATCACAGAAATCTGTTCTTGTGACTACTATACCAATTAGTGAGGAAGCAAATGATGATGATCATGTAACTTCAGATCAAGTTACTACCTAACCTCGTAGGTAAAACAGAGTGAGATCCGCACCAGAGTGGTACGGTAATCCTGTTCTGGAGGTCGTGTTACTTGACCATGACAAACCTACGAACTATGAGGAAGCGATGATGAGCCTAGATTCCGCAAAATGGTTTGAGGCCATGAAATCTGAGATATGATCCATGTATGAGAACAAAGTATGGACTTTGATGGATTTGCCCGATGATCGGCAAACCATAGAAAATAAATGGATCTTCAAGAGGAAGACGGATGTTGATAGTAGTATTACTATCTACAAATCTAGACTTGTCGAAAAAGGTTTTTGACAAAGTTCAAGGTGTTGACTACGATGAAATTTTCTCACTCGTAGCGATGCTTAAATCTGTCCAAATCATGTTAGCAATTGCCGCATTTTTATGAAATCTGGCAAATGGATAAACAAAACTACATTTCTTAATGGATTTAAAGAAGAGTTGTATATGATGCAACCAGAAGGTTTTGTCAATCCTAAAGGTGCTGACAAAATACGCAAGCTCCAGCGATCCATCTATGGACTGGTGCAAGCATCTCGGAGTTGGAATATACGCTTTGATAAGTTGATCAAAGCATATAGTTTATACAGACTTGCAGTGAAGCCTGTATTTACTAGAAAGTGAGTGGGAGCACTACAGCATTTCTGATAAGTATATGTGGATGACATATTGTAGATTGGAAATAATGTAGAATTATTCTGCAAAGCATAAAGGAGTGTTTTGAAAGGAGTTTTTCAAAGAAAGACCTCGGTGAAGCTGCTTACATATTGAGCATCAAGATCTATAGAGATAGATCAAGACGCTTGATAAGTTTTTTCAATGAGTACATACCTTGACAAGATTTTGAAGTAGTTCAAAATGGAACAGTCAAAGAAAGAGTTCTTGCATGTGTTACAAGGTGTGAAATTGAGTAAGACTCAAAACCCGACCACGGCAGAAGATAGAAAGAGAATGAAAGTCATTTCCTATGCCTTGGCCATAGGTTCTATAAAGTATGCCATGCTGTGTACCAGATCTATTGTATACCCTACACTGAGTTTGGCAAGGGAGTACAATAGTGATCTAGGAGTAGATCACTGGACAGCGGTCAAAATTATCCTTAGTGGAATAAGGATATGTTTCTCGATTATGGAAGTGAAAAAAGGTTCGTCGTAAAGGGTTACATCGATGCAAGTTTTGACACCGATCTGGATGACTCTAAGTCTCGATCTAGATACATATTGAAAGTGGGAGCAATTAGCTAGAGTAGCTTCGTGCAGAGCATTGTAGACATAGAAAAATTGCAAAATACATAACGGATCTGAATGTGAAAGACCCGTTGACTAAGACTCTCTCACAAGCAAAACATGATCACACCTTAGTACTCTTTGGGTGTTAATCACATAGCGATGTGAACTAGATTACTGAATCTAGTAAACCCTTTGGGTGTTGGTCACATGGTGATGTGAACTATGGGTGTTAATCACATGATGATGTGAACTATCGATGTTAATCACATGGTGATGTGATCTAGATTATTGACTCTAGTGCAAGTGGGAGACTGAAGGAAATATGCCCTAGAGGCAATAATAAAGTTATTATTTATTTCCTTATTTCATGATAAATGTTTATTATTCATGCTAGAATTGTATTAACCGGAAACATAATACATGTGTGAATATATAGACAAACAGAGTGTCACTAGTATGCCTCTACTTGACTAGCTTGTTAATCAAAGATGGTTATGTTTCCTAACCATGAACAAAGAGTTGTTATTTGATTAACGGGATCACATCATTAGTTGAATGATCTGATTGACATGACCCATTCAGTTAGCTTAGCACCCGATCGTTTAGTATGTTGCTATTGCTTCCTTCATGACTTATACATGTTCCTATGACTATGAGATTATGCAACTCCCGTTTACCAGAGGAACACTTTGTGTGCTACCAAACGTCACAACGTAACTGGGTGATTATAAAGGTGCTCTACAGGTGTCTCCAAAGGTACTTGTTGGGTTGGCGTATTTCGAGATTAGGATTTGTCACTCCGAATGTCGGAGAGGTATCTCTGGGCCCTCTCGGTAATGCACATCACTTAAGCCTTGCAAGCATTTCAACTAATGAGTTAGTTGAGAGATGATGTATTACGGAATGAGTAAAGAGACTTGCCGGTAACGAGATTGAACTAGGTATTGGATACCGACGATCGAATCTCGGGCAAGTAACATACCGATGACAAAGGGAACAACGTATGTTGTTATGCGGTTTGACCGATAAAGATCTTCGTAGAATATGTAGGAACCAATATGGGCATCCAGGTCCCACTATTGGTTATTGACCGGAGACGTATCTCGGTCATGTCTACATTATTCTCGAACCGTAGGGTCCGCACGCTTAAGGTTTCGATGACAGTTATATTATGACTTTATGTATTTTGATGTACCGAAGGTTGTTCGGAGTCCCGGATATGATCACGGACATGACGAGGAGTCTCGAAATGGTCGAGACATAAAGATTGATATATTGGACGGATATATTTGGACACCGGAAAGGTTCCGGTGAGATTGGAAATATACCGGAGTTCCGGGAGGTTACCGGAACCCCCCGGTAAGTATATGGGCCTTATTGGGCCTTAGTGGAAGGGAGGGAGAAGGAGCAAGGGAGGGGGCGCC
>NC_041385.1:502968273-502976285 GCF_002162155.2 Triticum dicoccoides | reverse complement strand
CCAAACCTACTTGGAGTAGGTTTGCCCCCCTATGGCGCGCCTCCTCCCTAGGCCGGCCTCCTCCTCCCTCCCTCCTTTATATACGGGGGTGGGGGGCACCCTAGACACACAAGTTGATCATTGAGATTGTTCCTTAGCCGTGTGCGGTGCCCCCCTCCACAAGATTACACCTCGGTCATATTGTAGCGGTGCTTAGGCGAAGCCCTGCGACTGTAGAACATCAAGATCGTCACCATGCCGTCGCGCTGACGGAACTCCTCCCCGCGCCTCTGCTGGATCGGAGATCGGGGTGCGTCATCGAGTTGTACATGTGTCAAGAACTTGGAGGTGCCGGAGTAACGGTGCTTGGATCGGTTGGACCGGGAGGACGTACGACTACTTCCTCTACGCTGTGTCATCGCTTCCGCTTCGGTCTACGAGGGTACGTAGACAACACTCTCCCCTCTTGTTGCTATGCATCACCATGATCTTGCGTGTGCGTAGGAAAATTTTGAAATTACTACGTTCCCCAACAACTGCAACTCGGTGTGGCCGAAAATTTCAAATCGGTTGCACCGAGATTGAAAAACCTAGATCGACTTAGTGATCTCGGTATGACCGAAATGGATGAATCGGTCAAACTAAAACACACAAAGAAGTTTTGGAAGTTTAAGTCTATGACGAATCGGGGACTCTGAGTGCTCCTCACACAGAGTGGTTCGAATCTGACTTTATCAAACTTTGTGATGTAGCATGAATAGAGTTTGAGACAAGAAAAGCATAGATAGCTAGAGAAGGTTCTTAGGCATTCTTGTCCATTCACTTGGCAAAAGAAAATAAACCAAGCAATCGAAGCAACAAGTGGATGTCCTCGAATGGGTAAAATATGCAACCATCATGCTCACACAATAAAATGGCAAATGAAATATGTGAGAAAGCATGCACAACCAATTCTAGCATCTGTCAAGCAATTGGCGATGACTAGATCATCTATATATGAGTATATTGACTTAGGAGTCAAATGAGAACATCTAATCATAGGTCATGCTCATCGTTTAAGCACAAGTGGGGTTACCACTTTTACATAAAGCATTGTTGTGTTCATACCATTAGAGTTGCTTTAGCTCAATTCTTAGAGTAAAGCTCCCCCTAGATGAGAGATCCCACCTAAGAGGGATGAACTAACCTTGGGTTTTATCGATGGTGACTTCATGGAGGTGTTGAATATGTGGATGCTCATTGTTGATGTAGATCTTTTGGAGCAATCCTTTGGAGTGAGTTGCACTTTCAATACAAACACGGGTTAGTCCCACAAGGAACAAACAAGGATATCCATAGACATAGAGTGATACACACACAAGATGATGTCTATGAAAGCATTAGGTTACCTTGTCCCTTGTCTTACGAACAATAGGGTTTGTGACTCCATGAACTAGTGCAAGATGTGGAAGTTGATTGCACTTGTTCTTGCCAAAATGATAAGAGTGAAGTATGTTGGCGGACTCACCCTCAAGAACTCTCTAGTTCTTCTTCTTCGGGATCCACACCATCTTGATGGGAATCCTCGGAGTTGTAGTCGTGCTTGATGAAGTAGAACTTGATGTAGTCTTGGGAACCCACTTGACCAAGGCCTTAGGAGCTTCTTCAAATGCATCAATATCCTCTTGAAGCTTGTCCTTGCCTTTTTGCTTGTGGTCTTGTGGTGGAAGATCATCTTGAGCTTGTGTCCCTTTGAAAGAAGTAGGATCATACTTCTCTTGTTGAGGAACAAACTTCGTCTTGGGGTATTGATCTTCTTCCCACTCAACTCCGTTGGCATTGAACTTTCGTTCAAAACCAACACCTTGGTTCTTCCGGTGCCTTCCTTGCTTGCGTACAATATCCTCGAATTGCTTACTCCCGGCAAGGCTCTTGTAAACACCTTTCTCTATAATTCCCTTCAATAAGCTATTTTCTTGATCAAGTGTAACTTGGCTAAGAGAATCATTAGTGGAACCAAGAGAACTACTAGAAGCAACATCATTGGATTTAGCATGATTGTTGTTACTACTAGAGGAAGAATCTTTCTTGTTCTTGTTACTAGACTTGACTTGAGGCATGTAAGTGGATAAGAGAAGATGCTTGGCAATGTAAGAAGAACTTTTCTTGCGAAGATCATCATTGATTGCCTTTAAGAACTCATGCTCTTGCTCAAGGTTGAGCTTTTCAAAGCGTAACTTCTCATGAGTCCTTAAAAGTTCTCGATGATCTTCTAAGATAGTTTCATGAGCTAACTTAAGAGTGTTTAGTTCTTTAATTAGAAGCTCAATCTTCTCCTTATCATTGTCATTCGTTTTATCTTGATTAGCAGGATTAATTGACGTTTCATCATAGTATTCATCACTAGAGTTGTCAATAAGTAAATCATCATCACCTAACAAGTCATCTTCATCACTATTGGAATCAACATACTCCGGGTGTGATACCTTTGGGCCTTTATCCATGAAGCATCTTCCAAGTCCTTCATTTGGTGAATCAAATATGTCATAGGAGTTGGTTGACACAAGTGCTAGACCGGCAACACCTTCATCTTGAGTATGTTCGGAGTCGGAGTGATAGCTTCTCTCGGAGTGATTGTCGGAGTCGGAGCCGGATACCCATTCACCAACATGAGCTTGATGTCTTCGTTTTGTGTAGCTCCTTGATGACTTGTCCTTCCTTTCCGAATCCTTGCTTCTCCGGGATGTTCTTTGTTCATAACGATCATCTCTACTCCTCTCTCTTGGTGGTGATTCTTCTCTTCAACTTCTTCTTTTTGGAGAGTCTTCTATTCTTTTGTAGGGTGCCATACACTCATTGGAATAGTGTCTGGGTCTTCCACAATTGTAGCAATTACGCTCTCAACTAGAAGATATTTTGTCATTGTAGGACCTTGACTTGGAACTTCTCTCTTTGCTTCTACTCTTGTAGAACTTGTTGAAGTTCTTCACCATTAGGCTAAATTCTTCATTGAAGGTTTGTTTCTCACTTGATGATGTGGGAGCTCCACATGAGGCTTTGTAAGAATGACTTGACTTGTTGTGGAGCTCCTCCTTATCCTTGAGTGACATCTCATGAGCAACAATTCTTCCAATGACTTCCGTTGGATTGAGATCTTTGTAATTGGGCATCATTTGGATCAATGTGCACACGGTATCATATTTTCCGTCCAAAGCTCTTAGGATCTTCTTGATGATGAATTTATCGGTCATCTCCTCACTTCCTAAGCCGGCAATCTCATTTGTTATAAGACCAAGCCTAGAGTACATTTGTGCGACACCTTCACCATCCTTCATTTTGAACTTGTCAATCTGACTTTGAAGCACATCCAACTTGGATTCCTTGACGGAGTCGGTACCTTCATGCATATCAATCAAAGTATCCCAAATTTCCTTTGCATTCTCAAGACGGCTGATTTTGTTGAATTCTACGAGGCACAATCCATTGAAGAGGATATCACAAGCTTGAGCGTTGTATTGCAGCATCTTCAACTCTTCTGCGGTAGCTTCACGGTTCGGTTCTCTCCCATCAAGGAATTCACCTTGCAAGCCAATATACACAATATCCCAAACAGCAGGGTTATGTCCAAGAATATGCATTTTCATCTTATGCTTCCAACTAGCAAAATTAGTACCATCAAAGTAATGACCTCTATGGTGGTAATTTCCCTCGCTAGACGCCATACTCTCCTAGGTTGTGAAACCAAGGCTATGACCACCAAAAGCTATGAAAATCAAAGCACATGCACACCAAAGCTCTGATACCACTTGTAGGATCGAAAGTATGTCTAGAGGGGGGTGATTAGACTACTTGACCAAATAAAAATATATCCTTTTCCCAATTTTAGTTCTTGGCAGATTTTAGAAACTTAGCACGGTTCAAGCAATCTTAACACAATTCAAGCAAGCATGCAAAGAGTATATGAGCAGCGGAAAGTAAAGCATGCAACTTGCAAGAAGGTAAAGGGAAGGGTTTGGAGAGTGAAAACGCAATAGGAGACACAAATGTTTTTGTCGTGGTTCCGATAGGTGGTGCTATCGTACATCCACGTTGATGGAGACTTCAACCCACGAAGGGTAACGGCTGCACGAGTCCACGGAGGGCTCCACCCACGAAGGGTCCACGAAGAAGCCACCTTGTCTATCCCACCATGGTCGTTGCCCACGAAGGACTTGCCTCACTAGCGGTAGATCTTCACGAAGTAGGTGATCTCCTTGCCCGTACAAACTCCTTGGTTCAACTCCACAATCTTGTCGGAGGCTCCCAAGTGACACCTAGCCAATCTAGGAGACACCACTCTCCATGAAGTAACAAATGGTGTGTTGATGATGAACCCCTTGCTCTTGTGCTTCAAATGATAGTCCCCCCAACACTCAACTCTCTCTCTCAGGATTTGGATTTGGTGGAAAGAAGATTTGAGTGGAAAGCAACTTGGGGAAGGCTAGAGATCAAGATTCATATGGTAGGAGTGGAATATCTTGGCCTCAACACAAGTGTAGGTGGTTCTCTCTTAGAAAATGTAAGTTGGAAGTGTAGGTTTGTTCTGATGGCTCTCTCCATGAATGAAGAGGAGGTGGAGGGGTATATATAGCATCCACATAAAATCTAACCATTACACGCAACTTGCCAATCTTGGTGGGACCGAATTGATAAACTCGGTCGGACCGATTCAGCAAATCTAGTGACCGTTAGGATTTTCGGTGGGACCGACATGCAACTCGGTAGGACCAATATGGTTAGGGTTAGGGCATAACATAATCTCGGTGAGATCGATAACACAATCTCGGTGAGACCGATTTTGGTAATAAGCTAACCAGAGAGTTGGTCAGGTAAACTCGGTGGGACCGATTTGCTCATTTCGGTGAGACCGAAATGTTATGAAAGGGAAACAGAGAGTTTACTTTGCAATCTCGGTGGGAGCGATCGCTCATATCGGTGGGACCGAAAAGTTACGAAGGGAAACAGAGAGATTACAATCCCATCACGGTGAGACCGAGATCCCTATCGGTGAGACCGATTTGCCTAGGGTTTGTGGCAGTGGCTATGACATCTGAACTCAGTGCCGCAGGATAGGAAGAATCGGTGGGGCCGAGTTTGACTTTTGGTTTAGGTCGTGGATGTGAGAAAGTAATTGAGGACTTTGGAGCATATCACTAAGCATTTTGAGAAAGTGCCTCATCAAGCAACACCTCATCCCTCCTTGATAGTATTGGCTTTTCCTATAGACTCAATGTGATCTTGGATCACTAAAATAGAAAATGTAGAGTCTTGAGCTTTGAGCTTTGAGCTTGAGCCAATCCTGTTGTCCTTAGCATTTTGACGGGTCCACTTTTCTCATTCTTCCATGCCAATCATTGAGCTTTCCTAAAATATTTATCTTGAAATAGCATTAGCTCAATGAGCTATATGTTCTTAGCAATTACCAAAACCACCTAGGGATAGTTGCACTTTCAACGTACCACTGCATATTCATCTTCGGAGTTAACTTCGATATCATCTTTTTCAGATACAGGATCTTCAGCTTTTTCACGAGCATGCTTATTCACACCTTTGTTCACCTTCGCAGGAGGAACTTTTTTCTTCTTATTTTGCTTAAACAAAGAGCGCTCTGGAAGAAGAGATGAAGAAGGCTTCTTATTTGTCAAAACTCGTTGACTCCGACGAACAAGAGAGCCACCAAGTGTGCTTGGACCAATCTTCACAGCAACAATATTTGCATCAGCTTTGCTATTACCGGGTTGCGAAGCAGCTTTCACACGGGGGCTACGCCTTTGTCTGCCATCAGGATTAGGATATGCCATCTTCCTCTTCAAAACTGCTTTCTTTTCCTTAACTGCATCATGAGGAAACACTCGCATCAAGCGAGTATGCAACAGATTTGTCTTCACAGGCCTGTCAGTTCCATGAGATCCAGCATCACCAGTTGCAATGGTCGCGTCACCACCTTCATCATCTCCAGCTTGAGCAACTTGAGCAACATCCTCAGCGCTTCATTGCATGCAAGCAACCTCTTTTCATTGTTCCAACTCCTTTTTCTTTAGAAAATCAGACTTCTTCTTTCTTTTCCTTTCGTCCTCCAACTATAGCTGCATAGGAACATCCTCAGCCTGAGTTACAGGCTGAGTTCCATCAACGCTTTGTGACTGAGTAACTGACAACTACAAGCTCCCATGACTATCATTAAAATCTTTCAGAACGTCTGTAATGTCCTCACCAGCACCATGACTATCATTAACTGCATAAATCAAAAAATAGAAGCACACACATATACAATTAAAAACAATTAACATTGCACAGACAAGTAAAACAAGCAACATATCATCAGACGTAAACAAAAGAAAATACTGATGTAACTAAACAAATTTATGTATGCAAGGATGTTAAAAAAAGCAAATAAAAGGTAAACACCAACAACACTCGCAAGTTCTTCTAGAGGATTTGGTATCTCAAAAATAACATTCACAACATCTTGAAAGCGTTCTGATATGTCAGAATCAGGAGGCACTGGCACTCCAACATCTGCAACAACATCATAATCAGCAAAAAGGTAAAAAAAGTACATGAACATGCAATCAGTTCAACTATATGAACACTACAAGTACACCAAATAAAACAATATAACCCCACCACTAGCACACCAAACTTCAAAATGACAACACTTTCACATCATAGTAGTTCTTCTCAGACTGATACAATCTAATCAAATGCTAGGATAACAGTTCAGACTACACATGCTGATCAGTACTGCAAACTGTCTGCAGTTCATAGAAACCTAAAAACTACAAACACCACACATTCCAGGGCAAAAAGTAACAACAATCAAAATCCATAAAACTTGTAAAGTCATACGACAACACCTATACAAATAAAAACCTATTAAGCACCAAATCTGATAAAACATTATCAGAATTGCAGGAAAAATTACATGCATTCAACTTGTCTGGACTGGATGATGTACCCATTGAGATATACAGACCTAAAATCTGCCGTACAAGATCTGCAACACACATGAACAAAAATTAGGGCTCTTACCTATTTCAGAAATGAAGCACGCCATACAAAGCAAAATTCTTACAAGCAAACACAAAAACCACCACCGAATCAAGTATCACTGACGCGAACCGTTCGTTCAAGAGCAAAGGAACCCTAGCAAATCCACCCTGAGACAACACAAGAGCAATAACTTAGAAATACAGCGAAAATCTATACATAAGGGGAAGGAAGGGGAGTCGATGGCAGAGCAAAAAGAGCAAACAGAGCATAGAGATCTTCCCCCTGGAGTTCAACCCACCGGCCGACGCTCCCGCGGCGAAACAGGAGAAGCAACTTCCAGGCGAGAAGAGGAGAGGAGGGGAACGAAGAAGGAATCGATTTGTGGATAGGAGGGGAGAGGAATGGGGGAGAGCGGAGGTTAAAGGTGAGTGGGAGAAAACCGACGGCCAAAGCCCACAATCATGGCAAAGCCCACTATCTCTGGGTAGTTACTAAAAATAACATCAAAAAATAAATACAATAAAAAAATTAATATAGAGGGAGAAAACAAACGGCTAAACTACAAATAATAACCCACAACAGTACAATGAAAATTATCAAAAAAGTACAAATGAAAATAATACTTCATACTGGTGCTTCTTTTTCCCCTAAAAAAAGATAAAATAATGTCGGCAAGTCATGTTACGGACTCGCCTCCACATGCGACGCCGCGGCACGCCACGTCGTCGCCTGCTACGGCTCGTTCCTGGCTCGGCCTCGCTGGGATGGGGGAGGGGGTACCTACCCCGCGCCCCTCGGCTCGGCCTCGCGCTAATGCGCAGTGCGCTCATTTGACAGGAGAAGTGCGGTTATTCTGTTTCCCAACCACACCCCCCAAAGATAGATAATGGGGCAAGTCCAAACAAGGAAGATGTGTCACTACAACTATGCCCCTCGGTGCAGTGTGGTTATTCTGTTTCCCACCCCCACGCACCCACACCCCCCTAAGATAGATAATGGGGCAAGTCATGTTACAGACTCGC
>NC_041385.1:502927148-502967757 GCF_002162155.2 Triticum dicoccoides | reverse complement strand
GTCCACACAAGGAAGATGTGTCAGTACAACTATGCCCCTCGGTGCAGTGCGGTTATTCTGTTTCCCACCCACACCCCCCTAAAATAGACAATGGGGGCAAGTCCATACAAGGAAGATGTGTTAGTACAACTATGCCCCTCGGTGCAGTGCGGTTATTCTGTTTCCCAACCACACCCCTCTAAGATAGATAATGGGGGCAAGTCCATACAAGGAGGATGTGTCAGTAAAACTATGTCCCTCGGTGTAGTGCGGTTATTTTGTTTCCCAACCACACCCCGGCGCTCAAACCCCGTTCGTTACCCTCTCTAGCTGCCAGGAGCATAACCCCCTCTTCAATTTAACCTTTGCAGCCCTCTCCGACGAGCCCCTTGACCACCCGAGCCGCCATCCGCCGGAGCAGAGCTCGCCGTCGACGTGGTGCTCGCCGACTGACTCCACCACCATCAACCGACGCGGAAGGGTGCCCTGAGCACGGAGGTACTCTCCGATCTCTCTGCCTCGCCGTGGATCACCGCCGGCGACCACCGCGGCTCTCGGGCGCCGGCGAACTCTGCCGCCCCGTTTGAACATTTGAACCTGACGGGTGGGACCCCACCGTCAGCCTCTCTGCTCTCTCTTTCGAATCGTTTTCTGGAAGCGCCTTCGGGCAGAATGCGTTTTCTCTTTGGGCTGGCGTAGTCGCTACCGAAGCGTTTTCTGTTTTTATAAACTAGCCCCTGGAAATCTTCTGTTTCATTACAGATAAGTCCCTGGACAAAAACCCTTATAACTTTTAATCAGAAAAGTATTTTTGATTGATTCTTTTTCTGTTCTCTTTAAAATTTTGTCTAGTTTTTTATCAGATTTATTTGAAAAATATTTGGTTTACCTTCTGTGCACTCCTTGGTATTTACGTTAGCGCATATATTTTCTTTAAACCGTAGATACCGAAGGAGGTGACGGAGCCGCGAACTTCACCGAGCTAGGCTCCGACTACTCTGAACCAGGCAAGCATGTTTGAACTTTTGATATGATGAGTGTCTTGGCATGTTTTGCATTTAGTTAGTTTCATGGCATGTTGGTGAGCATACCGATGAACGTTATTTTATGTGATAATGAGGTAAGTGAGTTCGATGATCCATACGTGGATGAATGTGAATATGAATGGCCATGTGTTGGCATGAGGATGGGTACGATGGCAGTGTTGTAGCATGCCAGTCTTACGCCAGACTAAGTGACTTTAGTGTCAAACCATATCGGTCCAGTACCTATCATTTCCTTCCTTGTACTACCACATGTTTTCTGCAAGGAATATGGTTTAGTAAGTTGCAAACCGCTTTCATGGTACACACCAAAGAGGAGAGGCCGTGATGATGGTTCCATGGCCCTGGATTAAAGCCAGTCATCCGGTCAGGGGGCATGGGTGTTTCCGGTTGGGACCGAGAGGGGGGCACCCCTTAGAGCGCGTGTATATAAATTTGATCCCATGCTATTCGAGATTGTGATCTCCCCGTCTCAAAAGTTTTTCTTGGACGATGACTAGGGTGATTCCTAGCATCGAGAGGTAGGATGGGTGTGTACCGGTTAGCTGTGTTTTCTTCCGAAATACCGTAAACGGAACTAGTCCTTCGTGACTACGGAAATCCGTTGGCTGTGGGAAAAATTTTGTACAAACTCGGCAGAGTCATATATTCCTCCAAATCATCTATTCCATGTCAAGTTTCGTTCCATCTTATCCTAATCAATTGTCAGCTTTGATGACAGAGACTCCGGTGAATCGCATGAGTGCTAAGTCCGGTTGAATGATTATCCCTGTGGATGGACTAACCCATTATTTCTCATGGATTGAATGTTTATTATGAGTATTATTTACTGGTGAATTTAAAGCCCTTTCTGCGATGTCGCTCAGACGTCCGACTGTGGCATTTCTTTTAAAGCCCTTTCTGCGATGTCGCTCAGACGTCCGACTGTGGCATTTCTTTTAAAGCCCTTTCTGCGATGTCGCTCAGACGTCTGACCGTGGCATTTCTTTTAAAGCCCTTTATGTGGCGTCGCTTAGACACCCGACTGTGGTTTTTCTTTTAAAGCCCTTTATGTGGCGTCGCTCAGACGCCCGACTGTGGTAATTCTTTTAAAGCCCTTTATGTGGTGTCGCTAAGATGCCCGACTGTGGCATCATTTCCTTATTTTTATTTGTTCACCTTTCGTGGCGTCGCTTCAGACACCCGATCGGTCCTTATTTATGCTCTGTGGGATTTCAGGCGGACTACCGCCGTTTCCCTTTTTACTTACCCGTTATGCCAATTTTATTTATTGTGCATTAAGGAATTAATCATGTTGCATCCATGCACGCATTTGTTATATCTTACGTCCGAACTGTCTTGCGAGTACTTTCAAGTACTCACTGGCTTGTTGATTTGGCCAGATGCTGACGAAGGCGATCTCATGGATGAAGAGTTCGATAGCGAGTCCGACACTTAGAGGAGTCCCAGTCAGTCTCGTGCGACCCTGGATTTGGTCACTGTTTTATATCCGCTTCCGCTACCAAATAAATTTATCGAGCCTCACCTCGACGTTCGATGAAATGATATTCTTAGAGTCTTGTATTTCCCTTCCCGCTGTGTTTTTCCACCACCAACCTATCCATGAGTCAGTAGTATGTCTCCACACCAATGTGTCCTGTCCGCCATTATGTATGATTATTGGCGTGCTTGTAATAATTTGGTTGAGCGACCGCAGTTCAACCCTGTAATATATTTTATGCTACTGGCTTATTGTATCAAGAAATTGTCTACCAGTGAGGAGGATTTCTCTCATACTGGACTCAAAAGACTGGTTTATCAATAAATATTTTTATTGGAAAACCGGTCGTGACAAGCTTGGTACCAGAGCCAGGCTGACTGTAGGAAGCCACTAGGTGCGATCGCTAATTAGTTATCAGCATGACAGAGCTATTTTATGTTTTTGCAATTGTAGTCATTTTCTGTCAGTCAGCATAAATTTATGATCTGACCCTGCAGAATTTTTGCCTACTTATGTAGATGGCCGACAACAGCTGCGAGTCTCAGACCTTCGCCAACGTGCCCGATGGGTTCGTCAAGCTTCTTTCTTTCATCGTTCAAGTCGCGATGGGGCCATCCGTGCGCCCAGTCTTCACACTCTGCCAGCACCGAGTCAACGACAGTCTGACCATGCACCAGGCCGCGGTGCAGTTCAGGGGAGGGCGTGGTGAGTTACGCCGCTTCCGGTTCGTGGGAAGAGCCATGCCTACGGAGAGGCATGCTATGCAGATGGCAGCCCACGAGGCGATAGCTCGTCTCAGGGATGTCCATCCCGTGATGAAGACTCGTCGTTACCGTTATCTTCCGTGCCATGTGCCTTACACCTGTCACTACGCATACTCCTGCCCCAGAGGAGAACGAGACGAGGCTTTTGAGATGCTCATTGAGTATCTCCGGGCCCTGGAGGCAGCCTTCGTCAAGCTGGTGGACGACTTCGTAGCTACCCGCATGGACTCAGTCCATGGCTGTGCTGCCAACAGGAGGGAGCTCCTACCCATCGCTCCGCCACCGACTTTTGTCTCGTCATCAGCATCTTTTATGCCTACTCGTCGCCTGCCTTCTACCGAAGAATTTAACCAAGTCCTTGCACCCACTCCAGCGCGCACTACACCAACCTTCGCGCCCACTCCTGTACGTGTTGCTCCGCCCCTGGCAACCGCTCCGTCCGCTCTGCGCAACACTACACGTATGGAGCCCATTAGCGAGGATATAACGCCCTCGATGCGGCTATATCTCCCACGTGTCGAAGCACGACTTAGAGGCATAACCGCATTGAAAGCAATGTCGCAAGTGAGGTAATCTTCACACAACCCATGTAATACATAAGGGAAAGAGATACATAGTTGGCTTACAATCGCCACTTCACACAATTACATGAATAAACCATTACATCATCCAGATACAATCAAGGTCTGACTACGGAACCAAAATAAAAGAAGAACCCCAAATGCGACAAAGGTCCCTGATCGACCCCAACTGGGCTCCACTACTGATCAACTAGAACGAAACAACACAAAGGGCAAGATCTTCATCGAGCTCCTCCTTGAGCTTGGTTGCGTCCCCTGTTCGGTAACATAGGCACCTGCAAACTGGTTTTGGAAGTATCTGTGAGCCACGGGGACTCAGCAATCTCGCACCCGCGAGATCAAGACTATTTAAGCTTATAGGAAGGATGGAGTAATGAGGTGGAGCTGCAGCAAGCGACTAGCATATATGGTGGCTACAATCGCAAAAGAGAGCGAGAAGAGAAGCAAGGCACGGTCGTGAAGCTAGTAGCGATCAAGAAGTGATCCTGAAACTACTTACGTCAAACATAACTCCAACACCGTGTTCACTTCCCGGACTCCGCCGAGAAGAGACCATCACGGTTACACACACGGTTGATGTATTTTAATTAAGGTCAACTTCGGGTTTTCTACAACCGGATGTTAACAAATTCCCATCTGCCCATAACCGCGGGCACGGCTTTCGAAAGTTCAAATCCCTGCAGGGGTGTCCCAACTTAGCCCATGACAAGCTCTCACGGTCAACGAAGGAATAGACCTCCACCCGAGACATTCCGATCAGACTCGGTATCCCGGTACAACAAGACATTTCGACAGGGTAAAACTAAACCAGCAACACCGCCCGAATGTGCCGACAAATCCCGATAGGAGCTGCACATATCTCTTTCTCAGGGCACACTCAGATGAGCGCTCCATACAACTAAAACCAAACCTTGAGTTTCCCCGAGGGGGCGCTGCACAGGACTCTAGTTCGGACCAACACTCAGAGGAGCACTGGCCCGGGGGGGTTAAAAAATGATGACCCTTGAGTCTGCAGAACCCAAGGGAAAGAAAAGGCTAGGTGGAAAATGGTAAAACCAATGTTGGGCATTGCTGGAGAAGCTTTACTTAAGGCGAACTGTCAAGGGGTTCCCATAATAGCCCAACCGCGTAAGGAACGCAAAATCCGGGAACATAACACCGATATGACGGAAACTAGGGTGGCAAGAGTGGAACAAAACACCAGGCATAAGGCCGAGCCTTCCACCCTTTACCAAGTATATAGATGCATTAATTAAATAAGATATATTGTGATATCCCAACAAGTAAACATGTTCCAACAAGGAACAACATCTCCATGTTCCAACAAGGAACAAACTTCAATCTTCACCTGCAACTAACAATGCTATAAGAGGGGCTGAGCAAAGCGGTAACATAGCCAATCAACGGTTTGCTAGGACATGGTGGGTTAGAGGTTTGACATGGCAATTTGGGAGGCTGACAAGCAAATGGTAGGCATCATAGCATTGGCATGGCAAAAGAGCGAGCAAACTAGCATAGCAAAGATAGTAGTGATTTCGAGGGTATGATCATCTTGCCTGAAATCCCGCAAGGAAGAAGAACGAGTCCATGAAGAAGACAAACGGACGAAGTCGAACGAATCCTCACAACTCCGGAACGAAACCGAAGCTAACGAGAGAAGCAACCCGGAAAGAAACAAACAACATAGTAAACAAACATCACATAAACATGGCATGATGCGCAAACAAGTATGATGCATGTCCGGTTTAATGAGGCATGGCATGGCAAAGTGCAACAAACAATACTACAAGTTAAGCGGAGCTCAATATGCAACGAGGTGCATGTTGACGGAACACCACATCAATTATTTAGTTATCTCTCGTTTAAGCTACCCAACAATATTAACTGTTGTTAAACATGGCAAGAGGTGAAGCATAATATAAACTATACCATCTAAACAATTTAAATGGGGCCGGATATAAAAACAACAAATCCGGTAAATCCCCATATGCATTTAGCAATTTAATGCAACAACAAATTTAAACATTTTAAATGTTGTTATCATGATGCGGATGACATATACAAGTTTTATGCAATTTTATGAAAATGTTGACATGAGCATGTTATGAAGCATTTGTCACCGTGGCGGAAAGAAAGGGTGCCACGGCAACGATAACGAAAATGGTGCCACGGCAACGAATCCGAAAATGATGCCACGGCAACATTCCGGTCCCGGTAACTCATGGAGGTACCGGTGCAAAAGGAAGTGTGACGTGAGCAAGTCATGCAAGATGGTGGGGTGATCCCGAATTCCGGGTTCCACGTGTCGACGGCAAGGCAATGAGGAACGCGCAAGGAACAACTCGGACATGGTGCAAACACGGGCATCTCATACAACCCACATTCATTCTCGGAAGGTCGTCTCGGGGTTATACCTTTGAAGTGTGTATTTTCGGGGCGGAACGAGTTCGGTGCAATGAAGAGGAAGTAGACGTTCTCGCAACGGTCGTAGTGGAAGTAGTTGAAGTAGTGGTACATGTTCGTTTTCGGAGAGGTACTTGAAGAATCCAACGCCTTCGGGCGACGATAGTGGAAGTAGTTGTACACGGCGACGGTAGTTGTACACGTTTTTCGTAGGTGAACTTGGTGTATCCGAAGGGGTACTTGACGAAATCCACCTCGGATGTAGTCGTACACGTGTAGTCGGACTTGACAAAAATGCACACCGGCTGCAGTCGTGGTACTTGACATTATCCGGGACGGTCTTGGTGTACCCGTGCGTAGAGGTACTGGCAGTTTTGTGTAGTCGATCTTGTCGGTCTTGACGATCCAAAATGAAGCAACACCAGTGCCTCGAGTGGCAGCAGCAAGGCGGCAAAGGAACCCTGGCCGGAGATGGTTTAGGCAGCTGCAAACCATGAGCAAGAAGGGGTTGTCGGGCCAAGGTTAGGCGAACAGCAGCGAGCAAGGCGGCAGTGAGGCGACGGGGGGGACAAGGGCGAGGCGACGTCGCGGGGTTGCGGGAGGCAAAGCCACACGGGCGGCGCGGCTGCTGGGGCTCCGACGAACTCCGGCCAAACGGAGGGGACGAGCAGCGCGGGGCTCATGCTGGACGCAGAGGACGACGGATGCGGGCGCCGGTGCTCGAGGAGCTCCTCTCCTCAAGCGCTCGGGCGACGGGGACTTGGCGAGGAGGAGGCGCGGGAACGCCGGTTCCAACCGGGAACGAGGCGGGGCGAGCTGGGCGCGCGATGCAGGAGGAGGAAGGGCGAGGCCGCGGCGCTGAGGAGGTGGTGGTGCTCGCGGGCGGACGAAGCAGGGAGGCGCGATGGAGGTCGTCGGCGCGGAGAAGTAGCAGGCGAGGCACGGCCATGGCAGGGCCCGACGGATCCGGACGGGGCGACGCTGGAGGGCGACGCGAGGCAGAGAGTGGAGGGAGGAAGAGACGAGGGGGACCGAGCGGGACTGCGAGCGAGAGAGGTGGGGATCGGGCGATGGGTGCGAGCGATGCGGCGCTGGAGGGAGGACGAGGGAGAGATGAGATGCGGGCTAGGGTTAGGAGGGGGTTAGGTGGGCTGGACTGCGGATGGGCCTAAGAGGCCGGCTAGGTTACAGGCTGCTGGGCTTCTTCTCCCTCTCTTATATTTTCTGAAAATAGAAAATAAATCAAGGAAGAAAAGGAGAAGAAAGGAAGGTAGAAATAGAATTTTGGGCAAGGGGATTATTTTCCCGGACTCGCAAAAATATGCTCGTTCCAAGAAAAATAGAAAGGGGCATGATTGAAAAATTTAAATTCAAACTCATTTGAAATTCAAATGGGTTTGAACTAGGACTTGATGAAAGGAAGGTCCAAAAATGTTCGGATTTTTGGTGGAGCTCCGGAAAATGATGAAATAAATACGGGCAAGGTTGGAGAACAAGAATTGAGATAACAACGGCATGGAGAATTATTTGCAAGTGTGTTATGGTGATTTCCGAAACAATGGAATATTTAATATAGCTCCCTAATATTGGAGGATATGTTATAAAGAGAAGTCACCATGTGAGTTCCCTCGGTTTAAATGGATCGAAAAATCCATACAATTTATTTAGTTGAGGTTTTAAAAATTAATGATATGATGGCATGATGACATGATGCAATTCACATGATGCAAGGATGAATGCAAAAAATAAAACAAATCACACGACGAAACTCGGAATAGCTGGAAGTCTACTGGAGCGTCGGTCTCGGGGCGTTACAACACTCCACCACTACAAGAGGATCTCGTCCCGAGATCTAGAATGGCACCGGAGGGAAACGGAAGAGGAAGAGAGGAGGTAAAACTAAGTTGCTTCTTTGACAAACGAGTGAATCCAAAGAACCTTGAAAGGTTAATCCATTTCGAGAAAAGAATACAATGGAGGTGACGAAGCTGAAAACACTCCGTTAGAAAAGAGGAACAAGCGAGAACAACTTCGGGCAGCACTCCGATTGAAAAGAAAAAGAATTGAATAAGAACTTGATAAGATGAGAAGATACTTGATGAAATCACAATACACTGCCTCCGGGAGAAAGAAATAGAAGATTGATAATTGAAATAAAAGAATGTTGAAGAAAATGCCAACTTCTGCCACAAAAGAGTTTGAAAAGGCATCTTAAGGAGAAGGGTCGAACGGAGTTATTGGAAAGCCAACAACGAAAGAATAAACTTGATATGGTCTTATGGAGTACATCTCAAAATATGAGGTGACAACCTGCCACTCACGGGAAAAGAATTGTATTGATATGAACAAGGAGACGAGAAAGTATATCGCACCGGAAAGGGTAAATGAAGAAATTGGATCATTGATAAACACCATGAGAGCGACAATTCTTAAAGGAAAGCTTTAGGTGAAATATAACCCAAGATAATTCCAATGAAGAGATTGACGGTTGAAAAGATCTCTTGAACAAAGAGAAAAAGATGGATTTAAATATGTCACTCTTGAAAACTTGTGAATCATGAAACGCGAAGGGAAATTATTAAGAATGACCTAACACCACCTCAAAAGATAAGGTCGAAAGAATTGCACTTCGGAATGCAAGATGAAGAATGCTTGAACTCCTCAAAACAAAACATGTGTTGAGCACCATGTTTATTTTTGAGTATAGCTTGGCTGATCTTAACTTCAAGAGAAATCTTGAAGAACAATTGAAGAATGAAAAGAATCCTTGACGAACCACCATGTAGAGCCTCCATGAAGAACTCCGGTAATAAAAGGATGATAAAAAGAAAGATAAGTTGAAAACACAAGGTGAAGCCTTGCGATGATTTAGATGGATCTCTGTGATAATTAGAACTTGGAACTCCGGGAAAAAGAGAAGATGAAACAAATGAAACCGAGAATTTGAAGGGCCTCCGTTATAAAGAATTAATCACTTGGATGAACAAGAATAAGAATTATGTTATGCTTATCCTTCACCAATTAAATTGATGACAATCAACGGATTTGGCATACTACTTATTCTCGTAGAAAGGATTAAAAGAGATATATCAAAACTTGAGAAGGTCTTCAACGAACCATCGGTAGGATTGGAACAACAAATGAATTGATATGGTGAACAAGGAAGAGAGATCTTGAAAGAACCACCGTAAGAATTGAAAAGAACGAATAAAAGATAACGAATCACCAGAAGAATTTGCAAATGAACGAGGATGCTTGAGAGGATTTAGATACATGAGAGCGCAGAGATCACGTGCTAATTAAAGATCACTTGCACGAAGCATCGGTAAAATTGAAGAACTTGAGCTGAAAACTGAGAATGAATAATATTTGAAAAGATGGATTCCGGATAAGAAATTGAGAAGACTCTTGAATTTGCTCCGGATAGTTGAAAAGAATTCTCACAATCGAAAACAATTATGAGAGGATGGCACAACGCTAGAACCATGAATCTCTGGAAGAACGGGCAAGATTTAAGAGGAACTCTTCTTCGGTCTTCAAAATTCGAGAATGACAACGAGAAACACCACCATGAATTGTTGAGGCACTCCGGAATGACAATTTGAAAGGTTGAACCAAAAATGAAAGAATTGGAAAGATCTTGGAGAAAGACATTTGACTGATGATAATTCATTCTTACGTCAAACTTTGCAATGAATTTGAGAATAACTTCGGGAAAGTTGGGAGAGTCAGGTAAGATCCTGGAAAAAGACCTGTGGGTTAGGGCCCACTAAAAGGATACACCGTTGAACGATTTAAAAGAGAGGTTGCACCGGTTGAGTTAAATGGCTTGAATGAGGGAACATCCTCGAAAGAACTTGAACGAAAGTAGAGTGGAAACACGAATCTTCGAGATATCTTGAGCACTCCGGAACAATTGAATAGCGGGAAGTGAATTATTATGAGGTGCACCGGCATGAGAATGTATTTAAAACGAGGAGAAAGATATGATCAATAACGCTTGAATTTAAACCACCGGAGAAGAAAACGAGTGAAGAGTGATGAACTTGAAGCTCCGTTAGAATATACGTGAGAATCACCGGATAAGAATATTGACGGGAAAAGAATGGAGAGATTTCCACCAATAAAATGGATACTTGAATAAGAATCTGGGTCCTTGGAGAAAAACAAAGGGAGGGAGGGTGGGAAAAACAAAGGCAACTTGGAGATGGATGACACAAACAATGTTGAGAAGAACTGATACTTGATCTTGTGAATGTTTAAATGATCGGAACCACTTGGAGAGAAAACACGCCGGTTGAAAAGGATTAACATAACAACATCAATGATCATGAAGGATTGGTATTTACATCGGAGTATGAGAACACCATTTAAGAAAGGTATGGAATCAACACTTGACATTGAAGCAACTCGAATACCACAACTCAAAACAAAAACAAAGGACTGGCTTGCAGAATAAGCCGGAACAAACATATGATAGAGATTCCGTCCGAAGTTTTCGTGGTGGGGCCCACACGGGCTCGAGTGTACAGCACCATCATGTACAAGGCAGTGCACATGACATACGAAGTGTCCCCGAACCAGCATAGCCAAGGGTTCTTTAAGACACAATGAGACCACTGTAAAAACGACCGTGAATAGGCGGACCACTAGACGTCGAACCCCAATTTCATATCATACATCTGTCGGAAAGATATCCTAAGAGCTACTTGATTTCCCACCTATGAAACTCCCGAAATTTTTCCGGTTATGCAATCAGGTGTTGGGGATACAGGGGAAGCATAATATCTCACCCAAACTAACAAATCCTACATCCAGCTATATCCATCCTTCAACACATAACCAAGAAAACTTCGGAAACCATCTACCTCAACCTTCGAAAAGCATCCGTTATACAAGTTATGGCAATACTCCCGAACTCCCGCCCCAGTACTGGGTGGCGTCGAGGTTATCTCACCAACGAACTGCATAAAAGAGATTTTCGATGTCGGCGTACTAAACTCAGGTATACCAGAATTGCAACGATAAAATTATGATGACAACACCTCAGAGCTCAACTCCCCGGGACACTTCCACAAAACCCCTGACAGGAGGCACCAAGACAATGTTCTCATCATAAAACCATCGGAACGATTCCAAGATACCCGCGTGATCCTAAAAAAATTTAGTGAAATTTGAGAAGAGAAGAGTCAAAACTCTACGTCAGGATGCCTTACCAGAGCGATGAGGAGACTGGGAAGTAAAAAGAATTCCTAAACTCTCTGATATATAATTCCTAAGGACTCAAAACATTTTTCTAGACACAACTCGGCTGCTAAAAACGATCAAGCAATGGGGGCTCCTAAGGTCGGGAAAGGCTCTGATTACCAACTTGTAACGCCCTCGATGCGGCTATAGCTCCCACGTGTCGAGGCACGACTTAGAGGCATAACCGCATTGAAAGCAATGTCGCAAGTCAGGCAATCATTACAACATCCCATGTAATATATAATAAAAGGGGGAGATAACATAGTTGGCTTACACTCGCCACGTCACATCAGAGTACATAAATAACATCCATCAAACAAACACTCATGGCCCGACTACGGCGCCAAAATAGAAAAGAACCCAACGTGCGACAAGGTCCTGAATCGATAACCCCAACTAGGCACCACTACTGATCATCCGGAAAAGACACATAGTATCGCTGAGAGTCCTCGTCGAACTCCCACTCGAGCTCGTAATCGTCAACTGGAGCAGAAACACCTGGACCTGCATCTGGAGTTGTAGTATCTGTGAGCCACAGGGACTCAGCAATCTCACACCCACGCAATCAAGACTATTTAAGCTCATAGGAATGGATAAGGCAAAAAATATGTGGAGCTGCAGCAAGCGACTAGCATATGTGGTGGCTAACTTATACGCAAAAGAGAGCGAGAAGAGAAGGCGAAGCACGAGCGAGAAGCTAAAGGAACATCCTGCGCAAGCATAACTCCAACACCGTGTCCACTTCCCGGACTCCGCCGAGAAGGGGCCATCACGGTAACACACACGGTTGATTCATTTTAATTAAGTTTAGTTCAAGTAATCTACAACCGGACATTAACAAATTCCCATCTGCCCATAACCGCGGGCACGGCTTTCGAAAGTTCAATCCCTGCAGGGGGGTCCCAACTTAGCCCATGACAAGCTCTCACGGTCAACGAAGGAATAGACCTCCACCCGAGACACACCGATCAGACTCGGCAACCCGGTACAACAAGACAATTCGACAGGTTAAAACAAGACCAGCAACACCGCCCGAATGTGCCGACAAATCCCGATAGGAGCTGCACATATCTCTTTCTCAGGGCACACTCAGATGAGCGCTCCATACAACTAAAACCAAACCTCGAGTTTCCCCGAGGGGGCGCTGCACAGGACTCTAGTTTGGACCAACGCTCAGAGGAGCACTGGCCCGGGGGGGGGGGTTAAAATAAGATGACCTTCGGGCTCCGGAAACCCAAGGGAAAAAGAGGCTAGGTGGCAAATGGTAAAACCAATGTTGGGCATTGCTGGAAAAGCTTTAATCAAGGTGAACTATCAAGGGGTTCCCATTATAACCCAACCGCGTAAGGGACGCAACAATCCGGGAACATAACACCGATATGACGGAAACTAGGGCGGCAAGAGTGGAACAAAACACTAGGCGAGAGGCCGAGCCTTCCACCCTTTACCAAGTATATAGATGCATTAAGACAACATAGCAATATAATGATATCCCAACAAGAAAATAAATGTTCCAACAAGGAACGGCTCCAATCTTCACCTGCAACTAACAACGCTATAAGAAGGGCTGAGCAAAGCGGTAACATAGCCAATCAACGGTTTGCTAGGACAATGGTGGGTTAGAGGATCAACATGGCAATTGGGAGGCTGACAAGCAAAAGGTAGGCATCGTAGCAGTGGCAAAGCAAAAGAGCGAGCAAACTAGCATAGCAAAGATAGTAGTGATTTCGAGGGTATGATCATCTTGCCTGCACAGTTGTCAGAGTTGACTGGATCCTCGCAAGCAAACTCAACGGGATCCTCGGTAGCGAACTCGTCTCCCGGCTCTACCCAACAAGACAAACAAGCAACAAGGATACAATCAACCACGGGCAAGACCAAGCAATATGATGAAATGACGATATGCTATGCGGGATGCGATGCGGGATGCAAAATGCAAGATATGACAGGAAATGCATGAACCTGGCATCAACTTGGAAAACCAAGTATGCCACTGGATAGAGGGGATGAAATCGCTTGAAAACAATATAAAGATCATTGGAATCGGAGCTACGGTTTGGAAATGGCAAGCGTTTTAAGATATGACACCGGTCTGCGATTTACAGCAAGTAGGCATCTAAATGCAACGAAAAGAACATGCTACAGCCACCAAACATGAAAACAAAATACATGGCAGTGATGTACACAAGATGGTTAACAAAAGACTAGCACTGAGCCATGGGAAATTCATCCATTAAGAGGTTCAAACAAGCATGGAAAAAAATGAATATGCAAAACAGATTCCAGACTTAGTGAAATTAACACTAGTCTGAAATTTCAGATCACGATGCTCTTTTCGGAGCAGCAAAACAACATGATAGAAAACCTGAACATGACAAGTAAGAACATGGCATGGAGCTACTCAACAAGCTTAACAAAACACCCAAAGTATCCTGGGGCCAAAAGGGTTCACAAAATACTCTACCGAGCTCACGAACATAGCTCGAACACAATCAGTTTTCAGACTTAGTGAAAACTGAGACATGCTGAAATTTAACTCACGAAGGCATGTAAACGAGCTCGATGCACTCACTACGGTGCAAGTCATGGCAAGGAAAGCATATAACCAGCAAGAAGGCACAATGTGCTAGCTACACATGGCAAGAACGAAGGCGTAGCATGCATGGAACACTAACGGTAGCATCGGCAAAATCGCAAACAAGTTGACGATCTGCCCAGATTAACAACGAAGCAAAAGTTGAGCTCGATTGAGTCAACCTAGAGCACTCCACATATGCCAACAAAGACATGAATGGATAGACCATAACATAAATATCAAAACTCCCTTACTGATCATCCTCAAAAGAGGCACGGATCACTAGGAAACAAGCTGGACATATAGCATCATGAACTAAAATATCCCAGACTTAGTGAAAATCACTAAGTCCCTGAAATCTGCAATCTCAGGTACCTCTCTTCGCAAGCTTGCACAAGACAACACACACATCCTAAAAATGCATGGGTGGCACCTCTGGAAAGAAGACAAAATGCTTAACAATTCATCCCAAAGGGGCACAGGCATATCATGCACGAATTAAACATGGCAAAAATGACAAAAGTGCATGATGAACTAACGGATCTGCGATTTAACTCACGAAGCCTCCTTCTAACAGAATTTTGGGTATCAAGATGACCTCAAATGCAAAAGATGCAATGGAATGAAATGATGTACATGCCGAGGCGAAGATTTTGATATATCATATGCCCAAAACGGAGCTACGGTTGCGGAGATACAAGCAGTCAAAGATAGCACGAAAATTAGGGTTTCGGGGGAGAGAGGTCAACCCAGATCTAGATCCAGCGGCACGGATTACGAGGCGGCCGGGGCACTGTAGCACGAGTCGCCGGAGGAGCTCGTCGCCGGAGCCGGTGGAGGAGGGGAGGCCGGCGAGGCGGCGGGGAGAGGCCGGGGTGGCGCCGGGGAAGACCGGTGGCGGCGCCCGGCGGCGGTGGACGCGGCCCGCGCGCCGGCGAGGGCGGCGGCGGCCGGCGCCGATGCGGGCGGCGGCGGGGCGCGCCGGTGACGAGGGCGGCGGCCGGCGGAGCGTCGGGCGGCGGCGGCCTCGGGCGAAGGAGGAGGCGGCGGCGGATCGGGCCTCGGGGGCCGGCGCTGGGCCTCGGGCCCGCGTCGGTGGCGGCGGCGAACTGGTCCCGCGGGGACACGTGGCGGCGGCGGGTTGGATGGCGGCGGCGGGCGGACGTTGTCCGGTCGGATCCGGACACGTCCGTCGGTGGCGGGGTTGATCTGTTTTTTTTAAACTAGGGTTTCGGACGGGGGAAGAAGAGATCCGAATGGAGGGGGTATAAATAGGCATAAGTGGAGCTAGGAGAGTCCAAATGAGGTGCGGTTTTCGCCCACACGATCGTGATCGAACGCTATAGGACATGGAGCAGAGTTTGGTGGGTTTTGGGCCAAATTTGGAGGGGTGTTGGGCTGCAACACACACGAGGCCTTTTAGGTCCCTCGGTTAACCGTTGGAGTATCAAACGAAGTCCAAATGATAGAAACTTGACAGGCGGTCTACCGGTAGTAAACCAAGGCCGCTTGGCAAGTCTCGGTCCAATCCGGAAATGTTTAATCCCCACACGAAAGAAAGCTAGAAATGGCCACCGGAGGAGAACGAAGCGCCGGAATGCAAAACGGACAACGGGGAAAATGCTCGAATGCATGAGATGAACATGTATGCAAATGCAATGCACGTGATGACATGATAAGAGATGCACGAAAAAGAAAAACAACACATGGAGACACAGACCCAAACCCGAGAAATAAATATAACTTAGCGCCGGAGACGGCAAGAGTTGGATACAAATATGGAAAGTATATCTGGGGCGTTACAACACTCCACCACTACGAAAAGATCTCGTCCCGAGATCTAGGACTGAAAGAACTCCGGGTACTCAGAACGGAGGTGATCCTCGCATTCCCAGGTAGCTTCACGGTCAGAATGGTGAGACCACTTGACTTTGAGGAATTTGATTGATTTGTTGCGAGTCTTGCGTTCAGTCTCTTCAAGAATAGCAACTGGGTGCTCACGATAAGAGAGATCTTCTTGGAGCTCAATGTCCTCGAAGTTGACGGTGCGGTCAGGAATCTTGAAGCACTTTCGAAGCTGAGAGACATGGAACACATCATGAACATTTGCAAAGTTTGAAGGAAGCTCGAGTTGATAGGCGAGGTCGCCTCTCTTGCTGACAATCTTGAAAGGTCCCACGTATCTAGGCGCAAGCTTCCCTTTGATACCGAAGCGACGAGTACCTTTCATGGGAGAGATGCGGAGGTAAACATGATCTCCGATCTCGAAAACCAGATCACGGTGCTTACTATCATAGTAGCTCTTCTGGCGGGACTGGGCTGCTTTGAGGTTATCACGAATGACTTTGCACATATCTTCTGCTTCTGTGATTAGGTCATTACCCAGCAGCTGACGTTCACCGGTTTCAGACCAGTTGAGAGGGGTACGGCACTTCCTGCCATATAGAATTTCAAAGGGGGCCTTGCCCGAACTTGCTTGAAAGCTGTTGTTGTAAGAGAATTCAGCATAAGGAAGACAGTCCTCCCACTTCATGCCGAAGGAGATCACACAAGCCCTGAGCATATCTTCAAGAATTTGGTTGACACGCTCGACTTGACCGCTTGTTTGAGGATGGAAAGCTGTGCTGAAGCGGATGTTGGTGCCCATGGCCTTCTGAAAAGAATCCCAAAACTTGGAGGTAAAGATGCTGCCACGGTCTGAAGATATCACTTGAGGAATACCGTGCAGAGAGACAATGCGAGAGGTATAGAGTTCCGCCAATTGAGCTGCAGTGATCGACTCTTTGATAGGCAGAAAATGCGCCACTTTGGTGAGCTTGTCGATGACAACAAATATAGCATCATTGCCACGCTTGGACTTTGGAAACCCAGTCACGAAGTCCATTTCAATGTGGTCAAACTTCCATTCTGGAATGGCAAGAGGTTGGAGGAGACCAGCTGGCCTTTGGTGTTCTGCCTTCACTCTTCTGCAGACATCACATTCATTCACGAATTGAGCGATCTCGCGCTTCATTCGAGTCCACCAATAAGCTTGCTTGAGGTCCTGATACATCTTCGTACTCCCAGGGTGGATGGAGAGGAGAGAATTGTGAGCCTCGTTCATGATCACCTTACGAAGTTCACCTTTGGGCACAACCATTCGATCCTCGAAGAAGAGAGTGTCCTTGTCATCAAGTCGGTAGCACTTGTACTTGGACTGACTCTTTGCAATACCAAACTTCACCTTCTTCACCATATCATCAAGAAGCTGGGCTTGGCGAATCTGGTCTTCCAAGGTAGGAGAAACTTGAAGGTTGGCGAGGAAACCTTGAGGAACAACTTGCAGATTCAGCTTGCGGAAAGCTTCACAAAGCTCGGGTTAATAAGGCTTGAGAATCATACTGTTGCAATATGCTTTCCTGCTCAAAGCGTCAGCAATCACATTGGCCTTGCCTGGAGTATACTCGATACTCGGATTGTACTCTTGAATCATTTCGACCCATCGAGTCTGCCTGAGGTTGAGATTAGGCTGAGTGAAGATGTACTTGAGACTCTTGTGATCAGTGAAAATATCCACTTTCCTTCCCAATAGAAGATGTCTCCAAGTCAACAAAGCGTGCACAACTGCCGCCAACTCGAGATCATGAGTGGGGTAGTTCTTCTCATTAGGTTTCAACTGGCGAGAGGTATAAGCGACAACTTTCTTCTCTTGCATCAGTACAGCACCGAGACCTTGGAGAGAGGCATCACAAAAGACCTCGTACGGCTTGGTTTCATCAGGCGGAGTCAGAACTGGAGCAGTGATCAATTTCTCTTTCAAAGTGTTGAAAGCAATATCACACTCCGGAGACCAAACGTATTTGACGTGCTTCTGAAGAAGATTTGAGAGAGGCTTGGCGATCTTAGAAAAGTTTTCAACGAATCTTCTGCAATAGCTTGCGAGACCGAGAAAACTGCGGAGTTGCTTTACGTTCTGAGGAGGTTCCCAATTCACAATTGCAGACACCTTCTCAGGATTCACGGAAATGCCCTTGGCAGAGATGATATGACCAAGATAAAGAACCTCATCGAGCCAAAATTCACACTTGGAGAACTTGGCGTAGAACTGATGTTCTCTGAGCTTGTCAAGTACCAAACGCAAGTGCTTGGCATGATCTTCCTTGTTCTTCGAGAAAACCAGAATGTCGTCGAGATAGACCAAAACGAATTCATTGGTGTAGGGGTTGAAGATGAAGTTCATCATGCGAGAGAACGTCGGAGGAGCGTTAGCGAGGCCAAAAGACATGACGGTGTATTCATATGAACCAAAGCTTGTTCTGAACGCCGTCTTGGGAATATCTTGCTCACGAATACGAATCTGATGATAACCCATACGGAGATCAAGCTTGGAGAATACTTGAGCACCCTTGAGTTGTTCGAACAGCTCATTGATGTTGGGAAGTGGGTATTTGTTCTTGATGGTCTTCTTGTTTACTGGACGGTAATCAACACAAAGTCGACTCGATCCATCCTTCTTCTTCACAAAAAGAACACCACAACCCCACGGAGAAGTACTAGGCCGAATGAGACCCAATCTTTCTTGCTCATCGAGTTGCTTCTTCAACTCCTTCAACTCTTCGGGGCCGAGCTTGTAAGGACGTTTGCACACAGGTTCCGTACCGGGCTCAAGTTCAATAACGAATTCAACCGGCCGGTTTGGAGGCATCCCTGGAAGTTCTTCTGGAAAGACGTCTTGATATTCGCAAACGACAGGAATCTGCGAAATAGCATCCAATTCACCCTTCTCATTGAGAGAAAACAACCGGATGGTATTATCCCGAGCGGCAAAGACAATGAGCTCCTCAGACGAATGCGTCAGTTGAATCTGCCTGGCTGCACAATCAAGCTGAGCTTTATGCTTAGAGAGCCAGTCCATCCCGAGAATAAGATCGATATCGGAATTGCCAAGAACCACCGGAGAAGAGAGAAACTTGCAGTCGCCCAAAGTGATTGTAACATCCGGAACACACACTCGAGATGTCAAGAGGCTGGCCGGAGAGTCAATAGACAACGGTCTCAGCAACATTTGAGTAACAAAATCATGCTTGGAAGCAAAAGGTCTCGAGATGAAACAATGCGATGCACCAGTGTCAAAAAGAACTTTTGCAGGAATATCATTAACAGGAAGGTTACCCATGATCACATCTGAAGAATCCTCTGCCTGAGCTGCATTCACCATATTGACCTTGGCGTGCTTGGGATTGTGCTTGACCACAGCTGTACTTGCCGATCTGACAGGAGGAGGAGGAGGAAGACGCCTCTGGTTGGTACACTTGTTGGCATAGTGACCCTTCTGTTGGCACTTGTTGCACGTGACCTCTGAAAGCGGACGGTGATACGGAGCACTCGATCTTGGAGCTTGAGACGAAGCCTTGTTCTGAAAGCCTGGGTTGGGTGGGTGGGAGAAACCACCGCCAACTTTGCTCTTCTGCTGATACGGCTGACGGAACGGAGGAGGAGGAAGCCAATACTTCTGCTGCTTGACCACTTGAGTAGAGGAAGACGGAGTAACATCTCTGGCACGCTTCCTGGAAGCATCACATCTCATCTGAGCAGCCTCTTGCTTCAGTGCCATGTTGTAGAACTCATCGTATCTCAACGGCTCAAAGAGGACAAGAGCGAGCTGAATTTCCTCACGAAGACCACCCCTGAACTGATAGATCATGCTCTTCTCATCAGGAACATCCTGCTTGGCAAAACGGGCGAGCTTCTGGAACAACTTGTTGTAGTCATAGACAGACAAAGAGCCTTGCTTCAGATTGCGGAATTCCTGACGCTTACTCTCAACCACACTTTGAGGGATGTGATGAGCGCGGAAATCTTGACGGAAATCGTCCCAAGTGATCAGACGTCCACCTCTGGAATCCTTGTACTGCTGGAACCACTCTGCAGCCTGATCTTTGAGCTGGAAAGAAGCGAACTTGACGAAATCTTCAGGCCTGACGTTGCTGCATTCAAAATGCTTGCCCAGATCCACTAGCCAATCGTCAGCATCGGTATCCTCAACACAACTGCTGAACGTCTTTGGGCCATTTGCGAGGAACTGGTTCAGAGTAGCAAAGTGGTGCTGATTATGGCCTTGATTCCCTTGACTGCCTTGATTGCGCTCTTGGAGAATTTGCATGATCAACTGTGTGTTTGCATTAGTAGCGGCCATCACAGCTTGCCATGCTTCCGGAGGAGGCGGAGGTGGAGGCGGATCAGGATTCGGAGTCGTGCGCGTTGGAGGAGCCATCCTGAAGAGGTTGACCACCATTAGCACATTGATAGACAACAATATAGAAGCTGAATCCAACGGAATGAAAATTGCAACATATAGTCTTCACATCCGAACAAAATGAACGAATGCATTCCTCTTCAAATGGTCACATATCCATAAATTGAGAAGCCACGTAGAATTAAGGTAGAGAAATAAATCAACAAGGTACGGATCAAGAACGAGTAATCGGTAAGAAATCCCAATCTCAAACCAATATCCGTGGAAGAAGAACTAGAGCTACTAGAATTCCCACCTATGAAACTCCCGAACCTTTCCGGTTATGCAATAAGGTGTTGGGGATAGAGGGGAAGCATAATATCTCACCCAAACTAGCAAATCCTACATCCGGCTGTATCCATCCTTCAACACATAACCAAGAAAACTTCGGAAACCATCTACCTCAACCTTCGAAAAGCATCCGTTATACAAGTTATGGCGATACTCCCGAACTCCCGCCCCAGTACTGGGTGGCGTCGAGGTTATCTCACCAACGAACTGCATAAAAGAGATTTCCGATGTCGCGCACATATCTCAAGTATACCAGAATTGCAACGATAAAATTGTGACGACAACACCTCGGAGCTCAACTCCCCGGGACACTGCCACAACCCCTAAAGACAGGAGGCACCAAGAACAATGTTCTCGTCACAAAACCATCGGAACAAATCCAAAATACTCGCGTGATCCTAAATTTTTTTTTGTGAAATTTGAGAAGAGAAGAGTCAAAACTCTACGTCAGGATGCCTTACCAGAGCGATGAGGAGACTGGGAAGTAAAAAGAATTCCTAAGCTCTCCGATATATAATTCCTAAGGACTCAAAACATTTTTCTAGACGCAACTCGGCTGCTAAAAACGATCAAGCAATGGGGGCTCCTAAGGTCGGGGAAGGCTCTGATTACCAACTTGTAACGCCCTCGATGCGGCTATAGCTCCCACGTGTTGAGGCACGACTTAGAGGCATAACCGCATTGAAAGCAATGTCGCAAGTCAGGCAATCATTACAACATCCCATGTAATATATAATAAAAGGGGGAGATAACATAGTTGGCTTACACTCGCCACGTCACATCAGAGTACATAAATAACATCCATCAAACAAACACTCATGACCCGACTACGGCGCCAAAATAGAAAAGAACCCAACGTGCGACAAGGTCCTGAATCGATAACCCCAACTAGGCACCACAACTGATCATCCGGAAAAGACACATAGTATCGCTGAGAGTCCTCGTCGAACTCCCACTTGAGCTCGTAATCGTCAACTGGAGCAGAAACACCTGGACCTGCATCTGGAGTTGTAGTATCTGTGAGCCACAGGGACTCAGCAATCTCACACCCACGCGATCAAGACTATTTAAGCTCATAGGAATGGATAAGGCAAAAAATATGTGGAGCTGCAGCAAGCGACTAGCATATGTGGTGGCTAACTTATACGCAAAAGAGAGCGAGAAGAGAAGGCGAAGCACGAGCGAGAAGCTAAAGGAACATCATGCGCAAGCATAACTCCAACACCGTGTCCACTTCCCGGACTCCGCCGAGAAGGGGCCATCACGGTAACACACACGGTTGATTCATTTTAATTAAGTTTAGTTCAAGTAATCTACAACCGGACATTAACAAATTCCCATCTGCCCATAACCGCGGGGACGGCTTTCGAAAGTTCAATCCCTGCAGGGGGGTCCCAACTTAGCCCATGACAAGCTCTCACGGTCAACGAAGGAATAGACCTCCACCCGAGACACACCGATCAGACTCGGCAACCCGGTACAACAAGACAATTCGACAGGTTAAAACAAGACCAGCAACACCGCCCGAATGTGCCGACAAATCCCGATAGGAGCTGCACATATCTCTTTCTCAGGGCACACTCAGATGAGCGCTCCATACAACTAAAACCAAACCTCGAGTTTCCCCGAGGGGGCGCTGCATAGGACTCTAGTTTGGACCAACGCTCAGAGGAGCACTGGCCCGGGGGGGTTAAAATAAGATGACCTTCGGGCTCCGGAAACCCAAGGGAAAAAGAGGCTAGGTGGCAAATGGTAAAACCAATGTTGGGCATTGCTGGAAAAGCTTTAATCAAGGCGAACTATCAAGGGGTTCCCATTATAACCCAACCGCGTAAGGGACGCAACAATCCGGGAACATAACACCGATATGACGGAAACTAGGGCGGCAAGAGTGGAACAAAACACTAGGCGAGAGGCCGGGCCTTCCACCCTTTACCAAGTATATAGATGCATTAAGACAACATAGCAATATAATGATATCCCAACAAGAAAATAAATGTTCCAACAAGGAACGGCTCCAATCTTCACCTGCAACTAACAACACTATAAGAAGGGCTGAGCAAAGCGGTAACATAGCCAATCAACGGTTTGCTAGGACAATGGTGGGTTAGAGGATCAACATGGCAATTGGGAGGCTGACAAGCAAAAGGTAGGCATCGTAGCAGTGGCAAAGCAAAAGAGCGAGCAAACTAGCATAGCAAAGATAGTAGTGATTTCGAGGGTATGATCATCTTGCCTGCACAGTTGTCAGAGTTGACTGGATCCTCGCAAGCAAACTCAACGGGCTCCTCGGTAGCGAACTCGTCTCCCAGCTCTACCCAACAAGACAAACAAGCAACAAGGATACAGTCAACGACGGGCAAGACCAAGCAATATGATGAAATGACGATATGCTATGCGGGATGCGATGCGGGATGCAAAATGCAAGATATAACAGGAAATGCATGAACCTGGCATCAACTTGGAAAACCAAGTGTGCCACTGGATAGAGGGGATGAAATCGCTTGAAAACGATATAAAGATCATTGGAATCGGAGCTACGGCTTGGAAATGGCAAGCGTTTTAAGATATGACACCGGTCTGCGATTTACAGCAAGTAGGCATCTAAATGCAACGAAAAGAACATGCTACAGCCACCAAACATGAAAACAAAATACATGGCAGTGATGTACACAAGATGGTTAACAAAAGACTAGCACTGAGCCATGGGCAAATTCATCCATTAAGAAGTTCAAACAAGCATGGAAAAAAATGAATATGCAAAATAGATTTCAGACTTAGTGGGCGCCGCCACCGGTCTTCCCCGGCGCCACCCCGGCCTCTCCCCGCCGCCTCGCCGGCCTCCCCTCCTCCACCGGCTCCGACGACGAGCTCCTCCGGCGACTCGTGCTACAGTGCCCCGGCCGCCTCGTAATCCGTGCCGCTGGATCTAGATCTGGGTTGACCTCTCTCCCCCGAAACCCTAATTTTCATGCTATCTTTGACTGCTTGTATCTCCACAACCGTAGCTCCGTTTTGGGCATATGATATATCAAAATCTTCGTGTCGACATGTACATCATTTCATTCCATTGCATCTTTTGCATTTGAGGTCATCTTGATACCCAAAATTCTGTTAGAAAGAGGCTTCGTGAGTTAAATCACAGATCCATTAGTTCATCATGCACTTTTGTCATTTTTGCCATGTTTAATTCGTGCATGATATGCCTGTGCCCCTTTGGGATGAATTGTTAAGCATTTTGTCTTCTTTCCATAGGTTCCACCCATGCATTTTTAGGATGTGTGTGTTGTCTTGTGCAAGCTTGCGAAGAGAGGTACCTGAGATTGCAGATTTCAGGGACTTAGTGATTTTCACTAAGTCTGGGATATTTTAGTTCATGATGCTATATGTCCAGCTTGTTTCCTAGTGATCCGTGCCTCTTTTGAGGATGATCAGTAAGGGAGTTTTGATATTTATGTTATGGTCTATCCATTCATGTCTTTGTTGGCATATGTGGAGTGCTCTAGGTTGACTCAATCGAGCTCAACTTTTGCTTCGTTGTTAATCTGGGCAGATCGTCAACTTGTTTGCGATTTTGCCGATGCTACCGTTAGTGTTCCATGCATGCTACGCCTTCGTTCTTGCCATGTGTAGCTAGCACATTGTGCCTTATTGCTGGTTATATGCTTTCCTTGCCATGACTTGCACCGTAGTGAGTGCATCGAGCTCGTTTACATGCCTTCGTGAGTTAAATTTCAGCATGTCTCAGTTTTCACTAAGTCTGAAAACTGATTGTGTTCGAGCTATGTTCGTGAGCTCGGTAGAGTATTTTGTGAACCCTTTTGGCCCCAGGTCACTTTGAGTGTTTTGTTAAGCTTGTTGAGTAGCTCCATGCCATATTCTTACTTGTCATGTTCAGGTTTTCTATCATGTTGTTTTGCTGCTCCGAAGAGAGCATCGTGATCTGAAATTTCAGACTAGTGTTAATTTCACTAAGTCTGGAATCTGTTTTGCATATTCATTTTTTTCCATGCTTGTTTGAACCTCTTAATGGATGAATTTGCCCATGGCTCAGTGCTAGTCTTTTGTTAACCATCTTGTGTACATCACTGCCATGTATTTTGTTTTCATGTTTGGTGGCTGTAGCGTGTTCTTTTCGTTGCATTTAGATGCCTACTTGCTGTAAATCGCAGACCGGTGTCATATCTTAAAACGCTTGCCATTTCCAAACCGTAGCTCCGATTCCAATGATCTTTATATCGTTTTCAAGCGATTTCATCCCCTATATCCAGTGGCATACTTGGTTTTCCAAGTTTATGCCAGGTTCATGCATTTCCTGTCATATCTTGCATTTTGCATCCCGCATCGCATCCCGCATAGCATATCGTCATTTCATCATATTGCTTGGTCTTGCCCGTGGTTGATTGTATCCTTGTTGCTTGTTTGTCTTGTTGGGTAGAGCCGGGAGACGAGTTCGCTACCGAGGAGCCCGTTGAGTTTGCTTGCGAGGATCCAGTCAACTCTGACAACTGTGCAGGCAAGATGATCATACCCTCGAAATCACTACTATCTTTGCTATGCTAGTTTGCTCGCTCTTTTGCTTTGCCACTGCTACGATGCCTACCTTTTGCTTGTCAGCCTCCCAATTGCCATGTTGATCCTCTAACCCACCATTGTCCTAGCAAACCGTTGATTGGCTATGTTACCGCTTTGCTCAGCCCTTCTTATAGCGTTGTTAGTTGCAGGTGAAGATTGGAGCCGTTCCTTGTTGGAACATTTATTTTCTTGTTGGGATATCATTATATTGCTATGTTGTCTTAATGCATCTATATACTTGGTAAAGGGTGGAAGGCTCGGCCTCCCGCCTAGTGTTTTGTTCCACTCTTGCCGCCCTAGTTTCCGTCATATCGGTGTTATGTTCCCGGATTGTTGCGTCCCTTACGCGGTTGGGTTATAATGGGAACCCCTTGATAGTTCGCCTTGATTAAAGCTTTTCCAGCAATGCCCAACATTGGTTTTACCATTTGCCACCTAGCCTCTTTTTCCCTTGGGTTTCCGGAGCCCGAAGGTCATCTTATTTTAACCCCCCCCCCCGGGCCAGTGCTCCTCTGAGCGTTGGTCCAAACTAGAGTCCTGTGCAGCGCCCCCTCGGGGAAACTCGAGGTTTGGTTTTAGTTGTATGGAGCGCTCATCTGAGTGTGCCCTGAGAAAGAGATATGTGCAGCTCCTATCGGGATTTGTCGGCACATTCGGGCGGTGTTGCTGGTCTTGTTTTAACCTGTCGAATTGTCTTGTTGTACCGGGTTGCCGAGTCTGATCAGTGTGTGTCGGGTGGAGGTCTATTCCTTCGTTGACCGTGAGAGCTTGTCATGGGCTAAGTTGGGACCCCCCTGCAGGGATTGAACTTTCGAAAGCCGTGCCCGCGGTTATGGGCAGATGGGAATTTGTTAATGTCCGGTTGTAGATTACTTGAACTAAACTTAATTAAAATGAATCAACCGTGTGTGTTACCGTGATGGCCCCTTCTCGGCGGAGTCCGGGAAGTGGACACGGTGTTGGAGTTATGCTTGCGCAGGATGTTCCTTTAGCTTCTCGCTCGTGCTTCGCCTTCTCTTCTCGCTCTCTTTTGCGTATAAGTTAGCCACCACATATGCTAGTCGCTTGCTGCAGCTCCACATATTTTTTGCCTTATCCATTCCTATGAGCTTAAATAGTCTTGATCGCGTGGGTGTGAGATTGCTGAGTCCCTGTGGCTCACAGATACTACAACTCCAGATGCAGGTCCAGGTGTTTCTGCTCCAGTTGACGATTACGAGCTCAAGTGGGAGTTCGACGAGGACTCTCAGCGATACTATGTGTCTTTTCCGGATGATCAGTAGTGGTGCCTAGTTGGGGTTATCGATTCAGGACCTTGTCGCATGTTGGGTTCTTTTCTATTTTGGCGCCGTAGTCGGGCCATGAGTGTTTGTTTGATGGATGTTATTTATGTACTCTGATGTGACGTGGCGAGTGTAAGCCAACTATGTTATCTCCCCCTTTTATTATATATTACATGGGATGTTGTAATGATTGCCTGACTTGCGACATTGCTTTCAATGCGGTTATGCCTCTAAGTCGTGCCTCGACACGTGGGAGCTATAGCCGCATCGAGGGCGTTATCTGATACCAACTTATAACGCCCTCGATGCGGCTATATCTCCCACGTGTCGAAGCACGACTTAGAGGCATAACCGCATTGAAAGCAATGTCGCAAGTGAGGTAATCTTCACACAACCCATGTAATACATAAGGGAAAGAGATACATAGTTGGCTTACAATCGCCACTTCACACAATTACATGAATAAAGCATTACATCATCCAGATACAATCAAGGTCTGACTACGGAACCAAAATAAAAGAAGAACCCCAAATGCGACAAAGGTCCCTGATCGACCCCAACTGGGCTCCACTACTGATCAACTAGAACGAAACAACACAAAGGGCAAGATCTTCATCGAGCTCCTCCTTGAGCTTGGTTGCGTCACCTGTTCGGTAACATAGGCACCTGCAAACTGGTTTTGGAAGTATCTGTGAGCCACGGGGACTCAGCAATCTCGCACCCGCGAGATCAAGACTATTTAAGCTTATAGGAAGGATGGAGTAATGAGGTGGAGCTGCAGCAAGCGACTAGCATATATGGTGGCTACAATCACAAAAGAGAGCGAGAAGAGAAGCAAGGCACGGTCGTGAAGCTAGTAGCGATCAAGAAGTGATCCTGAAACTACTTACGTCAAACATAACTCCAACACCGTGTTCACTTCCCAGACTCCGCCGAGAAGAGACCATCACGGCTACACACACGGTTGATGTATTTTAATTAAGGTCAACTTCGGGTTTTCTACAACCGGATTTTAACAAATTCCCATCTGCCCATAACCGCGGGCACGGCTTTCGAAAGTTCAAATCCCTGCAGGGGTGTCCCAACTTAGCCCATGACAAGCTCTCGCGGTCAAAGAAGGAATAGACCTCCACCCGAGACATTCCGATCAGACTCGGTATCCCGGTACAACAAGACATTTCGACAGGGTAAAACTAAACCAGCAACACCGCCCGAATGTGCCGACAAATCCCGATAGGAGCTGCACATATCTCTTTCTCAGGGCACACTCAGATGAGCGCTCCATACAACTAAAACCAAACCTCGAGTTTCCCCGAGGGGGCGCTGCACAGGACTCTAGTTCGGACCAACACTCAGAGGAGCACTGGCCCGGGGGGGTTAAAAAATGATGACCCTTGAGTCTGCAGAACCCAAGGGAAAGAAAAGGCTAGGTGGCAAATGGTAAAACCAATGTTGGGCATTGCTGGAGAAGCTTTACTTAAGGTGAACTGTCAAGGGGTTCCCATAATAGCCCAACCGCATAAGGAACGCAAAATCCGGGAACATAACACCGATATGACGGAAACTAGGGTGGCAAGAGTGGAACAAAACACCAGGCATAAGGCCGAGCCTTCCACCCTTTACCAAGTATATAGATGCATTAATTAAATAAGATATATTGTGATATCCCAACAAGTAAACATGTTCCAACAAGGAACAACATCTCCATGTTCCAACAAGGAACAAACTTCAATCTTCACCTGCAACTAACAACGCTATAAGAGGGGCTGAGCAAAGCGGTAACATAGCCAATCAACGGTTTGCTAGGACATGGTGGGTTAGAGGTTTGACATGGCAATTTGGGAGGCTGACAAGCAAATGGTAGGCATCGTAGCATTGGCATGGCAAAAGAGCGAGCAAACTAGCATAGCAAAGATAGTAGTGATTTCGAGGGTATGATCATCTTGCCTGAAATCCCGCAAGGAAGAAGAACGAGTCCATGAAGAAGACAAACGGACGAAGTCGAACGAATCCTCACAACTCCGGAACGAAACCGAAGCTAACGAGAGAAGCAACCCGGAAAGAAACAAACAACATAGTAAACAAACATCACATAAACATGGCATGATGCGCAAACAAGTATGATGCATGTCCGGTTTAATGAGGCATGGCATGGCAAAGTGCAACAAACAATACTACAAGTTAAGTGGAGCTCAATATGCAACGAGGTGCATGTTGACGGAACACCACATCAATTATTTAGTTATCTCTCGTTTAAGCTACCCATCAATATTAACTGTTGTTAAACATGGCAAGAGGTGAAGCATAATATAAACTATACCATCTAAACAATTTAAATGGGGCTGGATATAAAAACAACAAATCTGGTAAATCCCCATATGCATTTAGCAATTTAATGCAACAACAAGTTTAAACATTTTAAATGTTGTTATCATGATGCGGATGACATATACAAGTTTTATGCAATTTTATGAAAATGTTGACATGAGCATGTTATGAAGCATTTTTCACCGTGGCGGAAAGAAAGGGTGCCACGGCAACGATAACGAAAATGGTGCCACGGCAACAAATCCGAAAATGATGCCACGGCAACATTCCGGTCCCGGTAACTCATGGAGGTACCGGTGCAAAAGGAAGTGTGACGTGAGCAAGTCATGCATGATGGTGGGGTGATTCCGAATTCCGGGTTCCACGTGTCGACGGCAAGGCAATGAGGAACGCGCAAGGAACAACTCGGACATGGTGCAAACACGGGCATCTCATACAACCCACATTCGTTCTCGGAAGGTCGTCTCGGGGTTATACCTTTGAAGCGTGTATTTTCGGGGCGGAACAAGTTCGATGCAATGAAGAGGAAGTAGACGTTCTCGCAACGGTCGTAGTGGAAGTAGTTGAAGTAGTGGTACATGTTCGTTTTCGGAGAGGTACTTGAAGAATCCAACGCCTTCGGGGCGACGATAGTGGAAGTAGTTGTACACGGCGACGGTAGTTGTACACGTTTTTCGTAGATGAACTTGGTGTATCCGAAGGGGTACTTGACGAAATCCACCTCGGATGTAGTCGTACACGTGTAGTCGGACTTGACAAAAATGCACACCGGCTGCAGTCGTGGTACTTGACATTATCCGGGACGGTCTTGGTGTACCCGTGCGTAGAGGTACTGGCAGTTTTGTGTAGTCGATCTTGTCGGTCTTGACGATCCAAAATGAAGCAACACCAGTGCCTCGAGTGGCAGCAGCAAGGCGGCAAAGGAACCCTGGCCGGAGATGGTTTAGGCAGCGGCAAACCATGAGCAAGAAGGGGTTGTTGGGCCAAGGTTAGGCGAACAGCAGCGAGCAAGGCGGCAGTGAGGCGACGGGGGGGACAAGGGCGAGGCGACGTCGCGGGGTTGCGGGAGGCGAAGCCACACGGGCGGCGCGGCTGCTGGGGCTCCGACGAACTCCGGCCAAACGGAGGGGACGAGCAGCGCGGGGCTCATGCTGGACGCAGAGGACGACGGATGCGGGCGCCGGTGCTCGAGGAGCTCCTCTCCTCAAGCGCTCGGGCGACGGGGACTTGGCGAGGAGGAGGCGCGGGAACGCCGGTTCCAACCGGGAACGAGGCGGGGCGAGCTGGGCGCGCGATGCAGGAGGAGGAAGGGCGAGGCCGCGGCGCTGAGGAGGTGGTGGTGCTCGCGGGCGGACGAAGCAGGGAGGCGCGATGGAGGTCGTCGGCGCGGAGAAGTAGCAGGAGAGGCACGGCCATGGCAGGGCCCGACGGATCCGGACGGGGCGGCGCTGGAGGGCGACGCGAGGCAGAGAGTGGAGGGAGGAAGAGACGAGGGGGACCGAGCGGGACTGCGAGCGAGAGAGGTGGGGATCGGGCGATGGGTGCGAGCGATGCGGCGCTGGAGGGAGGACGAGGGAGAGATGAGATGCGGTTTAGGGTTAGGAGGGGGTTAGGTGGGCTGGACTGCGGATGGGCCTAAGAGGCCGGCTAGGTTACAGGCTGCTGGGCTTCTTCTCCCTCTCTTATATTTTCTGAAAATAGAAAATAAATCAAGGAAGAAAAGGAGAAGAAAGGAAGGTAGAAATAGAATTTTGGGCAAGGGGATTATTTTCCCGGACTCGCAAAAATATGCTCGTTCCAAGAAAAATAGAAAGGGGCATGATTGAAAAATTTAAATTCAAACTCATTTGAAATTCAAATGGGTTTGAACTAGGACTTGATGAAAGGAAGGTCCAAAAATGTTCGGATTTTTGGTGGAGCTCCAGAAAATGATGAAATAAATACGGGCAAGGTTGGAGAACAAGAATTGAGATAACAACGGCATGGAGAATTATTTGCAAGTGTGTTATGGTGATTTCCGAAACAATGGAATATTTAATATAGCTCCCTAATATTGGAGGATATGTTATAAAGAGAAGTCAGCATGTGAGTTCCCTCGGTTTAAATGGATCGAAAAATCCATACAATTTATTTAGTTGAGGTTTTAAAAATTAATGATATGATGGCATGATGACATGATGCAATGCACATGATGCAAGGATGAATGCAACAAATAAAACAAATCACACGACGAAACTCGGAATAGCTGGAAGTCTACTGGAGCGTCGGTCTCGGGGCGTTACAGAGGAGGAAGTCAAGTCCCCAACCTCGCTACGCCTCGCCCTCGGCAGGGCAAAGGAGGTCGTCAACATCTCTGCCTGAGTACGCTTAGCTGCCATGTATTGTACCACTTTGTAAGATATGTGCATAGGTTGTGGGAAGTAGCCTGTTTGCGCATCATGTAGGATCTGGAGAAGTGCACTAGCCTTAATAACATGTCAGGATTATGTACGCATATCCTGAGTGATGTGCTGTATAATTACCGCCCGCGTGTAAGATATATAATGAGCAGTCCTTCTCCGTGTGCAAGTCGATTTGTTTTTCTTAAGTAAGCTTGGGTATTTAATTATATCTGCCAGCTTTATGCATTTATGGTTTTATTTTTGCGACTCTTTCCGCTTTTCTTAAGAGTTTTACAAAAATATTTTTCCCAGAGTGCAAAATGTCTCGTCCTTGGACACGTTCCATGCCAACTCCACCAGAGGAAATTCATGATACTCAACCCAACAATGAGTTCACTCAGGGACAGTCAAGCCAACAAGGCAGTGAATCGGCACTTTCACAAATGTGCCGCCTTTATGAACAGAGTCAGCAACAACATCGCGAGATGATGAACCAAGTCATCAACATGGGGAATCATCATGGACAGTATCAGCAACATTCCAAGTTATCTGAGCTACAGAAGACACGTCCTCAAACATTTTCTCACACTGACAAGCCTCTTGAAGCCGAGGACTGGCTTCGAGATATGGAGAGGAAATTGATTATTGCAAAGTGTTCAGATCTCGAGAAAGTACTATATGCTCCACACTATCTCACAGGAGCAGCCGCATCGTGGTGGGAGAATTTTTTGCACATGCATCCCAACGAAAATGACATAACCTGGGATGATTTCAAGGAAGGTTTCCGTGGTGCACATATTCCTAAGAGTATTATGAAAATCAAGAAGAGAGAATTCGATGACCTCAAACAAAGGAACATGACAGTGTCAGATTACAACAGTCAATTTACCCTATTATCCCGCTACGCCAATGAGGAGCGTATGACTGAAATCAAGAAGATGGAGAAATTCCTTGACGGTCTGGCGCCCGCGCTTAAATGCCAACAGGTCGTGCACACTTTTCCTGATTTTAAAACGCTGGTGGACAAGGCCATTACTCTGGAAAATGAGAGACGCAGTCTGGAAGATATCCGCAAGCGAAAAAGGGACCAGACTAATCACACTCGCAATCACCGAAGCAAGATAGATTTTAAAAAGGGTGTGACACCCAAATTCTCATCCAATGTCTCACGCCCAATCAAGAATTTTCATGCAAGGGACAAGGAATTCACCTATCGCCCCGGCGTTACTTGTTACGCTTGTGGAGAAGAAGGGCATTATGCCAAACAGTGCCCCAAGCCAAGGAACTCAACCCCAAAGCCGAACAACGGCGGCAATAATTCAGCGCCCAAGCGAAACAATTTCAATCCCAACAATAAGCACAGGAAGGGTCATCTGAACCACGTAACCAAAGAGGAGGCACAAAATGCTCCGGATATCGTACTCGGTACGTTTCCTGTCAACACAATACCTGCAATGGTTTTGTTTGATTCTGGAGCTTCTCACTCTTTCATCTCGAAAAGTTTTGCTTTGCAAAATAATTTTTCGATGCTTCCTTTGGAGAAATCCATAATAATCAAGTCCCCCGGGATTCAGCAAGTTTCTCAGAATTACTGTCAGAATATGGTCATTGAGTTTGAAGGATTGGAGTTTTACGCAAATCTTATTGTATTGGAAAATAAAGGACTGGATGTCATCCTAGGGATGGATTGGCTAACCACCAATAAAGGTTTTATCGACTGTTTCAACAGGACCGTGATTCTCACACACCACCAAGGGAAGACAATAAGAGTATCAGCCAAGGAAGGAAAAAGACCCCGGCAACCGAGATTAAATAAGGTGGACGTTTCTGAGCTAAACAAGGTTCCAGTAGTGTGTGAATTTCCAGATGTATTCCCTGAAGAGCTGCCAGGCATGCCACCAGACCGAGAAATAGAATTCCGCATTGAGCTAGCACCAGGAACCACCCCCATATACAAGAAACCATACAGAATGGCACCATCCGAGTTGATCGAATTGAAGAAGCAAATAAAGGAATTACTGGAAAAAGGATACATTCGAGCCAGCTCCTCACCTTGGGGATCACCAATTTTATTCGCCAAGAAGAAGGATGGAACGCTGAGATTGTGTATCGACTATCGAGCACTTAACATGGTCACAGTCAAAAACAAATACCGGATGCCAAGGATAAACGATTTGTTTGATCAACTTGCTCAGGCCAAGGTATTCTCAAAAATTGACTTAAGGTCAGGATACCATCAATTGAAGGTACGAACGGAAGATATCCCCAAAACAGCCTTCACCTCCAGATATGGACTGTACGAGTTCACAGTGATGCCATTTGGATTAACTAACGCCCCGGCATATTTTGTTCACCTCATGAACAAAGTATTTATGAAGTTTATGGACAAATTCGTCGTAGTATTCATCGACGATATTCTGGTATACTCCAAAACACCAGAAGAGCACGCAGAACATCTCAGGATTGTACTAGGAGAGCTAAGGAAACACCAATTGTATGCCAAGTTCAGCAAGTGCGAATTTTGGCTAGGACAAGTAGGTTTCCCAGGCCACGTGCTGACTCAAGACGGTATAGCAGTGGACCCAGAGAAAGTCAAGGCCGTACTTGACTGGAAGTCACCAGCCAGCGTAACAGACATACAAAGTTTCTTGGGAATGGCAGGATATTACCGCAGATTTATTGAAGGATTTTCCACCATATCCAAGCCTATGACACAGTTACTCAAGAAAGATAAGAAGTTTGAGTTGACAGAAGCCTGCGAGAAAAGTTTCCAAGAGCTAAAGCGGAAATTAACAACAGCACCGGTATTAATTGTACCCGATATACACAAGAATTTTGAAGTATTTTGTGACGCATCCAGAAAGGGTCTCGGATGCGTGTTGATGCAAGAAGGCAAGGTTGTCGCCTACGCTTCAAGGCAACTTCGCAAACACGAGGAAAATTATCCCACTCATGATTTAGAAATGGCAGCAGTTATTCATGCACTCAAGGAATGGAGGCATTTCCTACTTGGGAATCGATGTGAGATATATACGGATCACAAAAGCCTCAAATACATTTTTACGCAGCCAGAACTAAATTTATGGCAACGCCGCTGGTTGGAATTGGTAAAGGATTATGATGTTGGTATCCATTACCATCCAGGGAAAGCAAACGTAGTGGCCGATGCCCTGAGTCGGAACCCCAGCTCCGACGGGAACTATCTGCACAGCTTGAGGCCCGAATTCCATCAAGAATTTGTCAAGCTCAACTTGATAATGGTAGCAGAAGGCACCATATCAAACTTGGAAATACAACCACACCTTGTGGAGAAAATTAAAGAGGCTCAGTCCGGTCACCCTAGCATTGAAGGAATTAAAAGGAAGTTGAGTATGGGCAAGGCCTCGGAATTCGTCATAGACAATGAAGGAATATTATGGTACGGAGAAAGGCTATGTGTGCCAAACATAGAAGACCTTAAACAGCAAGTTTTAACTGAAGCACACACCACTCCATATTTGATCCACCCTGGAGGAACCAAAATGTATAAGGATATTCAGGAAAGATTTTGGTGGCACGGTATGAAGAGGGACATAGCCGCCTTCATTGCATGTTGCGACTCATGTCAACGCATAAAAGCTGAACATCAGAGACCAGCCGGACTACTGCAACCCAACAAAATACCTGAGTGGAAATGGGATGAAATAGGGATGGATTTTATTGTCGGATTACCTCGGTCACGACACGGGAATGATGCCATATGGGTCATCACTGACAGGTTGACCAAAGTGGCACACTTTATTCCAGTGAAGACAACCTACACCACTCAGAGGCTTGCCAGGATTTATCTTTCCCGCATAGTCTGTCTGCACGGTGTCCCGAAGACTATAATTTCCGACAGAGGCACTCAGTTCGTCTCAAGATTTTGGGAGCATTTACAACAGGCTCTGGGAACCCAACTAGCCTTCAGTACCGCATACCATCCACAGACTGATGGACAAACAGAACGCGTAAACCAGGTTTTAGAAGACATGCTGAGAGCATGTGTCCTCACCTATGGAACCAGTTGGGAGGACAGCCTGCCATATGCCGAGTTCGCATACAACAACAGTTACCAGGCCAGCCTGCAAATGGCTCCTTTCGAAGCCCTATACGGAAGGAGATGTCGTACCCCGTTAAATTGGTCAGAGACCGGAGACAGCCGCATCTTCAGACCAGATATGCTCAGAGAAGCCGAGGAAAAAGTCAAGCTAATCAGGGACCGACTTAAGACCGCTCAAAGTCGACAGAAAAGTTATTATGATCAGAAACATCGTAGGGTCAGCTTCGAACCCGGTGAATTTGTATACTTGAGAGTATCCCCGATGAGAGGATTGCAACGGTTTAAGATTAAAGGAAAATTAGCTCCAAGATTCATTGGACCATTTTGCATAGTGGCACGAAGAGGCACTGTAGCCTACCAGCTAGACTTACCCGAAGACTTGTCCGACATTCACGACGTGTTCCACGTCTCTCAATTAAGGAAGTGCGTAAGCAACCCAGAGAAACAAGTATCCCATGAGAACATTGATGTACAGCCAGACCTCACTTATCGAGAACGTCCCATAAGAATATTAGAGGAGTCTGAAAGGAGGACCCGACAGAAAACCATCAAGTTTTTCAAAGTCCAGTGGAGCAATCACACCGACAGTGAAGCAACTTGGGAATGCGAGGATTTTCTTCGGACAGAGCATCCACACTTATTTAAGGATCACCTGAAATCTCGGGGACGAGATTTTTCCTAAGGGGGTAGGTGTTGTGACACTCCAAAATTTTTTTATTTGGTTTTTATCAAAAACTTTGTGGTTTTGAGGAGAGCCCTTTTTAAAAAAATTCTTTTTCAGAAAAACCTTCCTCTTAAAAACCTCCTTTTGCCTTGGCAAGGATTTTATTTCTTTCAAACTTTGGTGGTTGATCTTTTGCAAACTTCTTCTCTGTTAGTTCCCTCTAAAAATTTATTTTTTTGGGAGTTTTAATTTGTTTTATTTTTTTTAAGTGAAGCTCTATGAAAATTTGGGATTTTCTTATCTTTGAAGCCACCCTTGGCTTTGTATTTTTGCCCATGAGATAAAACCCCTCCAAAACCTCCCCTCCCCCTTGTGATCAACCTAAGTTCTCTGTCCCAACTAATCCAAACTGGTTTTGGATTTTATTCTAATTATTTTTTCCCCTCAAATCAATTCTGAAAATTATTTGGAGCCTGAGGGATTTTCAAAGCAAGTACACTTTTTCATTTGAGTTTTGACCTCAAACCAATTCTCCTGGATTGTCCTTTGAACCCACAACCTAGAACCTTCTTGATCCACTCCTCCTCTTTTCAAAATTTTCAAAATACAGTCTCTGCAAGTTTGGACCAGATTTGCCAAATTTGGTGAAATTCATATCCACACTGCTCCAAAAATTCCACCAAAAATCATGCAGCCTACTTGAGCAAGGAGAAGCCACTCCACCAAAAATCAGCTCAAGGAAAAATCACCAGAGGCCAGTTTCATTCGGTCGAACACCTTGTGGGCACTGTTACTGTTCAAAGTTCAGAAAATTCAGTTTCAGTGTCATCTTCCGTCCGTCAGTTTCAGTCACGCGGCCACAGTGCCCTTGGCATGTTCCTCGCCGCCTCTTCCTCTTGTCCGAAGCTTCACACGCGTGCGTGGAGCCTTCCTGGCGTCGGTAGCGCGCTGGCCCGCCCTCGCCGGCGTCTTCTGCGGCGTCGGGACCTCCCGTGGCGGCCGACAGGAGGCACACCACGGCAGAACGCCGTTCTGCGCCGCCCATCGCTCCCTGGCTCTCCGCGTGGCCTCATGCACGCCAGCGCACGCCCGTAGCACAGCCACCGTGGCCGGCAAGCACGGAATGCGCTCTCCGCCGCCGACGGGCCCGCGCCATCCCCGTTCCGTCGAGCTCGCCCTTAACACCCAAACCCCGGCCAGTTTAACACCAAAACGGACCCATTGAACCTCCGTGATGACGCTCGACCCCCTAACCACCCCGACCGAGCACTGCGCCACCGTAATCACTCGCCGGTGATCCTCGTTCACGGCAACCGCCTCGGACCGCCTATATAAAGGGGTCCCGAGCTCACTCTCGTGCACGCAGCACCTCCACTACTCACCAACACCCCGCCAGGCCACTAGGGGGACCTCGAGGAGGTCTCCTCCCCCAGCTCCGGCCGCCTCGCCCCGCCTCGGCCTCCAGCCCGATTCGTTCTGGTGAGGCCATCTCCGGCGCTCAAACCCCGTTCGTTACCCTCTCTAGCTACCAGGAGCATAACCCCCTCTTCAATTTAACCTTTGCAGCCCTCTCCGACGAGCCCCTCGACCACCCGAGCCGCCGTCCGCCGGAGCAGAGCTCGCCGTCGACGTGGTGCTCGCCGACCGACTCCACCACCATCAACTTACGCGGAAGGGTGCCCTGAGCACGGAGGTACTCTCCGATCTCTCTGCCTCGCCGTGGATCGCCGCCGGCGACCACCGCGGCTCTCGGGCGCCGGCGAACTCTGCCGCCCCGTTTGAACATTTGAACCTGACGGGTGGGACCCCACCGTCAGCCTCTCTGCTCTCTCTTTTGAATCGTTTTCTGGAAGCGCCTTCGGGCAGAATGCGTTTTCTCTTTGGGCTGGCGTAGTCGCTACAGAAGTGTTTTCTGTTTTTATAAACTAGCCCCTGGAAATCTTCTGTTTCATTACAGATAAGTCCCTGGACAAAAACCCTTATAACTTTTAATCAGAAAAGTATTTTTGATTGATTCTTTTTCTGTTCTCTTTAAAATTTTGTCTAGTTTTTTATCAGATTTATTTGAAAAATATTTGGTTTACCTTCTGTGCACTCCTTGGTATTTACGTTAGCGCATATATTTTCTTTAAACCGTAGATACTGAAGGAGGTGACGGAGCCGCGAACTTCACCGAGCTAGGCTCCGACTACTCTGAACCAGGCAAGCATGTTTGAACTTTTGATATGATGAGTGTCTTGGCATGTTTTGCATTTAGTTAGTTTCATGGCATGTTGGTGAGCATACCGATGAACGTTATTTTATGTGATAATGAGGTAAGTGAGTTCGATGATCCATACGTGGATGAATGTGAATATGAATGGCCATGTGTTGGCATGAGGATGGGTATGATGGCAGTGTTGTAGCATGCCAGTCTTACGCCAGACTAAGTGACTTCAGTGTCAAACCATATCGGTCCAGTACCTATCATTTCCTTCCTTGTACTACCACATGTTTTCCGCAAGGAATATGGTTTAGTAAGTTGCAAACCGCTTTCATGGTACACACCAAAGAGGAGAGGCCGTGATGATGGTTCCATGGCCCTGGATTAAAGCCAGTCATCCGGTCAGGGGGCATGGGTGTTTCCGGTTGGGACCGAGAGGGGGGCACCCCTTAGAGCGCGCGTATATAAATTTGATCCCATGCTATTCGAGATTGTGATCTCCCCGTCTCAAAAGTTTTTCTTGGACGATGACTAGGGTGATTCCTAGCATCGAGAGGTAGGATGGGTGTGTACCGGTTAGCTGTGTTTTCTTCCGAAATACCGTAAACGGAACTAGTCCTTCGTGACTACGGAAATCCGTTGGCTGTGGGAAAAAATTTGTACAAACTCTGCAGAGTCATATATTCCTCCAAATCATCTATTCCATGTCAAGTTTCGTTCCATCTTATCCTAATCAATTGTCAGCTTTGATGACAGAGACTCCGGTGAATCGCATGAGTGCTAAGTCCGGTTGAATGATTATCCCTGTGGATGGACTAACCCGTTATTTCTCATGGATTGAATGTTTATTATGAGTATTATTTACTGGTGAATTAAAGCCCTTTCTGCGATGTCGCTCAGACGTCCGACTATGGCATTTCTTTTAAAGCCCTTTCTGCGATGTCGCTCAGACGTCCGACTGTGGCATTTCTTTTAAAGCCCTTCCTGCGATGTCGCTCAGACGTCCGACCGTGGCATTTCTTTTAAAGCCCTTTATGTGGCGTCGCTTAGACACCCGACTGTGGTTTTTCTTTTAAAGCCCTTTATGTGGCGTCGCTCAGACGCCCGACTGTGGTATTTCTTTTAAAGCCCTTTATGTGGTGTCGCTAAGATGCCCGACTGTGGCATCATTTCCTTATTTTTATTTGTTCACCTTTCGTGGCGTCGCTTCAGACACCCGATCGGTCCTTATTTATGCTTTGTGGGATTTCAGGCGGACTACCGCCGTTTCCCTTTTTACTTACCCGTTATGCCAATTTTATTTATTGTGCATTAAGGAATTAATCATGTTGCATCCATGCATGCATTTGTTATATCTTACGTCCGAACTGTCTTGCGAGTACTTTCAAGTACTCACTGGCTTGTTGATTTGGCCAGATGCTGACGAAGGCGATCTCATGGATCAAGAGTTCGATAGCGAGTCCGACACTTAGAGGAGTCCCAGTCAGTCTCGTGCGACCCTGGATTTGGTCACTGTTTTATATCCGCTTCTGCTACCAAATAAATTTATCGAGCCTCACCTCGACGTTCGATGAAATGATATTCTTAGAGTCTTGTATTTCCCTTCCCGCTGTGTTTTTCCACCACCAACCTATCCATGAGTCAGTAGTATGTCTCCACACCACTGTGTCCTGTCCGCCATTATGTATGATTATTGGCGTGCTTGTAATAATTTGGTTGAGCGACCGCAGTTCAACCCTGTAATATATTTTATGCTACTGGCTTATTGTATCAAGAAATTGTCTACCAGTGAGGAGGATTTCTCTCATACTGGACTCAAAAGACTGGTTTATCAATAAATATTTTTATTGGAAAACCGGTCGTGACAACGCACCCACACACCCCCTAAGATAGATAATGGGTTCAAGTACATACAAGGAAGATGTGTCAGTACAACTATGCCCCTCGGTGCAGTGCGGTTATTCTGTTTCCCACCCACACCCCCTAAGATAGATAATGGGGGCAAGTCCATACAAGGAAGATGTGTCAGTAAAAGTATGCCCCTCGGTACAGTGCGGTTATTCTGTTTCCCAACCACAGCCCCCCTAAGATAGATAATGGGGGCAAGTCCATACAAGGAAGATGTGTCAGTACAACTATCCCACTCGATGCAGTGCGGTTATTCTGTTTCCCACCCCCACGCACCCACACCTCCCTAAGATAGATAATGGGGCAAGTCATGTTAAGGACTCGCCTCCGCATGCGATGTCGCGGCATGCCGCGTCGTCGCCTTCTACGGCTCGTTCCTGGCTCGGCCTCACCGGGATGGGGGAGGGGGGGTCTCGACCCCCCTCCCCCAGGCTCGGCCTCGCACTAATGCGGCAGTGCGCTTGTTTGACAGGCGCAGTGCGGTTATTCTATTTCCCACCCACACCCCCTAAGATAGATAATGGTGGCAAGTCCATATAAGGAAGATGT
>NC_041385.1:502923904-502924663 GCF_002162155.2 Triticum dicoccoides | reverse complement strand
CTCGGTGCAATGCGGTTATTCTGTTCCCCACCCACACCCCCCTAAGATGGATAATGGGGGCAAGTCCATACAAGGAAGATGTGTCAGTAAAACTATGCCCCTCAGTACAGTGCGGTTATTCTGTTTCCCAACCACAGCCCCCCTAAGATAGATAATGGGGGCAAGTCCATACAAGGAAGATGTCTCAGTACAACTATCCCGCTCGATGCAGTGCGGTTATTCTGTTTCCCACCCCCACGCACCCACACCTCCCTAAGATAGATAATGGGACAAGTCATGTTAAGGACTCGCCTCCGCATGCGATGTCACGGCATGCCGCGTCGTCGCCTTCTACGGCGCGTTCCTAGCTCGGCCTCACCGGGATGGGGGAGGGGGGTCTCGACCCCCCTCCCCCAGGCTCGGCCTCGCACTAACACGGCAGTGCGCTCGTTTGACAAGCGTAGTGCGGTTATTCTATTTCCCACCCACACCCCCTAAGATAGATAATGGTGGCAAGTCCATATAAGGAAGATGCATCACTACAACTATGCCCCTCGGTGCAGTGCGGTTATTCTGTTTCCCACCCCCACGCACCCACACCCCCTAAGATAGATAATGGGTCAAGTCATGTTATGGACTCACCTCCGCATGCAACGCCGCGGCACGGCTCGTTCCTGGCTCGGCCTCGTGGCGATGGGGGAGGGCGGTCCCTCCCCCCTCCCCCAGGCTTGGCCTCGCGCTAACGCGGTACTGTGCTCTTTGACAGGCGTAGTGCGGTCA
>NC_041385.1:502920224-502921276 GCF_002162155.2 Triticum dicoccoides | reverse complement strand
CCCCCTAAGATAGATAATGGGGGCAAGTGCATACAAGGAAGATGCATCACTACAACTATGCCCCTCGGTGCAGTGCGGTTATTCTATTTCCCACCCACAGCCCCCGTAAGATAGATAATGGGGGCAAGTCCATACAAGGAAGATGTGTCAGTACAACTATGCCCCCTCGTGGAGTGCGGTTATTCTGTTTCCCACCCCCACGCACCCACACCCCCCTAAGATAGATAATGGGGTAAGTCATGTTACGGACTTGCCTCTCCATGGGACGCCACGGCTCGCCGCGTCATCGCCTGCTACGGCTCGTTCCTGGCTCAGCCTCTCCGGGATGGGGGAGGAGGGGTCCCGACCCCCCTACCCCTCCCCAGCTCGGCCTTGCGCTAACACGGCACTGCGCTCATTTGACAAGCGCAGTGCAGTTATTCTGTTTCCCACCCACACCCCCTAAGATAGATAATGGGGGAAAGTCCATACAAGGAAGATGTGTCACTACAACTATGCCCCTCGGTGCAGTGCGGTTATTCTGTTTCCCACTCCCACGCACCCACACCCCCCTAAGATAGATAATGGGGCAAGTCATGTTACGGACTCGCCTCCGCATGCGATGACGCGACACGCCGCCTCGTCGCCTGCTACGGCTCGTTCCTGGCTCGGCCTCGCCGGGATGGGGGAGGGGGGTCTCGACCCCCCTCCCCTCGGCTTGGCCTCGCACTAATGTGGTAGTGCGCTCTTTGACAGGCGCAGTGCGGTCATTCTGTTTCCCAGCCCCACGCACCCACATCCCCCCTAAGATAGATAATGGGGGCATGTCCATACAGGGAAGATGTGTCAGTACAACTATGCCCCTCGGTGCAGTACGGTTATTCTATTTCCCACCCACACCCCCAAGATAGATAATGGGGGCAAGTCCATACAAGGAAGATGTGTCATTACAACTATGCCCCTCGATGCAGTGCGGTTATTCTGTTTCCCACCCATACCCCCCTAAGATAGATAATGGGGGCAAGTTCATAAAAGGAAGATGTGTCAGTACAACTATGCCCCTGGGTGCAGTG
>NC_041385.1:502908683-502919734 GCF_002162155.2 Triticum dicoccoides | reverse complement strand
ATAGATAATGGGGGCAAGTCCATACAAGGACGATGTGTCAGTACAATTATGCACCTCGGTGTAGTGCGGTTATTCTGTTTCCCACCCCACGCACCCATGCCCCCTTGAGATAGCTAATGGGGCAAGTCATGTTACGGACTTGCCTCCGCATGCGACACCGCGGCACACCGCGTCGTCGCCTACTATGGCTCGTTCCAGGCTCGACCTCACTGGGATGGGGAGGAGGGGTCCCGACCCCGCTTCCCCTCCCTGGCTCGGCCTCGCGCTAACACGGAAGTGCGCTCGTTTGACATGCGCAGTGCGGTTATTCTGTTTCCCACCACTACAAGAAATATGTCAACTTGTGAGCTTGACTATTGGTCACTGAAAGGTCATTGTTTTTCATTTGCGACCTCTTTGTGACCAAAAACATAAGGTCAAAAGCTGGCGGTCGTAAACTGAAATTAACGAGCTTCTCTGTGAGAAGGTCGTAGACGTTTACGACCAAAACAGAAGGTCGTTGAACCCATGACCTTTTGTTTTGGTCACTGGTTGTCTGCCTAGGCCACGTCGGATCCAACGTGGCAATCTGACATGGCAAAATTATGACTAATTGAAAAGATCGTTGACAAGATTCAGCCCGGTCCGATTGAGTGGTTTACCTGGGCCAAGCCCATTAATTCAACATTTTTACTGTATATTTTTTTTTTATTTTCTCTAGCTACATGGGCCTGGCCCAACCATTTGGCCTTTTTATTTTCTAGAGCATTGCGGTCCATTTATTTTTAATTTCCTGTTTTTTTTTGACAGCTCCAGTAATGGGTCCCATTGTCAGATTTTTCCTGGCAATGGTTCCAAATCGCTTTTTCACATCTTATTAATAAGCAGTATATATCAAACAGAAAGAAGAGAGAAGCATATGAAAATCTTCAAATAACAACCAAAATAGGTTATTACAATATATTCTTTACAGAACAGAACGTGTGAAACTCCATACACTCGTTCACATCACAGCAACCAGTTTAACCATCAAATATTGCATGCCCAGGAACTTCTTCACATACATAACCATAAAATATTCCACACTAGCTACTCTTGGATACCACGGAACATGCTCTTCAACATAGGAAGAAGTCATCAACAGAGTTCTACCAACAAAACAAGCTCCATTCACCTACAAGAACATAATGGAATATCAAGTACTTGGATCGTTCGAGCAAATTACAACCAACATATATATGTAAAAGTACATCAGGAAATATGATGGAGCGAATCGGAGAGCAGATACACTTATACAGCCCAACAAATGGGTGATGACGACAAGAAAAAAATATACTCCCAGATTTGGACAAATAGTGTCAGATCAAGCAGAAAAGAAAACATGATTTCAGCGAAACTAGAACTGTCAATGGAAGTTGAATAACAACGCAGCAGATTAGCTCTTAGCATGGAGGAACATCACCAAATTAAACAAGATGGTTGTTCAAGTTTCTATATGAGTATTCATGATTTCGGTTTGTCGTCGTCGTTTAAATAGCTTGGCAAACATTGACAGCAAAGAAACAAAAAATTTAAGTCAATAGCTTTGTGAGCATGTAGTAGATTGTTCACATCCTAATGAAATACATGGCAAAGAAGCTTTACCATGTAGACAAACACCCACTAACTCAGACACTATAGGTGCTTGTTTCATCATGTTACAAAGGAGCAACACAAACCACAAATTTACTCCACACACACACACACACACACACACACACAGGGACCAGTAGATCAACAGGAGGACATAGATTAGACCAAATCCACATCAGCAAATCCATACACATAGTAGGATAACTGGATAGTGGCCAATTGGTTTGATCAGGAGCAACAATGCATATTTTCCCTAAACCTGAAATTGCCATAGTGCGTAAATAATGCCACTGGTCAGAGCACAACACCACAATCAGAAGCACCACAGAGAGGGATAGAGCTCACCTAGGTGGTTTGTCACCGAGGCAGAAGCACAGCGGGCCACGGTTGCGGCAGAGTTCCTTGCAACGCATATGCAGATCCTCGGGGCTTGTTGTCTTTATCAACACTTCATCCCACAAAACAACTCCCTCGACTGCCATGTCACACACTTCTATTGCCTTGTACACCATGTCATAGATGCATCCAGAGTAGTTGGTCTGAGATCCTCCAGCAGAGGGGCACAACTAACTAACATACAGAAGGAGAAACGGTCACTTTAAATGGTAATAATATTTTAGTTCTGAATAGTACTAAAATCAACAGCATCTGACTCTATATAAAAGCTCAACAACACGTCGTAACAGTACCACTGTGCTCCCAATCATAAACAGGATAGCAATGATTCAAGTATAGTCGTGCAGATAACACTCTCCTAACAATGAAAAATAGCTGTAGAATTTGAGATCTAATAAGAAACCGTGCATTTAACATTCTCGTAACAGCAAATCTGCGATATATTTGTAAATGGGAAAATGATAAGTAGCGAACCCAGTGCATTTGATGAGAATATAGCAACAGATTAAGAGTATATTGTTTAGCATCACACGATAGTAGCAGTTTACAGAGCATCCACTAATCACTATTAGCCCTAGTTGAGCATTTAAGTTGGCACCTGACGAAGTAAACATTCGGTGAACATGGAATATCCAGGAGTTAAAGATTTAGCATGTAGTGAACATGGAATCTTTCACAAACACAACAACTCTAAAAATAGACAATGTATGCAATTCCCAGGACCAACAGCACATAAACAATGACCTCCCCCATGAGCATCTAAGTATCAATTACATCATAGACTCTAAACAGAAAGCAACATGCACAACGGTGAGCATGTAAATCAGGAGAGCCTGTGTAATTGACTACTGGCGTGTACTAGCAAGTGAGCTATATGCTAGCAACATGGCATGATTATGTGCATCGTGTAATTGACTATTTGTGCTTTAGTGCCGCAGTGAGCAGTGAGCTATGTACAGACATGAACTATAGTATCTGGCAGATCAGAAGAAGAAGGACAGAACATGAACAACCTTCCATGGCGTCATGTACTAAACCTACAACATTCTGATTGTCCCATTGGAAACAAAAATTCCAATGGATTAAGCCATGTTTGTACTAAACCTCCATATATTCCCATCTAATTTATTCCAATGGATTATGCCATGTTTGTACTGAATCTACAACATTTCTAATTACCTGCAACAAATCAGTAGCATACATGACATCAAAGGGATGCAAACTAGATAATTTAGTAGTCTTCTATAGCACAGAACAGTAGGCATTCTAACTTGCAGCAGCAAATCAGTAGCTAGATGACAACCAACAACACAAATCAGCTCGAACACTCGGTCCTCGACACGACGGCCAGCAAGTAATCAACCATGGAACCGAGGCCAAACTCTAGCATCACAGAAAGCAGAGGGGAACAAAGGGGTGGAGGGGCTCACCATGGGGGTGTTGCTGTTGCTCATCCACGGTCGGTCGTCCTGCATCCATCCGGCTACAGCTGCTCATTCATGGTAGGAAACCACATCACATCTCAGACAATGGAATGGAGGGTTAGGGAAGAAGAACAAGAAACTGAAGGTAAGAAGACCTGCGTGGCGTTGGAGCAGTGGTGGAGGGGCGTTCTCCATGGCGTCGGGGCAGGAGGACGAAGACGACGTCGTCCATGGCGTCGGGGCAAGGGGATGAAGACGGCGTCCTCCATGGTCCACCACAGGGAACATCTCGTTCAGGTCCTTGGCCCGCAGCGCCTGCACGCACCATATCAGGTCACGGCGGAGTGTCGAAGCTAGAGATCGATGCATCTTCAATTCAAAACTGGATATCAAAGAACAATGTATAGAAGAACTTGCCATTTAGTTCTGCATGATCATCACGGTCTACAATAACAATACAGCATGGCCTTCTGGTTCTGTAGCTAATCAGTACACGTAAGGTGGAATCCTCCAGGGCACGAGCCAGTACTCTGGCCTGATGTCCTTGTACTTTTCCAGGCACCTCGCCTCGTCTCTTCTCTCCCTCCATATCAGCAGGATCAGCAGGTAGGTCGGGTAGAAGTACGGGATCACAGAACTGCACCAGAGGCTATAAGGTTATCCATCCTTGACTCGATAAATAATATACTACTCCCTGTGTCCCAAAATAAGTGTCGCTGATTTAGTACAACTTTGTACAATCAGCAACACTTATTTTAGGAAGGAGGGAGTAATTAGTATTTTTTACTCACCTGGCTCCACAGGGCAAGCTGAATGAAAGCGCTAGGAGTAGATCTCCGAGGTAATTGCAGTGCCTTGCAATGCCCCTAAATGCATCAAAGAAGGGCTTGTTATAGTATTTTACATTCATTCAGGACAATAGCTTTTCTTTTTCTTGCAAAAGGATAGCAGTTAACAAATATAATTACTCCCAAGAGAAGGTTTGAAAAACCCAACATGTCTAGGAAACAACTGTTCAGTAAAGTGCAGCGGTTGGATAAATCTGTCATGAACATCATTTAAGCGAAAAGTGTCCCAACTAGTATGGAACCACATTTTTTTTATTTGTTTATCTACACACATTTTGCTGTCCTTGCATTTTTTCTTCATTCGACTAAACATGACAGGCTAAATGTTCACAAAAAATGCAAGTGTATGCAGGCTCTTATTTTGTTTACACTCCATAAAAAGAAAGAGGTTACTTGCAATATGTGATGCTGCTAAAATAGTTGACACTCCACACTTTAGAATAAGGTATGCGCAGATAACTAGTTAATAGAGAAGTAAAACACTACCAGTAGATGCTAGTGTTCGATTCCCCACAAAAGAATTGGTCAAGCTACTTCTAGAGCAGGTTGGCGAAGCCGCGTAGGTTTGCCATAATTATTCTTGTTCTTAGATTATTCGGATGTATCTAAGAAAGAAAAACTGAACACAATCACCATAATTGAAGTTTGCCAAAAATAGACGTTTCATCAACTAATTGCTCTTGAATTACAAGTAGATAGTAATAGATAATCTCACCAACAGAGAAAAACTTTGGTGACTAATCTAAGAACTTAATATGAACACCGGGCTACCATGGAGTGACAGCTGACTGAACAACAGCATGGATGTTGACCAGCGAACGAGCGAACGAGAGAGGGATTCGGAGTTGCCAGGAGCGGCTACCTGCTTGAGAGAGATGGGGAAGGTGATATGCCCGGACACCTCAAGAACGCGGACGAGCTCCTGAACGACGCCCCTCCAGGTCAGGAAGATGCTGGCGCACGCCACCACGTCGCGGCGGCACGGCCACCGCGGCTTGACGACTCGACCTGTGCCAGCACGTCCCACAAGAGCTCCGGCGGCAGCTCCGCCCAGCACCACCCCTGTTGTGTGGCCACCTCCGATGCCAGCGCAGCCACCGCCGCCACACGGCAAACGCCACACACCAACGGCGGCAGCGGCCGGCGCCGGGCAATGGTGTCCACACTGCTAGGAAAAGGGCTATAGATGATATGGACAGTAATGGCGCACCAGACATGTGGTGCGCCACTACTATATACTAATGGCGCACCATGTGTTGGTGCGCCATTAGTGTCCAAATACTAATGGCGCACCACATCCACGGTGCGCCATTAGTAACAATTTTTTTTTTCAAAACTAGTAATGGCACACCAGGGGATAGTGCGACATTACTAGTTAAACTAGTAATGGCGCACCACATCCACTGTGCGCCACTAGTAATTTTTGTTCAATTTTTTTATTTTTTTTAAACTAGTAATGGCGCACCAGGGAATAGTGCGCCATTACTAGTTAAAACTAGTAATGGCGCACCACATCCATGGTGCGCCACTAGTAATTTTTTTTCATTTTTTTTATTTTTTTTTCAAAACTAGTAATGGCGCACCGTGGGAGTGGCGCGCCATTACTAATTGAACTAGTAATGGCGCACCACTTCCACGGTGCGTCATTACTAACTTGGCCCAAAAAATCCACCGAATCCACCCCCCCTGTGGACCGCCTTTTCAGTTTTAAAAAAAATAAAAGAAAATGATGGAAATGTAAAAAAAATAAGTTTCCCATGTGATATGTGGTCTAGTTGTTGGGAAAATTTAGAAATATGAATTTCTACTTTATTTGCAAAATCTCTCTGGAATTTGTTAAATGGGCATAACTTTTGCATACGAACTCGGATTAAAAAGTTTTTTAATATGAAAAATCATCTACTCGAAAAGTTACATCCGAATTTAACGGGGGAACCCCGTTAAAGAGTTTTAAAATCCTCAAAAACCTAATAGAAAAAAGTTACGGGGCTTTCAAGATCTAGAGGCAAAAAAATTAAAAAAATTTCAAACTTACTAGTGGCGCACCGTTTGCTAGGTGCGCCACTAGTACCAGAAAAAAATTGGTTCCGAATTTTTTTTTGGAATTTTTTTTCAAAAAATGATACGTAATATGACCGGTAGGTTTGAAATATTTTTCAAAATTTCATCATACTCATGAACATGAACAAAGTCCTAGACATCAACAAGGTTTAATAGGATTGATATGATAGATATATCAACAAGTGTGTGTTAAGTGAGGTGGTGCTGGGGTTGGATAGAACTGCGAAGTTAAGCGTGCTCGAGATGGAGTAGTGTGAGGATGGGTGACCTTTCGCGAAGTTTGACCACTTAGTGTGATTTGACTTGAGATTAAGCATATTGACCGAAGATTAAGCCATACTAACCTGAGATTAAGAAAAAAAACGAAAAAAAATTTAAAAACAAAAAATTGAAAAAAAATTCTGAAAAAAATTTGATTTTTTTAAAAAAAGTTTGTTACTAATGGCGCACTTCTATGTGGTGCACCATTAGTATCTGGTATACTAATGGCGCACCATGGGCTATACTAATGGCGCACTGAGCTACAAACGATCATGCCCGCCGTTTTTTACCGCATTTTGAAATGAGCGTGAAAAATTAAAAAAAATCAAAAAATTGGAAAACCTTCGCATCGTGTCATTATATGTGACCAAGTTGCCATAAAAAATAAACTCGTAATCGATAATTACTTTTAAAAAGTGTTCTCAGAAATGAGCTATAATGTGTGAAGATTCATGGCTTTCAAGCCAAATAATGAATCTTATGGCCACATTCGTGATGTAGATTGTTCAAATGATCTCATATCTAGCACAAGTGTGCATATTGGAATGGCAAACAATGTTGCCTAAGGCGTTTTTCACTTTCTTTGGACGAAAAAACCATTTTCCATTTTTTGAGTGCCCAAAAGGAGGTTTTTTTTGTGAAAACCTACCAAATAATTGTTGCAAAATTGGACCAAATCATTTTTATAAAATACTAGGCCATATTTAATGCACAATTGACCAAATGGTTGTGTGTAAAAAGTTTTGATCCACCTCTTGTGAAAAAGACAAATTTCCGCTGATTCAGTTGGAAGCGAGTCAATTTTGAACTGTAGCTGTCTTGTAGTTTGCTCTTTATTTTTTCCAAAAATCATTTCTAGGTACATAAGTATCTATTTACTCAGAGAAACACCAAAAAAATTCCAATATTGAACCACTAGCTAGGAACGGTCATTCTCGCCGTTTTGACAGCATTTTCAAACGGGCATAAAAAATTCAAAAAAAATCAAAAAATTGGGAAACCTTCGCATTGTGTCATTATATGTGGCTCAGTTCCCAGAAAAATAATAAACTTGTAATACGGAAATTATTTTAAAGAAGTGTTCTCAGAAACGAACTATCACGTGTGGAGATCAATGGCTTTCAAGCCAAATGATCAATCTTATGGCCATATTCATGGCATAGTTTGTTAAAATGATCTCATATTATGCACAAGGGTGCATATTGGAATGGCAAACAATATTTCCTAAGGAAGTTTTATTTTCTTTGAACGAAAAAACCATTTTCCATTTTTCGAGTGCCCAAAAGGAGGTTTTTTGTGAAGAACCTACCAAATAATTGTTGCAAAATTGGACCAAATCATTTTTCTAAAATACTAGGACATATTTAATGCACAATTGACCAAATGGTTGGGTGTAAAAAGTTTTGATCCACCTCTCGTGAAAAAGAGAAATTTTCGCTGATTTAGTTGGAAGCGGGTCAAATTTGAACTGTAGCTGCCTTGTAGTTTGCTCTTTATTTTTTCCAAAAATCATTTCTAGGTACATAAGTATCTATTTAATCATAGAAACACCAAAAAATTCCAAGATTCAACCACTATCTAGGAACGGTCATTCCCGTCGTTTTGACCGCATTTTCAAACGGGCATAAAAAATTCAAAAAAATCAGAAAATTGGAAAACCTTCGCATTGTGTCATTATATGTGACCAAGTTCCCAAAAAATAATAAACTTGTAATACGGCAATTATTTTAAAAAAGTGTTATCAGAAATGAGCTATCATGCATGAAGATTCATGGCTTTCAAGCCAAATGATCAATCTTATGGCCACATTCATGGCATAGTTTGTTCAAATGATCTCATATTGTGCAGAAGGGTGCATCTTGGAATTCCAAACAATGTTGCCTAAGGGAGTTTTCATTTTCTTTTCACGGAATTTTCCATTTTCTGAGTGCCCAAAATGAGTTTTTTTGTGAAGGACCTACCATATATTTGTTGCAAAATTGGACCTGATCAATTTTATAAAATACTAGGCCATATTTAATGCACAATTGACAAAATGGTTGGGTGTCAAAAGTATTGATCCACCTCTGGTGAAAAAGACAAATTCCCGCCGATTTAGTAGGAAGCGGGTCAAGTTTAAACTGCAGCTACCTCATAGTTTGCTTTTTATTTTTTCCAAAAATAATTTTTAAGTACATAAGTATCTATTTAATCAGAAATACATGGTTTGGTGGCGAGACATCGAGGTTTGGATGGTGGCCGAGGGCCCCAACTCTAGAGCGCGTAAGCTCGCATGCCCGCCGGATGGTCACCGCATGACCGTGGCGTTGCCATGCGTTCTAGGTGGCCTAGGCATGTCTAGTGGGTTGGGCGCTCCCCAGATAGGTGATAGGAATAAAATTACAACATAAGATTCTCATGAGAAGACCGAACTATGCTCAAACTTGAATTAGCAGCCAAATGTTTGATTAGCAATACGGGAATTGCACATGGCCAATGGGCGTGAGTTTTGGCTGAGGATGATCATATACTAAGAAGAATGTCTTCACAAATTTTTAGGGAAATCAAGAATATATAAATAACACTTCCTTCACAAAGTGCTGCTATGAACAAAATAGGAAAATAAATATTGTTGAATTATTTTGAACTAGGCAAGGAAGGTTTTTGACATATTTGATGAAGATATAATCCAAACAATTTATGAGAATTTTTTGGGGATTTTTGGAATAATAGAAATATAGGTTGCTTCACAACCTAGGGCAAAAATTGACACATGGACATGACACATAGGCAAAACTGATGAGATGTCGCCTAGTCATCACAACCCACCACAATTTACAAGGCTATGACCATCTATATTGGTCGTTAACAACTAGAAATAAGGCAGCGGACCATCGCTGTTTGCTTTATGACCATTTCGTGTAAGGAAATTACGACCTTTCTGACCAAAATGGTCGCAATGGTTTAGGGTTTGGAGCCCCCTGAACAGCTTTTGACAAATTGGTCTCAAATGGTCGTAGATCTATGACCAATCTCTACTCCTAATGTCTTAGTTGATAGTCACCGTTCACCGGTTAAATTTCGTACCATCTTCTTCTGGTTTATTTTCGTCCCTACTCCCACCTCCCAGGTATCCCCTCGCATGAAAAAAACCAACCCACGTTACGAAGGAGTGATGCCTCGACGTACTACCCTCGCAAGAAAAATCCAACGAAAAAAGCCGACGAAAGAAAACCAACGAAAAAAAATCGCTCCCTCGTAACGTGCCAACGAGCGAAGCCTCCAGGGTACCCTCAGCGACGCCACACCAGATCCCATCGCCGCTGCCGTCGCACTCGCATCCCTCCGCCGCCGCCCTCGCACATCAAGCCGCCGCAGATCCATCCATTTGCCGCCGCCCTCGCACATGAAGCCGCGGCTGATCCCTGCGCTACCTCGATGGGAGCCATCGACCGTCTCGCTACAACTTGAAGCTGCAACTTGGGTGGTGCCATGACTCCTTGTGCAGAGAAAACAAGACGAGGGGGAGGTCAAGGAGGAGCAGCAGGAGTGAGGAAAAGACGGCGGCGGAGAAGTCCCTGCTCGCGGAGAGCTCGATCGGTGGTGACGAACTCCGAACCGCATGTTCTGGCGACAGAGGGCTTGAACCGGTCGATGGGAAGACCTGTAGGCGCGCGGCGGCTGCGGTTTGGGACGGCGGCGAAGCTGCAACTCGGACGATGCCATGGCTTCCTATGCAGAGAAAACGGGACGAGGGGGAGGTCAGGGAGGAGCAGCAGGAGGAGTGAAGAAAAAAGGGCGGCGGAGAAGGCCCTGCTCGCCGGAGAGCTTGACTGGCGCCAACGCTCACTGCAGCGGGAGTATGCTCGGGCGTACCGGCATGAGAGCTGCAGTTGGTGGGAATTGGCTGCGGGCATAGGAACCGTGGATTGATCCCACGTACACACAGGTACTATAATTTTTCCCCTATGCTTCTTCTAGATTTCGTTTTGAGCTGATGGGTCTGAGATGTGGCAACACTTCTGGGCTCTACGAAATCCATGGCTCAAGTGCGTGTCCCGGGGTCCCAGCCTCCATCACTTCTTCCGTTCCGGCTTGCTTCAAGAACAAAAAAATTCTGTGTGGAAGACCACTAGCAGAACTGAATGTTGTATGCACCTTCATCTTGCCATCCAATTACTTGGATTATTTGGGACTAATTCCTTTCTTTTTAACCGTACTATAGTTATATAGCAGGGTAAGGATACATGCTTGTACTGCCTCTATCATAAATTGCACATGAGTTGATTCCGAGTTTAGACAGCTAGCAATCTGAAGGTATTGCTCTTTCATTTTATTTCAGATCACAAGGAAATGGGTTCAGATATGTGACTACTCTATGCTGTACTAACTACTCTATGTTGTACTGACTGATCTTAGAATTATATTTGGTCCAGGATTAGTTCATCTGTTAATTCTCAGAGCACTTTTG
>NC_041385.1:502907714-502908537 GCF_002162155.2 Triticum dicoccoides | reverse complement strand
CTATGAATCAACTATGAAATTGCTTGAACAAAAAGGCTAGAATTGTTGTATTTCAGAAAGTTGTAACTATATTTCAGAAACTTTGAGCGACCGACTGATCTAATTTGCCACTATCATTATATTTTAGGTCATCATATAAGTGCATCGATATGTAACGTGGTACAATCATGTTGATGTACTCATGAGAGGTACGCACTAAAACTAATATTTATTCCGATTAGTCTTTTTATTTCGAGATCACACCTCACAGTTGTGGGCATGAAGCAGAAGTTGCATCACATGCGGGCATGAAGCAGAAGTTGCATCACATGCTCCACATCCTATCAGCGGACTTCCAAAGACTACAAGGATGCGGATTTGTTGATGATGGCTACAGATGTTTCCAAGTAAGGCGAACGTGCCGTGAGGTGATGCATTGCCTCCAGTCCTTCTTTTTGGTAAATACCTTCACTTCAAGTAATTTCCACCTTCTTTGTTTCTACATATGTCATGTTGAGTATTTTTTCTGAAACATACACACTTAATCATAAATATGCCTTCCTGTCAATTTTTTTCATCATAAATATGCCTTTCTTTAAACGCATCGTAAACTATGGCCACATGACCGACTGGTTCATGCAACTATCGTTTGCTCCATAGTGAAGTGCCATTGTTTGCTCTCTACTAGAGCATATCTCTACTCCTAATGGAGCAGTTGGTAGTCTTCGTTCTGGCTTTTTTTCGTCCCACCTCCCACCTTCGTCGGGTTTTTTTCGTCCTCCTCCCACCTCGCACTTTACATCCCGCTCGCACGATCCCGTTTCAAAGAAAATCGGATGACCAC
>NC_041385.1:502856010-502907547 GCF_002162155.2 Triticum dicoccoides | reverse complement strand
CACGGAACAAGGGTGCCCTCGCATGAAAAAAACCGACGGGAACCACGTCCCGGCCGCCGTCGCCAATCCATCCCGGCCCACCTGCCTCCTTCCCGATCCCAACCTCATGAACCCTACCACGCCTCCAACCCCGCTGCCACCTCCTTCGACCAACCACTCCGTTCCATGGATCCACTTTGCGACAGCCAGTTCTCGCGGCAGTCGCCGCCCGCTCTTCTCCTCCTGGTCCACCTCCCCCACCAAGCTCTCTCTCCTAGATCGTGAGCTGATAACAGAGGCACATAGGTTTCGGCTCCTCTACTAATGGTGATATCAAGGGCTGGTGGAGGACGGCCATCATGGACACATTGACGAGGCTGTTTCTTCCTAGACCCAATTCTTCGACGAGTTGCTGGAGAAAGACAAGGGCTTGAGGGGGGTTCTACGAGTCAGAGCGGGAGACGGAGCGGTTCCTGAGCCTGGTATGCGAGGCACTAGGGCAGGCAAGCGGTTCTTGGCATGGCAGTGCTGATGCAGCACGCTGGCTCACTTACATGGACTAAGGGGAGGCTCGTGCACCGCTCATCCGCGTACGTTCTCAACTGCCTTCTCGACTAGGTGCCGCCCGGACCACGCCTTTTCCAGAAAATGTGTAACCTGGTCCCTGTCAAAATGTTTCTTACCAGTACAAATGTCTATCGCATTGCTGAATATTTTGTTGCAATCATACAAACTGCAGGCAGATTCTCAATCACATCGGTTCATGCACTTGTATGCTTTTGTAATTGCAGAAATGTTGAATTAGTAACTACTCCCTCCGTTCCAAAATAGATGACCCAACTTTGTGCTAAAGTTAGTACAAAGTTGAGTCATCTATTTTGGAACGGAGGGAGTACATGGTATTCGGCTATATTCTAAATCAGCGCTTCCGACGAGATTCTTTATTATTCGGCTATATGAGTTAGTAAATCATGGTTTTCTTCTTCTACATCTGGGCTTCTATAGCTAAATTCCTGCATGTTAGATATACAGGCTGCAACGAGAAAAGTAATCTTCTATGGAGAGCCACCAAATCAAATTTAGAGATTGTGTTTGTACACCCTTGTTAAGAGATATGGCAGGACATGCATTGGCCCTTTCTACTTGGTACTTGAATCAAATGGTGGGAGTCAATTTTATCCAAGAGCTATGTCTGATATGTGGCCTAATTCAGCTGGACTTGTAGTATTCTCTTCTGGTGATCGTCTTTTGTTTGAAACCCAATTATCAAAGTTGCTTCTTAAAATTCCCCTACAAATTGGCATCTACAGGACAACAATGAACAATTTATTTAAACTCCACATGTGGATCATTTACTTCAAGCTCACATATTACCAACCAGATCGATAGTATGTACATTATACAATCACATATCTCAAATTACTTGGGAATTGGAACATGTCTTGTTTTCAATTGAAAATGGTTACAACAAATTAAAAAAGGAGTTCCCTGCTGATAAATGTGTTGAAATATGTGTGGTTTCTTACCCAAATGGAAGTTATCAAGCCTGTTCTTTATGCAACAAAAAATTACTCCATCTGTAAAGATATATAAGAGCATTTAGATCACTACTTTAGTGATATAAATGCTCTTATATTTGTTACAGAGGGAGTAGCAGGTATATTTGACTAGATGTGCCAAACTGTTGTGAGATCCACTTCACAAATTAGAGGTCGATATGTAGTGGAAGCTTTTGCAGGTCATTTTCAAAGTTAAGTATATCTTCTTCGATGTGATGTTTCATTTATTCGCGTGCATCGTGCTAACATTTGTTGGTTTGTTTCTAAGTAGTAGTGCTACTACGGCGATGCATAAATTCAGTGCCACTTCTCAAGCTCGTAGCCCTAGAAAAATCACAATGACACAGTGCAGCGATGATTATCTAGCCCTCCAAGCTGGATGCAACAAGGTTACTCGTGATCAAAACAGTTGATGTCAGTTAAAAAACCGGTTCTGATGCCAATTGGCTTGAGGAAATCAGCCAAGATGCTTTGAAGAAATTGCACGCTTTCTATCAGTTCTGCAGACCACACACAATCTTTGGCACTGTGAGATTTGTCATCTTTGGTTCCAATTGACATATGTAGTTTTGATGCACACTTCTTGATGCGCTCTTTCTTATGTTTACTGTATTGTTAGATCATAGGGATAACTTCAGTGTCTCTCCTGTCAATGAAGAGCCTAGATGATTTTACTACTACGATACTAAGAGTTACTATAGATTTTTATCTCTTATGAGTAATATTATTTGGCAAATAGAAATATACCTAGCCATTTGTGTATGAAAATTTTACACTGTTATGTCTTTAAAAAAATTCAAAAATTTTCTCTTTCTGTGCACGCTTTGGCTGCTGCTTTATGTATGAAGATTTACGTGGTAGGGCTGAATCGACTGTTCAACATTCAGATTGAAAAGGTTGTATTTTATTCCCTGTGCTTTGAAAAAATGCACCTTCTTAGTCCTTTATACTTTACAATCATTTAGTATAAATTATACTCTATTTTGCAGATCAACAAGCCAGGTTTTCCATTGGTAGCTGGGTGATTTTCAGTAGCAACTGGTGTATTCTTAGTGGTCACATTCCTGGTCATGGTTTATTAGGTTCAAATAATGGTGTTATGGTGTGGAAAATATGGCTGAAGTCTAAATACTTAAGTTTTGTTGTTTTCAGAACTTTAGCATTGGAATCTGTTTCGGAGCGGTGCCACTGACGTGTGCTTTAATTATCAGCTTCCTTCTTGGAAGTGTTGCATTGAGGTAAGTAGCACTTACCATCATGAGAATTGGAAAGTAAGTTCCATGAAACCATGAAATGCCAAGTGATTATCATTTTCATCTCATATTTGATCCTTTTCAGGCTCCGATGCTCCGGTGGGAACAACACACGCTCCTCGCTGCATCTTATCTCCTATTTGTGAGGGCTATCGTGGTCCAATTAGCTTTCTTTGCACATATGCAGGCACTCAGCACAGTACACATCTTCAGTAGCACTAGAAATTCATACTTATTTAATTGGCTTCCTTCTTCAGTGTTTGATGATTCATTTTGAAGTGACCTGTTCTGAGAAGGCCCTTGGCAGCAACAAAATGACTGGTGTTTGCAACATTGTCCATGTGTTAGTTCTCTGCTGTCATAGCTCTATTTAAGGTAATTAAACATGCAATGACTGTATACTTTTGGTATCAACAAGCATATTTTTTATTGATGTCCGGAGCTTTCAGGATATTCCTGACGTTGATGGAGACCGAGACTTTGGCATCACTAAAAGTGTTTCAAGAAAACCATATGCCACTATAAACTGGTTGATTTTGAACCTATTTTTTCAATTGTAGGTGTATCAGCTTTGCAGTGGATCATGTTTTTCGTCGTGGGTCGAACTGAGGTGAGTATTTGATGCGTTAGTAGATTGGGATGTTGGCTGCTCGGCATGAGTACCTATGTCTATGTTATGTTTAAGTTAAAAGTACAATTTAGATGTGGGCCATACATACATAGATTAATGTATAGTTAGCTACCCATCTTGTCACCTGGAGTTATATCTCTACACACATCTGAAGGCAAGCATCGTACGCAAGTGATCTGGTTATGAAAAGCTTCATGTCCAGTCAAAATATACCTGATGTTAGGTGAAAATAATCATAGAGGTTCATTGAAGATGGATTTGATTTAATTATTTAGTGCCCATGGATTTAATTGTCATTGAGAAGCATAATATTTTGTTGATGCTTCGTAACTTGTTGGTTGTTGTTATTTAGTTTTGCCCATGGAGTCCAAGTGTCCATCGAATTTCATAGATTGCTTCGTAACTTGTTGATGTTTGTTCATGCCTTTTGAATGTGTGCTTCGTAGCTTTGCTATTGTTGTTGGACACTTGGACTTAGATGATATATGACTTGGGGTTGGGTGCATAGCTCTTTCACCAAAAATGCAAAGTATGGTAGCTTAAACCGTTGGAAGGATATCACCATCGATTGGCTGAGAAGCTTGGGTATTTTCTGTAAATTATTAAAGCATTGTGCTGAAATGTAGGCCAAGACTGATGAGTTGAAGGCGAGAACAAACTACTACTCTACCCAACAACTCATACAGGTGCATTTCCCTATATTTTTACAATAATATGACCTGCCAGTTTGCTTTATGCCGATTTGTACTGGTTAGTAGTTAGTGTATGAAAAATAAGCATGATTTATGCTCCTCTTTTCTCCTTCTTGAAAACTATACATGTTGTATGTGTTGATGACACTTTCATATGGTGATATAGAGATATGGTCTTCACCCTGCTCAAGCTCATCCACATCGCTGTCACTATAGCTGCTTCTGCGAGTCTCTTGTCATCTTCTTCGTCGCCGGCTTGGTAAATCTCTCAGTTTACTTCTCCTCCTCCTCTCTTGAGCTCTATAGAAAGTGGGCTAGGTGGAGAGACCGAGAGCAACTGTAGTAGGCGGTGAACCGGATATTCCTTCCCAGCTTCCTTACGCTCAACCACAATTGCCACACTGACCGCTCGGGCATTGGCAGCCACGTATAACAACAAAGGCTCATTATTAACTGGGGCTGTAAGAACCGGCGGTTCAACTAACTGCCGCTTTAACTCCTCAAAAGCCGCATTGGCTGCATCACTCTAGACGAAATCATCTGTCTTTTCAACATCTGATACAGAGGAATTGCCTTCTCTCCCAGATGACTGATAAACCGGCTGAGGGCTGCAATCCGACCTGCTAGACGCTGAACATCATTGATACACTTCGGTTTAGCCAGGGATGTGATTGCCTTAATCTTTTCCGGATTAGCTTCAATGCCCCTGTTGGATAGAAGAAAACCGAGAAGCTTGCCTGCCGGAACACCAAAAACACATTTATCCGGATTAAGCATCATCTTATAAACCCGAAGATTATCAAACGTCTCCTTGAGATCATCTATCAGTGTTTCCTTCTGCCTGGATTTTACCACAATGTCATCCACATAGGCATGAACATTATGCCCAATCTGCGTGTGAAGACAATTCTGCACACAAGGCTGATAAGTTGCCTAGGCACTCTTGAGCCCGAAGGGCAACATAGCAGAAGGCTCCAAAGGGAGTGATGAAAGTTGTCTTCTCTTGGTCCTTAACTGCCATCTTGATCTGATGATATCCTGAATAAGCATCCAAAAAACTCAGGCGTTCACAACCCGCCGTCGCATCAATGATCTGATCAATACGCAGGAGAGCAAAGGTATCGGCCGGACAAGCTTTATTCAAATCCGTGTAGTCCACACACATACGCCAAGTGCCGTTTTTCTTAAGAACAAGCACCTGATTAGCCAGCCATTCAGGATGAAAAACTTCAATGATAAACCCGGCAGCCAACAGCCGGGCTACCTCTTCACCAATTGCCTTACATCTCTCCTCATTAAAGCGACGAAGAAACTGCTTGACCGGTATAAACTTGGGATCAATATTGAGAGTGTGCTGAGCGAGTTCCCTCGGTACACCTGGCATGTTAGAAGGTTTCCATGCAAAAATGTCCCGGTTCTCACGGATGAACTCGATGAGCGCGCTTTCCTATTTTGGATCCAGATTTGTGCTGATGCTGAACTGCTTGGACGAATCGCCAGGCATGAAGTCAACAAGCTTAGTCTCATCAGGCGGTTTGAAATGCAGGGTTGGGTCATGTTCAGTGGTGGGCATCTTCAGAGGGGTCATATCTGCCAGATCAACATTTTCCTTATAGAACTTTAGCTCCTCTGTAGCACAAACTGACTCAGCATAGGCCGCATCACCTTCCTCGCAGTCCAAAGCAATTTTACGACTTCCGTGAACCGTAATAGTCCCTTTATGACCCGGCATCTTGAGCTGCAAGTACATATAACAAGGCCTTGCCATGAATTTTTCATAAGCCGGTCGCCCAAACAGTGCATGGTACGGGCTCTGGATTCTCACCACCTCAAAGGTCAATGTCTCAGACCGGGAATCATGTTCATCACCAAACACAACTTCCAAACCGATCTTGCCTACAGGATATGCCGATTTATCTGGCACCACACCATGAAAAACAGTGTTGGACGGTTTAAGACTCTTGTCTGTCAACCCCATGCGACGGAAGGTCTCATAATACAGAATGTTAATACTGCTTCCTCCATCCATGAGTACTTTGGTGAACTTATAACCTCCCACCTGAGGCGCCACCACCAAAGCCAGTTGACCCGGATTGTCAACCCGGGGCGGATGATCCTCCCTACTCCACACAATAGGTTGTTCGGACCATCGCAGATAGCATGGTACTGTCGGTTCAACAGCATTAACTGCCCTCTTGTGAAGCTTCTGATCACGCTTGCACAAACTAGTGGTGAACACATGATACTGCCCACCATTCAACTCCTTTGGGTGACTGGTAACCCGACTGCTCCTGATTTCCTTAATTATTCTGCTGGTTATTACCACCTTGGTTGTTCTGGTTGCCATGATTATTCTGAAACCCAGAGTTTGAACCGTCGCCACCATGAAAACCTGGACCTGAACCGCCTGACGGACCCTGATCATACCAGAAAAGATCAGAGTTTTTGAACTCCTTCATAATGTTACAATCCTTCCAGAGATGTGTTACAGGAGCCTCCTTGGTCCCATGCTTTGGACAGGGCTGATTCAACAAATGCTCCAGATTCATCGCCCCACCGCGCTGGGGCGGTTTACCTTTACGATGCTGCACATTAGCGTTAGCCACAAAATCTGAATCCGCTTTACGCTTATCATTATTCCCATGGCCTCCTTGGTTGTGCTGCTGTTCCTTTGCCCCGCCGTTCTTCTTTCCCTTCTCTGGTTTCTCATTATCAGAATCGGGATCCTTGGTATTATCAGAATCGGCATACTTGACCAAGGCTGCCATGAGGGTTCCCATGTCATTGCAGTGGCGCTTGAGCCGTCCCAACTTCATCTTTAGTGACTTAAATTGGCAATTGCACTCCAATGTTATAATTGCTTGACCAGCGTTAATCCGATCGGACGAGTGCAAAACTTCTGAAACCCGGCGTACCCAATGAGTTGTTGATTCGTTCTTCCCTTGAACACAAGCATCCAGATCCATAATGGACATGGGCTGTTTGCACGTGTCTTTGAAATTGGCTATAAACCGGGCCTTCAACGGATCCCATGACTTGATGGAATTAGCTGGTAGATTTTTCAACCAAGTACGGACCGTTCCCTCCAACATCATCGTGAAGTACTTTGCACAGGCCGCTTCATCTACATCCAGCATCTCCATTGCCATCTCATAACTCTCGACTCACGCCTCAGGTGGCTGATCCGCCGTGTAGTTAGGCACTTTGCGTGGACCCTTGAAATCTTTGGGCAGACGCACATTACGGAGAGCCGGAATAAGGCACGACACTCCCCAGGAACTGAAGGCATGCCCGGCGCCTCGGTCAACTCACGCTGCTGGCTGAACCAGGGCGGGTTGATAACGACCCAAAGCGGCATCCCTTCGTGCCCTGCCATGATCCACCACATCTTGAGCATTACAATGCGGCGCGCTGCTAGACACTTCTGGTTCATCCATACGCCTGCTATAGCTTGGGCTCGGACGAGGGGTTGAATGAATTAGCGGTTTGAAGAAGGTCTCTCGCCCGTCGTGTTTTAATTCCTGCTATTTAATCGCCCTCCATCGGAATGGCTGCCAGGCGTGATGCTGTGGCAATCATGTTATCCAGAGGGCTCGAGAAGTGACCCAGTGGTGTAGACGCGTATTGCGGCGGGTTATCTGTTCCTCGGGGTGGCTCTGTTATCCGTAGTTGATCCGGAGCTGTCTTAGGCGCATCAGTCCGGTTTGCAGTTGCCGGATTGCTCGGTCCAGCACCTGGCGTCTGAAAGAGATTTAACCCTTCGTAAACCGGTGGCAGACGAGACCGGTACTTCCTTCGCATTACATCCTCGGATGCGGTCCGATCCAGCATGAGCTGGTAATTCTGCGCCTGTATCCCCTGTGACTGGGCATCCAAAGCGGCCCGTTCTTCAGCCATCCTAGCATCCTCAATTCCCAGGTCCTCCTTAGCCTGTGTTATTTGGTCTTTCAGCTTCGCAACGTCCGCATTGTGCTGATCCCGTGTCTCCGGGGTGACTGCCGTGGTTAACAAGGTCGCCCAGGCATCCATCAAACCAGAGAGGACTTGAGCCGGTCGGCGCGCCGGGACTCCTGCCGCGGTTGCTGATCCGGTATTCATTGCTGCTGTAGACGAAGACTGCAACGTGGGCTGCGTTCCGGCCATGTAGACAGCAACCCGACTTGGCGGTTCAAGGAGGTCCGGAATATTGTTGCCATCGGAATATCCCTCGAACACACCATTATGAATCTGGTACAAGGACTCAGTTTCGCCAGTGGATGACTCGCCGTCGGAATATACGGCCGTCTCGCCTTCAGACACCGGTTCAGATCCGATCCCATGGACACATCCTACGAACGCACGCTTCACGGCGGGCTTAACCCAGGCAGGACTCGCACGCTGAGCTGTCTCGACGAGGTCAGTGCAGATGTCCAGCTCAGGGCCCGGTTCGCCGATCTTGCCGATGAAGACATGAATTCCGCCAAAGGGGACCTGGTACCCGTACTCGATTGAGCCGGCCTCGGGGCCCCATCCTTCGTCGTCGATGCAGAGCTTGCTGCGATGACTCTTGGTCATCCGGCCGATCACGTACCCCTTAAGTCCTTTAGAGTAGCCCTTCAAGAACTCGACACCATCATGCGATAACCCCACGGTGGGCGCCAACTGTCATGGAATTAACACGTCAGATGTCCTCATGAAAGGACTTAGTCGTGGAGCCATTGCTACGGGTTAGCTTGAAGGGGTTAAACCGGACAAGGGACACGAGAGTTTATACTAGTTCGGTCCCTTCGATGAAGGTAAAAGCCTATGTCTAGTTGTGATGGGATTAATTGGGTTTCGATGACCAGGAAGCAAATACGCTTGCCTGAGTCTTAAGTTGTTGGCTGTTATCCCTGAACCGCTGCCGGGCCTTCACTTTATATACACAGGTTGACGCCCGGCGGGTCTACAGAGTCCCGAGGCCGACTCATACAAGGGTCCGACTCGGTCTCTTCTTTCCTAACTTACAACACAAGTTTACATAACGATGGCGGTTTACCACTACGGGCCCTAATCCGCCTTTAGGCTTTAGGCCTCTAAGCTTCTTTTAATAACTGCGCCATCTTCTGGATCTTCATGGGCTTCACCATAGTCGAGGGTGAACCGGGCCCTCCTGGCCGGTTTACACTCAGTAGCTATATCCCCAACAGTAGATTTACTAGCAAGAGATATATTTTACTGACCCGTGTTTGGAGTTCTCTAGGTGCCTTTGCGAATCTGCCGAGGAGTATTGCGGATGCCGCATTCTTCCGAGCCGAAGAGGGGAGCTCGACGGAGAAGTACTTCTAGTCGCAGTACCTTGCGCCAGAACTTCCAGTGCCCCTGAGTGACCAGCTGAAGTAGATGTCCGAGCTGTACAGGGTGGCCGGACTGGCCATGAAGGATGTAATGGTCTGTCTGTGGCCGGCCGAGGCCATACCTATCAGCCACTTCGGGCTTGTGAAGCGGCTGGTGGATGCGCTTCCTCGGATCGATACCCTCAAGTAGTCGTCCTGCATAGAAGGTGCTTGGATGGCCTTCGCCCGCGTCAAGGTTCAGTGGGCAAAGATGAAGGCCACCGAGATTGCCATCGCGGGGGCCACCTAAAGGCAAGGAGCACCGGCGGCCAGAGAAGTATTTTGATGAGGTCCTCGAGGGGGCCTGCATTCTAGAAGGCCAGTCCTCAAAGGACGTCATATTTGAATAGTTGAGTCATGTTTGTAAGAGTCATGTAATGAACTTATGGTTTAAAAATGGCTATGCTTATGTTTTATGACTAGTTTATCCTCCTATTTGGCTGTTTATATGTCTGAAAGTTTACCAGTCGTCGGCTGAGGGAGTCCTGGACTAGGGGGTGTCCGGACAGCAGGACTATCATTATCCGCCGGACTCCAAGACTACGAAGATACAAGATTGAAGACTCCGTCCCGTGTCCGGATGGGACTTTCCTTGGCGTGGAAGGCAAGCTTGGCAATACGGATATGTAGATCTCCTACCATTGTAACCAACTCTGTGTAACCCTAGCCTCCTCCGGTGTCTATATAAACCGGAGGGCTTTAGTCCATAGGACAACATACATTACAACATTCATACCATAGGCTAGCTTCTAGGGTTTAGCCTCCTTGATCTCATGGTAGATCCACTCTTGTACTACCCATATCATCAATATTAATCAAGCAGGACGTAGGGTTTTACCTCCATCGAGAGGGCCCGAACCTGGGTAAAAACATCGTGTCCCTTGTCTCCTGTTACCATCCGCCTAGACGCACAGTTCGGGACCCCCTACCCGAGATCCGCCGGTTTTGACACCGACATTGGTGCTTTCATTGAGAGTTCCTCTGTGTCGTCACCGATAGGCTTGATGGCATCTTCAGCCAACAACGTTGTCCAGGGTGAGACTTTTCTCCCCGGACAGATCTTCGTATTCGGCGGCTTTGCACTGCGGGCCAATTCACTTGGCCATCTGGAGCAGATCGAAAGCTACGCCCCTGGCCGTCAGGTCAGATTTGGAAGCTTAAACTTCACGGCCGATGTTCGCAGAGACTCGATCTTCGACGGACTCGAGCCACAGCCAAGCGCGCCGCACTGTGACGACTGGCATGATCTAGCTCTGCCACCGAACAGTGCCTTGGTGGCCGCACACGGATCCGCTTCGGCCATCAGCCCGGAGCCGATCGCCCTGATCGAGGGCCGGTGGATAGACGCCGCCCTGGGGGCTTCAACATCCACGGCGATGGAGCCGAACACTAATCTTGTCCCCTGCGAAACTTGTGATTCCGAGGCGCCGGTCTCCTTGCCGGACTCCGAACCTCCCGCGCCCTTACCAATCGATCCGGATTGGGCGCCAGTTATGGAAGTCACCGCCGCGGACATCTTCCAATACTCGCCTTTTGGCGATATCTTGAATTCACTAAAGCATCTCTCGTTATCGGGAGAGTCCTGGCCGGACTATGGCCAGGATGGTTGGGGTACGGACGACGAAGAAATTCAGATCCCACCCACCACCCATTTTGTAGCCATTGTCGACGATCTAACCGACATGCTAGACATAATAGGCATAATGCCTTGAAAGTTGGCCCGAAAAGCCTCTTCCAAGTCTTCCCAGGATCCAATGGAGTTCTCTGGGAGGCTGTTTAGCCAGTGCTGATATGTCTCCAACGTATCTATAATTTTTGATTGTTCCATGCTATTATATTATCTGTTTTGGATGTTTAATAGGCATTTATATGCTATTTTGTATTATTTTTGGGACTAACCTATTAACCGAGGGCCCACTGCCAGTTTCTGTTTTTTTTGCCTATTTTAGAGTTTTGCAGAAAAGGAATACCAAACGGAGTCCAAACGGAATGAAACCTTCACGACGCTCTTTCTTGGACTGGAGGCAAACCAGAAGACTTGGAGATGAAGTTGTAGACGCAGCGAGGTAGCCCGTCATCTCCACTTCGAGATCATCTCCACTTCGACATCATCTCCACTTCGTAGCCCATCGGTCTTCATTCATTGAAGCCAGGGCATTGACTGACTTTCAGCGATCGCTATAAGAAAGACATAAAAAAAGTTCTCCTAAACCTGTTCCTTTCCGTTACTACTACTTGGAATTGGAAGTCTAGGAGCAGGACTAACCTTTTTCTTTCGTTTAAATAAAGTCGAGATGTAGCTTTCTCTATCTCAATAAATTATTCCACCTCCATTCATTGGAGAACAAAGCGTTATCTGATTAGATCCTTGCTTCAAACTCAACCGAATCAAGTTTCAAAAATAGATGTGGAAGAGGCAAAGGGAAGAGCGGGGTTGTCGAATTGTTTCTCAGAGCCGGACGAAACATCTATCTCTATTTACAATGCCCCCAAGAAAACTTTGTCGAAAAAGGTTGTCATCGTAATAGGGATTGCACCTCAACATGGCAGCCCTTCAATTCTGCCAATTGTGTGTGACTTGTACTCTTCTAGGCTTCCTCTTTGACTCAAGTGATTAAACTCATCAACTACACCAACCACATTTCTTACCTCAAACCTCTCTACAATCTCTTGAATTCACTCTTGCCAAGATACTTGTCCCCTATTCACTAAGAAACTGTTGTACCAGCTTTCAGCTCTCCCCTTAAGGTGCATAGCCGAAAGTTCTACCTTGTACCAATCCGTAACTTGGTACACCGAAAAGTAATGTTCACACTTTTGTATCCAAGACCTGGCCCCTTCAAATATTGAAAAATAAACTCTAGGAGGTTGATGTATCTGCTGCCCATATTGATATTGATTTTGCGGCCTTTGTTCTTGCACGTATTGGTACGGGTCATGCTGTTGAGTTGGAAGCGGTTGGTTAAGGTAAGTATATATTGGCACTTCTGGTTTCATGGAATTTCCAGCATAGGGCAAAAGTATTGGTTGGGAAAATTGGATATTTGGTATTGAATTGGGTCTTGGTTGTGGTGGTGGAGGTGCAGGATTAGGTCTAATATTATCATGTTTTGAGCTGTGAGGAAGGCCATAGGTGGCTGGAAACAAGTGTTCGTGCCAAGGTTTTGAGGGGGATAGAGAGGGTTATTTTTGTGATTGGGTCTTTTAGTTGCTTTGCTATTAGAGGTCTAGGTGGTCAGGGGTTTAAAGGTCTGGAATAGGTGTGAGTGGTGGTCGCATTCAGTACCAATGGTACGGTAATTGGAGGTTCAGGCGGTTCAGGCCTAGGATAAGAGCTAGAGGCTTGTTGAGGGGTAGCCATGGTTTCAGCTTCACTGGCAACAGCTGGTAGGGACATTTGTTGTGGTTTTCTAGGAAAATGAACCATATTGCCCCTAGTTGTGTTAATCGAGCTATGCTCTTCTTCAACGCTCCGCGCCTTCAAAAAAGTAGTTTTGTTGCTTGTGCTTCAATTTAGGAGTTTCAACTTAACTAGCATATGTGCATTTGGGTTGTTGGCATATGTCGGCTACATACTGGATGCTTTTCCATCATTGTTCGACTTGCACAGAAACAATGGGTCCCTTCTGGTTTCTTTTTCTCCCTCCAAGTTTGTTCTTCACTATAATGTGTGTCAACTCAACAAGAGTGAGCACACCCTTCCTGCTGGTCTTCTTCAACCTTTGTCTGTTCCATTACAACCTGGGTCTTCTATTTCAATGGATTTTCTTGAGGCACTCCCCAAGTTTTATGGTTATAGCTCAATACTTATGGTCGTGGCCCGTTTCACTGGCTCATTTCATTCCTCTATCTCACCCTTTTAGCTGTATACCCTATCTTGTATCCTGTAGTAAGTCTACTCTTCTTACCCCCTCTCCTCTACCTTTTGTGGCCCATCTATTAGCTTTTTGACCATCTTTGAGTCATTGCGAGACGACTCTATCTCTTTTCACAAGTACAGCCGTAAGTACAGTTGCGGGCGTCAACGATCAGCAGTACTGAGCTACGGAAAGTCTATAGAATTATAGCTACGGAAAGTCTATTGAAAGGACCTAATCAAAGGCTACTACAGCTATAACTGACCCGCCTATGGAATCTATTGGCTCGGCTGAACTGACATGAAATGAAAGAGAGGAAGGCGGAAGCTATTGGCAAATAGAGGGGGGATGTTCTCCGTGTCTTTTAGCCCTCACTAGATGACAACTTGCTTACTTTTCATTTCTTCTTAAGCTTGGCAGACTAGTTCCTGACTGACTTGATAGTGCGATGAGCTTACTTGCTCTAGTTCTATCCTCAGGATTTACTTACCTGAGTACCTAGCACCGAGGATCGATGTAATTTACTTTCAAAAAGATGCTGTTGATGCTAACACGCATATAAATAGATGTTCCCCACTGCTTGCTCCTCTTACCCGAATGGGGTTATATGCCTTAGTGAAACTCAGGGTAAAGTGGCAGAGGTATGACCTCGGGAAGAAAAAAAGATCGGGCGGGGAAAACGGGGTTCGAACCCCCGACTTCTGGCGTGACAGACCAGCACTCTAACCAACTGAGCTATTTCCCCCTTTCGTAACTACTGTCGATTCAATAGTCACCTACTGGTTACCTTTGTAACTATACCAAAGTAGCTGTACAACAGAATGCCCTTCGCCTTTAGTACTTTTCTTATATATATTATGTTATATACTAAATGTGTCAAAGCAATAGAACTTATTGAAAAAAAAACAAGCCCATCTTTCTCAAAAAGGAAGAGAGGGTGCGCCCTCCCAGAGAGAACCCCATTCTTTCAAGAATGTTCTAATTAATTATGTAGAAAAAGAAATAAGGAAAAGAGGAGTAAGCGAGTAGGGTCAACAAGATTCTAAACGAATACCACAAGTGACGGAACCGACGATGATGAAGAGATAAGGGGCGAAGGATATTTTTTCTATTATTCCAATTCTTATTTATTGATTATCTAATTTATTTAGATCCATATTCATTTTCATTTGCAAATACAAACTCTCTTTCATTTTCTTTTTACTTTTGCGCTAAGGATAAGGGAACTGAGAAAAAAAGAGCTGGCTTGGCTGGTACATCAAGCATATGACATATTGCTTGTTCGGTGTGGTACACATATCTGTCAATGCCAATCAAGTAAGAAAATGCATTCCCACTGTCTGAGGAAAAGGTGAAGAATTGCAATTTGTTGAGCTTGTAAGGCCCGTTGAAGTCCCCGAGAAAGGGTATAAATAGGGCTATAAGTAGGCCGTTTGCTATTGCAATAAGGGCTGCTCGCCTTTCCTTTTGACGGCTTGGCTTCCTATCGCTCCTATGTAGTGGTCGGCCTTAAAAGGAGTCTTCCTACCATACCATCATGCATGCCTATGTTATAGTGCGTTAAGCTTCGCCAGAAGCAAGCAAGATGATGAAGCGAAGCTTCGTAGACAAGGCTTGTTCCATGCTTGACTTACGAGCTCGTGTAGTAAGGCCTCACCCTACTTCAATAAGGGCTTATGCACTCCACTCGTAAACGAGCGTTAGAGCTTTTTGAGCGAGCGAGCGAAGCCTTCCTGGAGCTTCCCCCTTCCCTCACCCGAGAATTGCATTTCTGCTTCAGCTTCCCCGGTTTAGTTGGTTTGGAGGATTAATTGATTGGATACCCAATCCGCATAATCTTTCAAAGTCACTGCTTCTACGACGATAGGCGTAAAGGCATGATTAGTTCCACGAATCTCACTGCACTGACCATAGTAAACTCCTTCTCGTTGTACCGAGATGGAGGTAAGATTTGAACGACCAGGTACAGCATCACATTTGACACCTGAGGAAGGTACAACCCAACTATGAGGTACATCAGCGGGTGTTACAATCATACGTAGATGAGTTTTGGCTGGTACAACCACTCTATTGTCAACTTCTAATAAACGTGATTGACCCAATTCTGGATCATCTTCTGGAATCGTATAACTGTCAAAAGTGAGGGACTGTTCATCGGAACTGTTATAGTCCGAATACTCATAAGGTTGGGTCGACGCCCGCCTCCCCCCAAACTTGACTTGCAAGTTTCCCCGCAAAAAGCTCTCCACGCCTACTCTTATTTATAAAGAGCACTATTCTTCTTTAGTTAGGTAGTTCTCCCCCCTCTATGAGACCGTAAGACCCCAGTGGAATCGAAGGCCCGCTTACTAATAGGCAAGAGGGGACCCTTTCTCGCCCAGCCCTACCTACATCAGTGAAGCTGGAACCAAGGAAGACAATGTTCAACACACATGAGACAAAATGAAGGTATGGGACGGCCAGTTCACCACGGAAAGGGATGCTAGTCGGCTTTGGCGAAGTTGTAGGCCCCAATAGATCAGATCTCAAGAGTGATTCCTCACCTATCCTGCCAGGGGCCAAGTCGAAGGCTCGAGTATAGATTCCCTATGCTCATGTGAACGGCCGGCCCGTAGATCTAAAAGGATCCATAAAAAAGACCGGAAAGTATGTTTGTCCACGAAAAAAAACTCGTTCATGAGACCTCGAATTCCCACGTTCCATCCTGCATTATGCCAGCAGGTCCCACCCCCAATTTCTTGAGTCACCCTTATCTAAAAAAAAGGACGGAGTCTATCTACATCATAGGATCACTGTATTCAGAGGTCAATTCTCTTTCTTTGACCTCCCACCGTTCACGACATCGTTTGCTTCTCGCAAGAACGGCTCCTCGGTGGAGGAGTAGAAGCGCTTGTCCCCTTCGGTCAAGTGCTTGTGCGTGCTCTTACCTACCGTAGGACCTCCGTCCCCGAAGCGAAGAAGGAGGAGCAGGAACAACAGGTTGTCCTCTCTTGGCCCAGTAGTTCCGCAACTACTACCGTGGTTGTTGCCAACGGGGATCCCCCATTCCGAAAGGTAACGGGACCAGCCCTTAGGTCCAAAGTTGTATGCCACTGCTGTGGTGCCGATAGATTCACTACTGAAGCCCCATTATCAGACATTGCAGGCCTAGCATCTATTTTTCGTATATCTCTCCACCACACCGAGAAGAGGTATGTGTACCTCCAGCAATAACAAGAATGGAACCATAGGCTCCTATGCTGGGAGCATTTCCGGTTATAGGTCTAACCACCTCAACTCCCCGTTTCTGGCATGCTATAGTTCTTTTAGTCTCTCGACGACGGGAATGGGAGATGACCGGTAAGCCAGATGCTTCGCGAACCACCGGTACATTTCGTTGCACTTAAATCACCCTCGTTAGGAGGCGCACTCCAATACCATTAATGTCCAATAGCTTTGATAGTAATGGCTGGATCTACTAATACCCCGTCCATTGAGTATAACAGAGCAAACGATGGTATAGCAATGAACAAAAGAATGACACTTGGAAATATGGTCCGAATAATTTCGATAGTAGTTCCATGAACAATTCTTTGTGGGATTGGATTAGTTTGCTCGTTGAAATGCCATAAAGCGCGAACCAACATCCGTGATACGAAAACCAAAATAAGAATGAGGAAGAAAAAGATATCGTGATGTAAGTCAATGATTCCTTGCATCATAGGTGTTGCTGCGTCTTGAGATCCTAATTGCCATGGTTCCGCAGCATCACAAAGAGCGATTGTGAGGAATCGACATGATAATGAACGAAGAATCATTGGAATTTCCCATCTTTTTAAGCTCTGCTCCCGAAAAGAGAAAGGAAAGGAGACTGATCTTGACGTCGGCGTTGGTTTTTCCAACGAAAAACAAGAACATTCTTTCACGAACTTCCATGACAAAATGCTAGTTGCCTCGTAACGCATACACTGGAGCATTTGTCCCATCGACGAAGACTACTTACTATACGCGTTTTCTGAAGAGCAACAACAGAAAAAAATAGGTGAACCTAGATACCATACTATTAAAGAGAAAGATACAGACTAACAAGAAATCAAGGACCTCGTGAGTACTACTTAGTTGGCCTCATCAATTAGTCATGCCAATGAGATATCAAGCCCTCGATTCCAACGGGGCTACGGACAAGAAAGGTCCTTTCGAGATTCTATTTCCCCTTGGGTCTATCAAGCTGAATAGTTCGTGGGGATATAAGAAGATCACACTTAGACAACTATCTACACTACCTCTTTAATGATCCGGATTCCATGACGCATAATTCATCTGTCCATATATATTCCTAATTTCATATTCATCACCATTTCAAATCGGGCAAGGAGAAGTCGTCGTGTTGGTTCTAGGATGGAATGATCTTTTGATCCAAAGATGCCGGTGCTAAAACCTCTTGTGTCTCTTTTAATAGGACCGCGAAGGCAAGAGCATTGAGGAAGCAAGGATTCTCCCATAACTAATTAATGCGGGAAAAAAACAAGATTTCACTGAAAAAAGGTGCCTAACCCCGGGATTTTTCGATACTTTTCTTGAAATTGACTGGATTTGGAAGAAAATGCACTCAACCTAACAAATCCTGATCAATTCAAGTGGTTAGTTTAAGGGGGTACATGGGGCTGACGCCGAAGGAGATAGGAATGAAGTAGGGTGGGCAGCTACCCAGAGATTGGAATGCCCTATCGACAGGGAATGCTGGTACCACCTAGGGTGCTTGATAGTCTTCAGTCCAGACGGTCTCGAGAGTACCTTGACCCATAGCATAGGGCTTGATGTGGCTTTGGGGCTTCCCAAAAGGTAATAGAATAGGTAGTTCAGGCACCATCATCAATATGTTGCTGCTATTGAATCCGGTTTTGAATCAAGCAGCAAGAGTCCAACCTCAAGGTCCACCATAGAAAGGCATTCCTCAGTCCCAGAATAGCATGCATACGGGAGCCATATTCCAATCATGTGAGCAGACTTCTTCGATAAGCAAGCAGCTGTTCGCGTAGGCCCGGATACAGAGGAAAGGGAGGGGAAGGTATAGAAATCTATCAAAAGAGCACCTTAACGGCGATGCCTGGAAGTAGTCCCTCTTATTTCAGTATATAGGACTTCTTGTCCGCGGGACCTAACTAACTACCCGATCGATGGAAAATAAGGGCAAGTCAATACCAGATCGCACTCAACAAAGTAAAACGGGATGAATTCAATCGCCAAGACCTGCCACTGGTTGATTCCATAAGCACAGAAAGAAGGGTTTACGAATAAAAAAAATAGCTGCTCATTAGGGTCTCTTTTCATATCCGGCTATGTGAAAACCCACGTACTCTTCTCTGAAACAGCCTAACTACCTTTTGCTTTTTTAGATAAGTAAATAAGCAGACCTCCATTCCGGAGATCAAGTTTCTACTGGACTAACCATGGGTCTTGATCACAAAGTTCTAAGGTTAATTCTCTAATGACAACAGACTCTATCCACAAGGGCCATCAAGCCAGCTATATGGAAGGACCCAGTCCTACATTCCCGCTCGTGTTCCGTTTTCCTTGTGGTTCCCGTAGTCGAAGCAGCTTAAAGAAGGTCAGGTTTGGAACTCGTGAGGGATGTTTCGTTGCATGTGGATCTTCCGCGCCTACTTTGTCCTCAATTTGGTCACCCATGCACTTTTCTAGTTAGGGCTCGACTGGGTCCTTTGATAATATAGGTAAGTCGGGCTTCTTTTTAAGCAATATCATGACTAGAATCTTGAGAGGATGACTACGTCCTTGAAGCTACAAAGTCCAACGAATGTTGAATCGACGCATGACGAAAACAAGGAAAAAGAAAAGGTGACTTCCTTTGACCAAGGAAATCGAAATGTATGTGCCGGTAGAACAAAGATACCATTAGGTGATAAATTGATGCTACCTGCACGCACAGATTCAGGAGATGACAATTTTAGCTTCAATATGAGATGCCAATGATGCATTCAAAAAGGAATGAGTGCTGCCCGAGTCGACCAAGAAAAGAGGCTAACATCCAAATTATGGACTACTGAGCAAGCTAACTGAATGGAACGGTGTGCAGGAGGTTTCTGATTAGCTTCAGCGGAGAGGACCCTTACATCCGAAGCAGAGTCATCATGGTCCTGTAACATAGAATAGCCTGCAGCAGTACTCCGCGATAATTCCGCCATTTCCTGAACAACATGGAGTTGAATAGTAGCTTTACACTAACAATCCTTCGCCCAGCGCTCACCACAACCAATCCAGAGAACCTTCGCGCGCCGATAAGCCTTCAGTCTATCATAAGAAGAATACTTGAAACTTACACTTAGACACTTGAGTAACCAATCAAATCGTACATCTTGTGGCATGCTCACCAATATTGACGTAAAGTGAGGTGATCAGGGTTGATGCTGTGATGCGAAGGGAAGGGGCCACTCAATTCAATTCAATGTCGTAATCCGACCTGGCTTCTCCTGTCCGCACTTGGGACAGATTGATACTCGTTTTTTTGCTGGATTTGAACTTGCTTAAAAACAAAGGACTCAGCTTCTGCAAAAGTGATCGATGGAGAAGCTCAAAAGTCTCAATGCACCACTAGCTATCATTCAAGTTTGCACTTTTCGAGCTCATCCTTACCTTTGCGCTTTAGCTGCTTGTTCCCACGAACCCATTTCATTTTCTTAGCTGGATCCTTCATAAAGTATCTGTTATCGCTTGTCCAGAGCCTGGATGTCAACCTTAGCCAGAGCCTGTATCTCATCAGTCTCCATCTGAGCCTCAATCGTGAACTGAAGATGATGCGCGGTCAGCAAGGAATGAATTCGAAAACCCGTACTTGGAGCATTATTGCACTTGGGATAAAGTAGATGTCGAAACAACTTCTTCTTCAAGTTCGCTATCGTGAGGGATGTCTTTGATAATATGCTCACTGCATATGAGTTAGTTCATTCCATGAGGTCGAGGAAAGGTTGAAACCATTTTAGAGCTAGGCGGGGTCTCTCAGATGCAGACTAACCCATTTCGACGTGAAGCATCGCATCGTCTTGTGATCCTAAATCTAGTGATTGATTATTGACTTGTCAAGGGCAGGTTGGTGTCTTAATGTGGAGGAATTCCGTACCTAAGATAAGAATTTTCATTTCATGCCTACCGTAGTCCCTATTTTATTGGGCATAGTCCCCCTTACCTACTCCCGAGAGTAGAAAATCAACATTTATGTCGTTCTTAATAAGAAAGAGATGCTCGGGTAGCAAAGTTGCCTACCATTAGGTATTGTTTGAGCCTGTAACTTCCATTAGGAGAGGCATCCTCGCTCAGTTTCAACTGGTGGTTACTTAAGTTTATTTTCTCTGCCGGATTGCATTTCAAATTCAGACTTGTCTTTGTTAAACAACGCTTTCGGGTTGCCTAGACCAGAGAATTCAAGAAATAGAGACGTGCATTGCCTAATTGGTAGTTTATTTCCCACCATAGCTTTACTCAAGTGGAAATCCTTTGAATCGAACAAAAAGTTCGTAACCGCTAGGCTGCATCATCCCCTTCAACAAGAATCATCTAGATTACAGATTTCATAACTGCATTTTGAAAGAAGAGAGTGCCTCCCATTCTCTAGAGTAACGATAATAATAACACTCCACGTCGCCTTCAGGCTTGGATCCATGCCTTGCATCTTCTTCTTTCTCAGAAAAGAACTCAAATCGTTCAGATTCTTTGCCAGGAGAGTCCCCGGCTTTCGAGCCCTACTCGTGGGAGTTGCTTTGTCCATCATTGCTATTGGCATCTTGGCGTTAAACAATTCGTTTATATAAACACTTTTGACATAGCAGAATCCTTCTCAGGTTGATTTGTGTGCCACTCGTCATCAGACAGTGAAACGTCCGGTCTAGCCCTTAGCTGAGGGATCTTCACTCCTGTCCTGCCATCCATATCCGTGCCCACCCGAACCATGGGAAAGAAAGCTTGTCAGAAATTACTTGTACTTGAGGGCAATGATAAAGTGAAGAAAATTATAGAAACAATGAAATGAAGCTATGGCTTGATCTATTGGAGAAGCCACCATAGAATATATCCATGAGCTTCTCAAGCACTTCTTCTTTCAATTACTTTGTGACGATTTCAAGGAAAAGTGAATGATTTCAATCAAGAAAAGAATCATATGCTCGATCTGTCGTAACAAGAGGGATAAGAAAGTCTCAACTCCAACCGCGGGAGCATTTACTATTTGGAAGTGTGCGAACGTAGCTGGTGGATCGGGGAAACAGGAAATCCTTGTGGTAATGCTGTGGGAATAGGAGTTGTTAGAGCAAGGTATTGCAATGAAATAGATTGTTCAATAGATTTCTTCATTGCTAAGGGTAAATGGCATTTTCATGGTCAAAATTCCAGAGAGGAGTTCCGAGCTTCGAGGATGCCGGATCGCACCATTCATAAGAGAAACCCTTGGGTGCCCGATGAGGCACAAAACAGATAACCTGACTGTGCCCTGGGCAAGGAAATAACCATGGCAAGCCACGAAAGGAATGAATAAGCTCCCTCCGGGCTCTCCCTTCGGAGTTTCATGCCAGTGGAACTCACAAAAGCAGCGCAGCTAATGAATCAATGAATCAGTGGGCAAATCGTTGTGTCCATACATTTGATGTGCCTTTTGAAAGTCGCATTTGTTTTCAACAATCGGAAATGGGAATATTCCATTCCATGGCATAGTTCTCAATGTTAGTAAACGGAGTGCATTATCAACTCAATAATAAATCTCCCCTACACCGTAACCGGATTACATTCATTCAAGTTGGCAATCCCCTGATCTTTGCTTCCGGTGTGCGATCCGAATTGACATATAATGACCGTAGTTAGCAGGCAATGGCCAAGGTCAGTGCATCTCGAACTAGTGGGTCACTATATGTAAACTATCTAATACAACTATGGAATGCGCTTTGAATTGCACTTCTGCTCATAACCACTACGAACCGGAAAGGAAGGAAGCAGCTTTAGAGGAGGGATGCCGTCAAACAAAGGATTTTTTATATGCTAAAGATACCGGTTCAATATGTCATTTCCGAAACCGAGGACCACACCGCTGGGAGGACAACTCAAGCACCAAAGACAAAGGTATCGCTCGTAAAAGTGATTTTCATCGTAGTACTCGCTCTAGCGTTAGGTTCAATGCAGCGTGTAAATACCTCTAGCCCTAGGGAAGGGGGCGTGCCGTTCCCAATGGTGGAATTGCTTCTTGTCTGCTTTGCCGAGGAGAGCGCTCGCTACCCGATCCCCCTAAGCTAATGTAGTTCCCAGGTTGCCTACTAGATACCGTTTACGACTATATCCGTGTAGGAAGCCGAGGAAAGAGATAATTGATAGTTGCCAAAACCACGTAAAAGAAATGAGATTGAACATATTTCAATTCAACAAATTCTGATTGTTTCATTATCAAATGCAAGGGATGTGGGACCAGGTTCTAATATTGGAGTTAAGCGGTGTAGGAGCCGTGCCGTTCCCGTGTATTAGCTCATTGTTAGTAGCCCCGAAGGGCGTAAAGGGGGTAAAAGATTTCTCGGAAGCAGCTCTTCGCCTATGGGAACTTGCTCTTTTCTTTTGTTAAAAATGCAACCTATGCTGAAACAGCCGAATAAAAACCAAAAAGTAAAGAGGTGGATCAGTTGATCCTTTTCTCGATTGAATGCGCTTTCTATCTATCTATACCGGTACCAGGAAAAGCAGAATAAGCAGTTGAGCACCAAGAAATTCCTGTTTCAAGTAAGTACGAAGGGACAAGAGAGACTGTCATAATATTACTATGGGAGACGGATCCTGTTAAGTCAGTACGAATGTGATACGAAAAATTCTCTTCCATTCTTTCCGGCTGGGCAACATGACTGATGGGAATGTTCGCTACTGCTTCGGCGTCCATCTCATACATATGTTCTCTGACCACCTCCATATTCCACGGCCTAGTTGCAGCATGGATAAGATCCGACACAAACATAGGTGGATCATTGGACCGCGGGCACAGCGGCGTCATAACATCTTGTTTCTCAAGAGTACGTAGCAATCGGTCCTTCTTGGAGTTCAACAAAATGAACAGTAGCTAAATTGGAACTAAGGTGACCGATCATCCACCGGTGGGTAGAAATATGAATGTTGACTAGGGTCCCCTGTGCTCATTTGATTCTGAGTCGGCAGCATATCAAGCTCCTAGCCCCGCCTTAACAACCCTCATAGTGTTATGTCCCCCGATCGATAGCTTAATACATTTCAGTATTTGGCTTGCTTTCTTCATTTTCCTTGCGTAGGTAGAAACCTTTCTGGGTGTGTCAGCACACCAAATTATATGACTATATTCAATATGCCCTGATGTCCATAGTACCATACTCAGACGACCCTACCCTTCGAGAATAGTAGGATTACATTCATCGTTCCAGCTGTAAACACAGTTTCTAGTTTGACTGAATGAGAGTCATGCAATAGGCATCAGTAGGGAGTGCGAAAGCAAAAGCTAAGTGATCGGACTAACACAGAGTGCATTTCTCCCGGGTAAGCTTATGTTCCTGATATCTGATACCTATGTTTGCTCCTTATTTTATTAATAATTGATCCAATTTATACGAAAAATACGTAGGTTGAAGAAGTTATCAAGAAAAATGATTGGGATCTTTCAATATGCTATTCTTGATATCATGTTTTTTATTCTTGATCCTATCAAGTATGGATTCTAGATTGTTAGTTGGAGCATCCTGATCAGTCTAGTTTATTGTGATATGATCTTGAGGGACTCTTCAAATACATGTAGGGAGTCACACAGGTCTCCGACATATCAAATTGTATCTGGATTTGAGTCAGAGCATTTCCTCTGATTCCTAGCTCAGAAATCTTTGCTCTATTTACTAAAGATTGGAGCACACAAGCGCACACGCAGTAATCTGATTGAGAAAATGGATAGTTGCTGCCATCGATATTAAATAGTCTGTCTAGTGCCAAAAAGGTCCTTCCAAGGCCCGAGCTATCAAATTCATGTGATACACACTTTGCTCTCTGCGGATCACACTCAGCTTACTACAACTGAGGGTAGGATTGGTTGCACAACGCATGCTATCCATTTGTTATTGGTTATAGGAAGATGGCTCAATCATTGAACTAGCATTGAACAACCTACTTCAGAAAAAACTTAGAGTTAACCATCTAGTGCGAAAGTGCTAGTTTCCCCCTCCCAGAGGTGAGAAGGGAGATATTCACGTGGCGGTATCTTTTCCTCTTTTGATAGAAGCCCACATGCCCACTCTTCTATCCCACCTATCCACATGGGGTATCGGTGGCCTCGTGATCTCCATGAACAGAGGTCACTACACAAAAACAACTATATGAAAAACTTGCTTGCTTCTTCGAATCTCGAAATAACAGAACATATAGGGGAACCTATAGAAAGATTATCAGACGGCTTTCATTCCCTTCAGGGGGGTGTTCCTTCAGAGCAGTCCATATCATCAGACGAACTCCCTGATGAATCAGTTGATGAATCATTAGATGAACTCCCTGATGAATCAGTTGATGAATCATCAGATGAACTCCCTGATGAATTAGTTGATGAATCATCAGTTAGCTCATCATAATCCGTGTCGAGATCCGATGAATCAGTTGATGAATCATCAGATGAACTCCCTGATGAATCAGTTGATTCATCATCACTCTCCACCACATTTTCATGATCTGGAAAAGGGGGCTGCCCCTGCCAGAATTCTGCAGCTCCTGGGGGAGAACGTTTAAATCAAAAGGAAGAACAAGGACGAGTAAATGATGGAGACTAAAAAAACGATTTAAGGTGGCATTGTCCACGGAGAAACCACCCGAAAGCCAAGTCACTATGGTATCTCCTACTACTGGTATGGCGCTAGCTAAGCTTGTAATTACTGTTGCTCCCCAAAAGCTCATCTGACCCCAAGGTGGTACGTATCCTATAAAAGCTGTCACAATCATTAATAGGAATATTCCTATTCTGCCGAGTATTCCATTCATTTTCATCATAATACTATGCTTCCTTGCCCGTGTGGAACATGTGTGAGCATTATTCCAACAAGTGATCCGACTGGAAGAAGTGTTATATGAGGACTTCGAGATCAAATAGAGAATCTGTCTCTCCATTCCTCGTGAGCCACTTATTTCTCCGAAATCAGAGATCAGAGTGATTTTCCTCCTTTTTCCCAAATAGTCGACGGTCTTACACCATTGGGATACTTCGGATAAACTGGAGTACATATATGAGAGACCAGTGCTAAAACCTTTTCTCGAGATATCTTCCAGATTCTTAGGGTCCTTGCTCTGGATCTCGCCCCCCCGGCGCGAAAGCAGTTGGTTCCGTAGTTTGAGAATTCTACTAATTCCAAGTATTCCATTATTATTATTAAATAAGAGAATATAAGAAGTAAAGAGGAGAAGACATAACCAGAAGAATTGTGAGAAATAAGTTAATTTATCAAGTTGAGGCATTTAGATTTGGATTTCAAATAAGAAAAAAAGGATTTTGTGAAATTTAGGAGTCGTTCGAAAGCATCAAGAGGGAAGAACTCAGATAGAAAGGCAGGTGAAGTTGGCGGCCAACCTAATTCCCCTCCCAGTTGTACCCTTGTGCATCCCCTTCGTAAACGATTTCCACTAGATCTGGAGATTCCCCGGGGCCCCCCCGAATCATCATCTTCGGACCCCGAATCGTCATCCCACCTTTTACGCTTCCGCGAAGAAGATGGGCCTGCCTCGTTCGCCCCATCATTTGCTTTTGTGCTTTTAGGGGATCCCGTGGAATGATCCTCCTTCTCTTCCAAAGGCGCATCGGGGTCGGGAGAATCCGGTTCACCGAGCTCGGCGCGGCGAAACCGCTTCGCCAGATTGGTGGCTATTGCGACGAATTCGCTTGCATCCCTGGCTTCCGTATAATAGGAGAAGATTTGTTGAAGAGTATCTCCTCCCTCACTATTCCACAATACATGATTTTCAGTGAACGATCGCGCAGATTCACCTTCCTCTGAAGGAAGAGGAGTGCCTACTTCGTGAAATATTCTTTCAACCTTGGAAGTCAACTCCGCAATTATGTCTTCGGGATGGGCGGCGTGCGCCATTTCCTGCTGGAGGTCTGGTAGTCCGCCAACGGGAGGTTGGTCTATGGGAAAGTCACCCTCGTTAGGAGCATTGGTCATGACGAGAACATTGAGATCCGCGACATTCTCATTCCCAAGATGAAAGGCTATTCCTTGAACTTCGAATAAGACAACAAATGCCATTATTAGTACTGTCAACGCAAGACCAAACGATGGTATAGCAATGAACAAAAGAATGACACTTGGAAATATGGTCCGAATAATTTCGATAGTAGTTCCATGAACAATCCTTTGTGGGATTGGATTAGTTTGCTTGTTGAAATGCCATAAAGCGCGAACCAACATCCGTGATACAAAAACCAAAATAAGAATGAGGAAGAAAAAGATATCATTCTGTAAGTAAATGATCATGGGGACACATTGTTTTGAGGACCACAATTTCCTGCACTGTGCCTGTAGTGATTTCAGAATTCGGCAACTTAGCCTACTAAAAGATCAGTTACAAGAGCACAATGCTTTTTGTGGCTTCCTGCTTGGCAGAGAAGCCACGCTGTCGGGGCGGCCCTGTCACCCGGAGAAGATTTCTTTTCTTTGCTGATTCCTCTCAATGAAATTTGCGAAGAATAGCGGAGAGAAATGGTAACGTAATAAGGGAAAGGGAGCTAGCTGCTTCCATATCGCCCCCAAAAAAGAACCCAAAAGTTCCAGAGGCATCTTCCATTCATTTCGATTTAGGTCTTTCTGCACCATATTTAGATCTTCCCTTTCTACGATCCAGAATTCCCAGCAAATCCTTGACTCCTCGAATACGATGGGATTTCACACCTGGCGAATCTTTCACTCTACCTCCTCTGACTAAGACTATAGAATGTTCCTGCGAATTATGACGTTCGCCTGGAATGTGAGCAAATATATCATGTCGATTGCTCAACCGTACTTTTGCTATCTTACGTAGAGCTGAATTAGGTTTTTTCGGTGTTCTCATCGAAACACGCAAGCATACTCCTTGCTTCTGGGGACATTGATCCGAAGCTCGAGTACGGTCCGTGCGCCGTTTTTCTTCTCTACCATGACGAATCAATTGATTTTTTGTAGGCATCCCTCTTTCCTATGTCCTTCCCCCCTTTGCCCTTTCAAAAGTGGTTACTCCCGATCCGAAGCACCCCTTTTCCATTCATAGAGAGATCCAATCGTCAAAATCAATAAAAGGCCATCATGGACCAAGATCCAAACAGATCAATCTTGTTAGGAGGTACTGCCCAAGGAAAAGAAAAGGTGACTTCCGGATCAGGGATAATAAATAAAATAGGAACCAGATAAAATCGTATATCGAAACGACTTCTGGCATCACCGGAGGGATCGGAGCCACATTCGTAAGCCGACAATTTTTCTGGATAGGTCGAACTATTGGAAGCAAATGGAAAAGGAACACCGAGTGGAATCAAAGAAACTAGCGGACTGATCACTAAATAGATACAAATAGGTGCAAATTCCGACATCACCAAAGCCCACTTCGTTCTCTCGCTCTCCTCGCGGCGCTCCTTGCTCGCGGAGTGGCATACCGAAAAAAAGACGCTCAGATCTGGATTCGAACCACTGAAGGATTTCCAGGGCAATGCCCCTTGCTCTTCCCACTGAAACAAGAAAAAAAGGATTTGCAGTCCAGCAAGAAAACGGATGCGCTAACGCGCAACGGCTTTCGCGCTAGTTGCTCAATCCGTTGCTTGTTTTGCTCTAACCAGCTGAGCTACCAGAACCACTTGCCTAAAGTCTCTTTTCTTCATCTATGAGCATCCTACCTGCAGTGGAGGAGCTTGCTCAAGAACCGAGAGCCGGCCAGGGACTGGACGGCCCTCGTTCGGGAAGGTCTTCTTCGCTATAGACGCACCAAGAACAAGAAAGGGACGCTCCGCTCCTAGTTACTAAGCAGCTATTCTGTCCGACGGCAGACTCCATCAATCTGAGGTTCTTTCTCTCACGTAATTTCGCCCGCCCGTTCTACTTCCGTGCCGGAGGAAATGGGATTCGAACCCATGATACAATCTTCTTGTATGTCGATTTAGCAAACCAATGCCTTAAGCCACTTAGCCATACCTCCAAGTTGTTGATCGGAATTGGATGTGCCGGGTTGGTTGCCCGAAGATCCACTGCGTAAGCCGTAGCGCGCGTACTCTTCTTTACTGAGCGAGAAAGACTCTATCCAGATCTATGGATCTCCCCAGCGTCCAAGCGAGACCCCATCCAAACCAAATCCGCCACTCGTTGGGCGAGGCCTTGCTTTCTATGAACACCGCACCACTGAATGAGAAACTTAGCCTCCGACCCGACCAAGAGAGAAGACAGGGTCAAGCCGACGCCACCCTTCCTCACCTGCCTGAATGGAATGAATATCTCCTTCGTCTAGTCGAGAAGGGAAAAAGCCCGGCGGGGAACAGGACCGTGACTCTTCTAAACCATTACATGACGAAGAAGTCCATTCTCGTCATGACCGATCCACGTCCTACCATAGTGCCCGGAGAACCTGCTTCTAGAAGATTCTATAGTGATCCACTGGAATCGGCCTCGGGTGACGCCTCCCTAGTCGTCGAAGGATTTCATCCCTCGCTCGGTCGTTAAGGTGGGGTGAAAACTGCAATTAATGCTCTATCTCCGTCATAGAATATGGGATACTCACTTTCAATGGCCTCGCATCCCCAGAGCCTCAGACTGGCCTGCTCTTCCAATTGGGGTTATAACGGGTCCGGTATCAGCAACACCAGCCAATCGTGTTGGTACGGTGGGTTCCCCATACCCACTATTCGAAAAAAAAGCTTGCCATAGCAGCTCAAACCTCCGATCAGGAAATGGGAGTTCTAACCGGCCCTAACCCCAATTCCAAACAAATTGATTGGACCGAGGTTCGTGCAGGGAGAGAATAGAAACTAATAACGATGGAGCAAGAAAACGGATGCGCTAACGCGCAACGGCTTTCGCGCTATTTGCTCAATCCGTTGCTTGTTTGGTTCGAGGTTGAGCTCACCCGCCGCCCTACGTCAGTAGTCTTCCTAACTTCTATGCCCTTTTTTTGCTCTAAGGTAAGGTCCTTCAAGAACAACATTGCGGTCGCAACGGGGCTCTGGGTGAATATTGTCCGCCCGTATGAGCCGGGCTGTGAATATTTATAGGTCGGGGTCTTTACTGAAAAACCACAATACTACACTACAACAATTTGAAGAAATCCGCAAGTGACTCTAATTTGAATTCACTAGTCGTGTTGAGTTTTTTTATTTCAATATAAAAAATCTGCCAATCCCGATATTCCCACATTTCATTCTGGTCCAGTGCCCATTCCTGAATGAAAGAAATGAGCTTTGCCCCTTCACTCACTTCTGAATGACTCCTTTAGCACTCTCTTTTTTAGATCAAAAAATAGAAACAGTTTACCTTTACCATACCTTCCAAGCAAGAGTGTTTTATTGCAAGATTAAGTTATTACTGAACAAAGAGAAATTCTCATTATAAAGGATGAGAGAAATTCGGAAGCACTTTTTTCTTATTCTAGCAGACGGAATTGAATTGGTCTAATTTAGGACTTTCCAATCGATTTTTATCTTACCTAATTCTATCTACGACCAGGGGGTAGGTACGTCGCAAGCTTTGGGCAGCTATCTTATTCCGAAGAATATAGCTCCCTAAAAGGTTGCCGATACCATACCTCTATTGAACCCTACTGGATCTAATTGTTTAAGTGTTTAGTCGAGAGGAACCACATTGACACCATGCTTGTGCTAAGCCACAACTCCATCAAACTAATCTGGATTTCTTCTTGTTTACGAATAATGGGGCATCTGCCTAACCCTATCAAACCTCTCTGCAACTACTTCTCTCTGTTCTCAGCAGCCCGCAGAATTTTTCGAGTCTCAAAGTCCTATTAGAACTCCCGCGCTTGCTCCTTTGGAGCCAAATGGATCCGAATTTCGGTAAGATAATACAAGAATCGTATTTGGTTGGGTTCTAACTCTGCTGTTCAGTCTGGCGCGGGTGTGATACCGGTGAAGAAGCGAGTAGTTGACAGTCAGGGAAGTAGATTCCTTTAAGGAGAGAAATTCATTGGTTTAGCCGTTAGGCGGAGCTTCTTTACACGCCGGTAGCGGAACAGCCCAGGCAGCTTAACGTGCTCTTGGCACAAAGGTAATAGAATGGGAGTCTGACGACACTCGGTACTCGGGATCTCCTGCTTGAAGAAGCAAGGAATTTCAATTACTCAGCCATTGAATAAAATAAACTAGATACCCATGTTTCCAATATTTACTTCTCTTTACTTGCAGGACCTGGCTTAAGCATAAAGTAGATTTGCTGCACAAGCTCAAGTGGAGGAGGAAGCAGGGGTGGCGAACAAAATGTTGGTATGGAAGATCTCTTGCTCCCCCCTGAAGGGTTCTTAGATTACCAAGTAAGGGAGGGAGGTAGGTACCATGGTTTCCTTCTTTTATTGAATACCAGTAACGCGAGTAAACATTTAAGTGAGAAGTTAGGTAAGCATTGCCAATGGCCAAAGCCTTTACTCTTTACTTCTTGACTATAGTAATAGTAAATAATGTCACTAGATTTCGGCATATATACTAGCCAGGTACCATTTCTCAAACTTGATTTCCTTTTTATGCACCTATTTATGCACCTGGGTCATTGTTCACGAACTAAGACGGCTTAGCCGCCTTTCTTTGGGCCGTATGACGGAAGTACTTCAACGAATGGGTAGGTTGCCAACCCAACATTATAGGCGGGAAGTTCTCCTTTCTCCAAGTATGCTCATTAGACCGATAGGTGAGTAGCTAGTATAGTAGTAGCCAATACTAAAAACCGATAGTAGAAGGGTCGGTGGATGGCCCTTGCGAAAGTGGCCATGCCGCATCCCTTCAGTAGCCAATCCTTTTTCTCAACGATGCAGTTCGCTTGGAACATGGCACAAGGTGTGGGCGGGAAGTTCTCCTTTCTCCAAGTATGCTCATTAGACCGATAGGTGAGTAGCTAGTATAGTAGTAGCCAATACTAAAAACCGATAGTAGAAGTGTCGGTGGATGGCCCTTGCGAAAGTGGCCACGCCGCATCCCTTCAGTAGCCAATCCTTTTTCTCAACGATGCAGTTCGCTTGGAACATGGCACAAGGTGTGACGTTCCCTATTTGTTGTTCCAGTTTTCTACCTTGGCGACTGGCAGAAGCTCATGGAAGAAGGGCCGTGGCTGTTCCGCAACCATGGCGTGTAAAGAAGCCTTACGACGGGATGGCTAACCCGCGATCTGTGGTTCTAAACCAGATTCACGTATGGTCGCAGATTCATAAGATCCTGGAACTGTTCCGCCTGGAAAACCTGGTGCGGGATCTGGCTAATAAGAAGCAACAATAAAGAATCTCGCCGAGCTCGAGGCTGCGCCTCAGTGCCCTCTGTAAGTACTTTCTAGTAAAAAGAACTACCTTTCAAAGCACATACCATTATGGCTAGCTAAAACGAAAGAATGAGAGTACAAGGTATGGGTCTACGCTTCCAGCTTGCTCTAGAAAAACGGAAATGGGATCTCTCTCTGGTGGGAGCCTGGCAGCAGGGAAAACGGCACCTTCAGGGGTCCAGGTCTCCATGATGAACAACCACGACTTTGATCTTAACGAGCTGCCGCCTGAGCATGAGCGGCTCGTTCAGGAGCAGCCACTGTTGAAAATAGCGAGCCTCTAGAGGATGACGCTGATACATCATTTGATTTGTTTCGGGATGCAGAAGAACAGCCTGATGAGTATAATTATGATTATGATGACTATGTTGATGAATCCATGTGGGAAGATGAGGACTGGACAGAACAAGAACATGAGAAAGCGCAAGATTACGTGAGCATCTATGCTCACATATTGTTCACCCCAGTAAGTGAACCTTTTGTATCCTTTTGCTTATATTTTGTTGTTCGTTCTGTAAATGACCTTGAGTTGTTTTTCACATTCTTTCTACAGGTAATTGCAGATATTGACAAAGATGGTGTACATGAAATGGTGATTGCACTTTGACTCAAAAGCACTATTCAATAAGACGTAGTAGAACTGTGCACCCGTTTTTGTTTGAGTTTGAGGCGACCTATACTACACTATAATAGCAAGGAGAGACAGCAGCTGATACCAGATCATACTACAGTACAACTAGTGCGTGCTAAAACCCTCCTTGTGTACTAGGCTTATGAATAAACTAAACTGTTGAGACGTCTCTAGTGTAGGTGACAGGGAAGCCATGCTCGTTAGAAGAGAAAACAGATGGTTTGAGCAAGCATGGGTTCAAGCTCTAGTGGATGGGTTTGATAGCTGAACGCAAGGATAATTCATCTACGTAGCTAGTTGGTTATGGTGGCAGAGAAGCCCCTCTTTAGCTAGATTGGGCTCCTTTACTACTTTATTTAACCCGGGGTTATGCCTAAAACCGGTATCTTATGCGTGTTCGACTAGTTCCATTTCTGATTCTCCTTCTTCGCTGGGGTCTACATACGAAAGAATGGAACACTCGACAGCTTCGATACTCAAATAACCAGCTCATTATGCTTAGGTTGGGTTAGGAAAACGAAGCTTTCCAAGGGACTAGTTCTTTCGCGCGTCTGTTTCTCCATCCGTTCTCTTCACATGGAAGCCAGCCGCCTACTCCTACTATTGGGTCGGTTGGTCGGTCAAGTGAACCACGCCCAGCAGGTGGGTATGCCGATAAGATTCCTTTGTTCGATGTATGTCCATATGAAGCGAGCGCTTCAAAACGAGGCTATTATGCTGAAACTAGGGCTCCCTCTGGACGGGTAGAGCGAGAGGGATAGCAAGCACTTGAAAAGGGAAGGAAGGGTCTTAGAACTACTGAAACAGTAGTAGAACTCTTCCAAAATCAAAATAGGAGAGTGAAAAACAAAAAGAAGACCATTGGGCTGGGGAAGACTCCCTCAATCACTCTGCTGGGCGATGCTTCTTACTCTACCTTTCAATTCCTTTGCCTTTCTTCTTCTGATCGATCCAATGGTTCGGACTAGGACGCGTAAACCCCGAAGGGAGATTGACCCTACCTAAGTATTTTCTTAGATATAAGTGGTTGGTCAAGTGTGAGTCACGCCGGGGCGGGTAGACCCACTTTTAATAGCAACGCCTAGATCAATGGAAAATGGAAGTTTCTAGAATTGCAGCTCTGTTCTGTTCAAGAAGTCTTTCTCCAGGGTTCGGTTCAGAAGGCGGGATGGAAGAGAGAGAATGGGCTCATCGTGCGACAAGGTCGATCGATCACTCAAGCTGTTCGGTATCTCTACATTGAGTGAGCTGTATTGTGAAGGAAAATGATGAAATTGCTTACTTTTCACAGGCGTGAATTCTATCTTCGATTAGATAGTTTCCATGCTTTTGATAAAAAGATGGGTTGGTATCTGAATGAAAGTCGGTAAGCAATCAATCTAATGCTGTCCTCGGCAGACCAGGAAATGTAATAAACTTTGGAGCCTCATCATTGGAAAGATTGACAACTTAACGGTCTAAAAAACTATTCAAAGAGTGACTTTTAAGCCCCACTGGTTCGCTTTATTTTCAACGGACATTTCCACCCTCGTCAGCAGCTTCATTACCTGCTAAGTCTGGAAGGGTAGTAAAATCACTCACAACAATCAATCTTTTCTTATGATACTGATACGATGCAAACGGTGACACCCCCGGATAATGTGTCTGTGCATTTGTGTCTGTCTTCCCTTAGATGTGAGGAATCGAATCTCTATTGAAATCTGGAATCACAAGGTATCCTTTCTTTAAAAACACATGAACGGGCGCCCTGAATGAATAAGAAATCGCTGCTATAACAGAGAGTTGCCCCAGATCATACAATGTGGTTCTCTACTTTCGGCTGGCTGGCAGATCAGCGTATTTATACGAAAGAGTAGACAAAGGTTCTGACAGGGGTAACTACTACCAAGAAGCGAACTCAGAGAGATGAAGAGAGAGAAGTTAGCCGCAACCGATCATCGGAGGAAGTAGGCTTACAAGAAACTGATGGGACGATCGGAAGAAGAGAGTGATAACAGGTTTCTAGTTGACAACCTTCCGCATTTCTTATTGGGATAGATTTCATACATTCCGATTTCCTTTACCCTCCCATGAGGAAAAGCTGGCGTGATTAAGGTTATCTAAAGAAAAGCTCATAGTGTTATGCCTTGTAGCTTATTCCACTCTCTATAGTAGTTCCCTTCGATTCAACGCAGTGAAGACAGTTTCAATCGGGTCGATGGACCCTTGGTTGTTTTTGTGATAAGTCGCTATTATCAAATAAATAGTCATTTCTTGCTCGATTTGAGAGGTGATTTCATTCCACAGTGACAATTTATATTGAACGCGTCCTCCGGCATTTACGATTCTTCCTACGGAGGGCACTACTGGCAAAGAATAACCTTTCCACCCGGCGAGAAAAAGAGACAGAGGTTTGCACTTGGTCCTCTTGGTTAGGATGTAGAGGGGATCTATCAACAATCCCGTCGTCTTCTTCCAGCTTTTTCCTCTGAATTTGATATACTTCAAAAACGAATCACTCTTTTCAGTATGAATGGCTCACTCTCCCATTCTTTCCGGCTAGGGTAGCAGCTAGACCCATATCTTTTGATGGCGAGCATCGATCGAGATCCTTCGGTGAAAGCTAGAACCAACTCTGCGGGGAAAGCGGAAGCAAACAATTATGATGTGGTTGATAGTGTTTTTAGGGATAACCTAAGTCGGCGTTACCCGACATAGTCAACGGGGTACCTTCATTCTTTAACAATTCCGGACATAGGAACAATGAGCTGTCTCCACGGCTTCTCTTCCAAACCAATATCGCAATGGATCTATCTTCAGCTTATTCTCTCAATCAATGAATGCGGGTCATCATGGAGAATCAGGGGAAGTGTAGACTATAAGTAGCCAATTTGCAATTCATTTCCTTGGCAATGACGAGTGATGGTATCTCGAAGCCATTCATCTTATCTCTGCAGCAGGAGATTCTTCACCGGACAAAAGATAAGGAAAAGACAAAGAAATCCCAAGGGTAGTTTTTAGAAAAACCAATTCTGACTTCTCTTCTGATCTTCTTGGCTATGCGGAGGAGTCAGTAGAAACTGAACTCTATAACTCTTTTATTTAAGCTGAGTCGACCAATCCATGTGGAACCATAGGAAGCCGAAAGAAAGATAGAATGAATAGAATACAACTCAACATTTGAAGAATGGAATCTGTCCCTTAAACCTCCAAGAAATCGAATAAATCTAACTATAGTGGTTGGTGATTCCTGGTCGAGTAATAGTATCTCGGAAAATGGAGTTTCCACTGTTTGTATGGTCGTGGTAGATTACCTTCTCCAGGCGGGGAAAGGGCGCCGAAATGAATTAGATATCTTTCCACGGCTGTAACTACTAGTCATTCTACCCCTTAGAACACCTAGTAAAACTACTAGTCCTGGTCGATACACCTACTCGTTTCGTTGCAACTGTCCAATAAGCTAGGGTCGGGCATGTCCAAAGAAGAATGTACCTGGGTCGGTAGCGAGGAAGTAAACTAGTGCTTTCCAACTGAGCTGGATACATCATAGTCCTGGATACATACATATAGTAGGGGTTGCTCGCCTTGTTGAAACTAGTCCCCTTGCTGGCTCGGAAGCACCAGACCTATTCATTTCACTCGAGAAAGTCATTTGCTTCACCGGTTCGATATGCGATATCAAAATCCTTTCCTTCCACGGATGCGACTAAAAAGAGAGTAGCTTCTCCTGCTCGCCTTGTTGAAACTAGTCATTCTGTTTCTGCTGTGGCTGGTTTATCGGCTGCTCCAACTGTCCAATCTGTCCCAACAGAGTTAGGCATTCCTTCTGAGCTAGCTAGGGAGTCAATAGCAAGACCAGGTACAACAAGCCTATTAGAGAATGAAGTAGCTCGAGTTCGCGGTTATCTCTCCTTTACGAAATAGAGGTTCACTTCGACTTTACTACTTTCCAGCCAACGCACTCTACTCAAATTGAAGGAAATTGTTTGGCCCCTATTCTATTTATTTATTAAGGGAGGGTACTCATAGCGTTGAATCACTATTTTTCTTTCCTAATGTTCATCTCAAGCTGGCTTCGACATCTGGTTATCGTGGTTCTTTCTCCTCCTTTTCTATCGCTTGCTTTCCATATTCCACTTTGACTTTATTTAGTATTGGCTTAAGGCTGTTGGTTCAACCGACTATAAGAAGTTCCAGAAGGGGTCCCGGCTCGGGGGCGGGGGTATCTTATCTCTTTTCCTCTGCGTTCGTGACAAGCTAGTAGGCACTCTTGTGTGGGTTGGCTCATTCCCCCAGAAAATGAATATTAAGAAGATAGATACCATTCCGTCGATACTAGATTCATTCTTTCCGCGAGGGCCTCTGCTTCTCTCTGTTCGGTGGGAGAGTATGGTAGTTGTCCTTCAGCATCTCTCTCAGGCTCAATGCCATTGCTCGATATGATGCGAAAGTCAATTCTATACCAACGGCATCGTATAACAATAGCTCTTGTCTAGGGAAATGCAAAAAGTATGAGGCCATAACATCCGTACCAACACCGACGAACTGACCCGGTTAAAGAACAACCGCGTGCTCAATTCTTAGTTCTGCTCTTTAGCCAAAAGGGTAACGGAATAATTGCGCTGTCTATAGGTGGAGATGAGCTGACTCAAACGAATGGTCTTGCCAATGACAAAAAGGACATCCACACTGAAGCTTATTACTCGATTACTGTTAGACCCATGTTGTATGCCCTCATTAGGAGACCGCAAGCCACTCCTACCTCGCGGGTGATGCATTCCCTTCTCCAGGTACTAAAAGTGATAAATAGGCTCGATTCTCAAAAGAAACATGCCACTGAAACCAAAGGAAGTACATATATCTTCTTAGACGGAAGGGAGGGACTAGGGCAAGATAGCTTTATCACAGACAGGGCTGCATCGACCAATCGCTTTTCATTGAGAATAGGAACGAACAGCTTTCGTAGACCTAGCTTTCATACTGATCTTTTGGATTCGCCGGCCTGCCTAGCCTAGGTTGTTGTATACTCAACTTGAGTTGGTTTTGTCCCTTCGCTCGGAAGAGGTGGCGTCAATGCCGCTCCCAAAGAATGTTGAGTCCATTTTGATCCCAAGAAATGCGTATAGCAAAGTGAAATAGTTGATGCGATGTGCCCGTTTTCTTTCGATAGACCAATGTCATCCGCTATAGTGCCTACCAATAGTGGAGCCGTGGAAGAACAGAACAGACATTCAAAGCAACCGATCAGAAGATAAGTATGAATTGGGACAAAAAGTATGACTTTTCCCAGGATCAAACTTTTTTAAAAAGATACCCCGCGAAAATAGGCATTTACAAAGGGAATGATAAAAAGTAAGGTTTTCCACATGGTGAGATGAACTTTTTCCCGATTTTTCGATGAAAAACAGCCATTTATATATATATAAACACCATTCTATCCAGCATGGGACAAAAGTACAGACTTGTCATCTCCCTTAGGAAATGAGCAAAATCTGCTCCATTTTAAAAAACTTTCTATCCAGCATGGGGCAACTTGGTACTTTTTTTCGTTGCTAAGGGAAATTGCCCTTTTTCATGGTCAATTTTCCGATCACTTCAAGCCAGCTAGGGCGAAAAGTAAAGCAAAATGGATTGCTAAGGGGAATTGGCATTTTTCAGCCTCCTTTTAAAAACAAAGTGGAAGCCAGCTACAGCGAAAACCTTACTTTGTTTTGTTTCTAAGGGTGGGTCAATAAAGTTAAAACTTCTGTCTCATATAGCTGCAAAACCTCATATTTTACAGATCGAATTGATCAACGGAAAGGCGGCTAAACCTATTCTTGATACTTGTTCTGACCGCATAACGAAAGTGCATGAAATCGAATCAATGGCTTCAGATCGATAGGAATACAGATTGTAATTAAAGAAATGAAGCCATCTTTCCTCGCCCCCGGAAGGCGCCTGCTCTTTAGTTGAGTATGAAAAGTGCCCCGCGAAGGAACAAAACCAACTCAAGTCAACCATCCCGTCGATTCGATCTGAAGTATGAATTGGCCGAAGCAGATACCAAGGCTTCATTGAACAGAGGACTAGATGAGATGAGGCCGGCCTATCCACACTGTAAGTAATGGCAAGTGCTAATGCCTCTGAGCTTGACCTGGAAAAACCCCTTTTGTGAACTTGAAAACCGACATGGTCAAAGCACGGAAAGGAAAGTATTGGAAAGCTAAGCTACATCAACATAGGTTCTATTCTGCTACCTTCACTTCTGACTTCACTCCCACCTATTGATATTGATCTTACCTTACCTCGAGAAGTTATTCGTTTAGGTCTCGATTACCAATTGATACTAGTGTTTATCTAGTCCAACTTGAATGAAGGAAGAGGTCCACTACTGACTGAACTGAAATACGCCAGAAAATCGATTTGTCCAAAGCTAAAGGAAAAGGAGATCCAAGTAGAATCCCAATGGGCCGCAGATCATATGAGGGGAGGCCTGTGGCTGATTGTACAAGAAGGATATGAGAAATCATAAAGGGGGGGGGGTCAGCGATTTCAAGCTTGGGCGGTTTTCCGACATCTTCCTCGGGCTTTGGAAGAACATAGTATCTCTTGTTTATGCTGATCTGGCCAATATAGAAGGAGAAGGTCAGTTAAGCAAAGCAGGTGTGAGCCTTCTCTTGTAAAAGGCACCGTAGCCTTATCCGCACTGTGTAGAAGCATCATGCCTTTCCTTAAACCTGATATAATGCTTTTTCCTTGTCCAGAACTAGCTTGTTTCACTAGATGAGGGAAAAGCGGGATACCAATTATGTTGGGCTGACTTCGAGAACTTCACTTTTTCTATTTTCTAGAAAGGTTTGAACGTGGCACTAAACCCTCGATGTCAACTAAAGAAAATAGTTCAAGACAGTAGAGCACTGAGGTTCAGCATTTCGTTTAGTGAATGCGGAGATAAAGGCAACTACTATTGATGCAATGCAATTGGACCGCTGGGTAATGCAAGGGAAGAATGTTCTCATATCCATGCCCCATATTGATTTTTTTTATAGAATCAAGCCACTTCTATCGCTTCTCCTAATCTATATCGGGGTTGGCCACTGCTCAAACAAAGGGACCAAACAAAAGAGTCCCCAACCCCAAGTTGTCTCCTCTTCTCAATAATAAAGAGGAGATACAACACTCTAAAGCCAAGATGCACTAATAGCCAATCAAGACACTGAAGCACTAAGCACTAAGCACTAATGGCCAATAGTATAGTATCTTTGTTTGGATGACTTCCCTCCTACCACTGATAAGCTGAGGTTGAAGAGACAGTTGTGGGTACGAGATCCTATGGCGGTAAAGGAGACCTTTCAAATACAATAAATGCTCAATGTACCAGCACAGGGTGAAAGAAGCCTACTAGGCGCCGTAGGATGTGCCGAAATGCCTACCTCTATGGTTTGCGTATAACGTGAATAGCTCCTGTCTGTTGTTTAAAAAGAACAAAAGCATGAGGTAGGGGAGGTTCAGCCGTCAGATATCAAATCTCCCATCAATGGCACGCAGGAACCTTCATCAAGCTGCCCCACCAAAATCCTTCCAAAGATATTGACACTGCCTGATGCTCATGACCAACAATACTATGTAGGGATGACACTTGTTGAATGGTGATGCCTGGGCTGAATAAGCAGCTGCAAGGATTTCTCCCAGAAAGTTGTTTTAATATTTACCCATTGAGAGAGAAGCATGTTCCTGAGCATCCATAACCTCGGAATTGATCTTCTCTTTCCCTTTCTTTTCTGCTCCCGTGCTTAGATCGAACAAAATTGCGAAATCAGTGATACGAAAAATCCTCTTCCATTCTTTCGGGCTGCAGGCAACTTAGAGAAGAAAACAGTCTTACATCTCCAAGCCACACTAGGTAGGGCAAGGAATAGTCCCTATCACGTCTGGTTCTTTTCTTCTTCTATAAGCCTCTGCTGAGCAATCTCCCCATTAGCATCAGCATTCCCTTCATTCTCCCCCTCTCGACTATCACCCCCTGTGCTAGCAGAGAATTCCTCCAAGAACTGACTAAGATCACCTCTACCTGTGTTGTGTAGTATGGCTCATGTTCCCGAAAGGTTACATCCATACTTGCGTATAATTTCCTCCCAATAAGATCCCAACATTGATATCCCTTTTGGCTAGATGCGTAATCAAGAAATATACACCTCACTGCCCATGGATCCAACTCGCCAACAGAAGGTCGATGATCTCGCATAAAGCACACACACACAACCTTTCACTTTTGTTTAGGAGGCACCTTGAACTCCCTTTGGCCCAAGAGAAGTTCGGCTGGAGACTTCATACCAAGTATCCTAGACGGCATACGGTTTATGAGGTATGCTGCTGTCATCACTGCCTCACTCGATAAATTCTTTGGCACATTTATCTAAAACATAAGTGACCGTGCCACCTCCTGCAGATGTCGGTTCTTCCTTTCCCTTTCCGCCACTCCATTCTGTGATGGGGTTCCATCCAGTTCCAACACAAGTAGTCTGATGAATAATCGCATGTTCTGATATATAAGCATCAACCTCTCTATTCACATATTCTGTCCCATTATCTGACCGGAGAATCCGAATCTTCGCTTCAAACTAAGTAGCCACCAGCTTATGGAAGTCCTGAAACCATCTCACAACCTCACTCTTGTGCTTCATCAAATAAATCAAGCAAGTCATACGAGTGCAATAGTCCATAAATGTAACAAACCACTTGAACCCGCTCACAGAAGTGATAGAACATGGACCCCAAACATCAGAATGTATCAATAAGAAGGGTTCATCACTTCGAAGGCCAATGCTAGGATATGTAGACCTTGTATGCTTCCCAAACGCGCAAGCATCACACACAAGTATGCTCTTGTCCATCTTCTTGAACAAATAAGGATACATACATCCTACTCTTATTATCAATGGATAGCCCAAACGAAAATGATGTAGCAAGATCTCTGCTTCAGGTCCTCTAGCAATCACAGACAATGCGACATCCACTTGATCAACCACAACCCCTTACGCCTGATTCCAGACCCAATCCTCTTCCCAGTGCCCTTCTCCTCAAATAAACTCTAATCCTCATCAAATGTAACAGTACATTTGAATTGCTCAATGATGGAGCTAATAGAGAGGAGATTGACCGGAAAAGATGGCACATGCAAAATGGAAGGCAACACCATAGACGGTGTACATTTTACAGACCACACTCCTTTGATAAATTGGGAACTACGGCCTGTGACGGATTACCATGAAAGCTGATTGGATAAACAATCGCATCGCACTCACATCGGATCAAAAACGCATAGAGAAAGAATTGATGCGGTCATCCTTCCTCCGGAGCAAGAAAGGAAACTCCTCGATTCAGCTTCCTTGCAATAAGCTGCACTTGCGTCCCGATTCGAGATTGTGTGGGTGTAGATAGGAAGAAGTCAAGGCTGTGTCTTTCTCTTTAGTTGTATCCAGGTTCACCTATTTTTTTTCCGTTGTTGCTCTTCAGAAAACGCGTATAGTAAGTATCAGTGGCCTTCGTCGATGGGACCTCCAGTGTATGTGTTACGAGGCAACTAGCATTTTGTTTTGTCATTAAAGTTCGTGAAAGAATGTTTCGTTGGAAAAACCAATGCCGATCTAAAACTAAGTCTTCCTTTCAAAAGTGAGCGAGCAGAGCTGAAAAAGATGGAGTTACCTGGAGATGAGATTTCTTTCTACGGATATGAAGGATAGAAGAGTGACTTTGTTTTTCACCAAAATCTATATTTGGGTGCGCTTTATTTTTCCATTCCAAATCCAAAAATTAATATTCTGGCTATGGTTCTCCTTAATAATGTTAAGATTGTTACTTCTTCTCTGGAACTTGTTCGATCCTTTATTTGCGACGGAAGCACTCGTCTTCGCTTCCTTCTATAGCGAAGCTAGTGTTACTATGTTAGGTGGTATGAATATGATGGGCGATGATGACCTGTCCCGCGCCGTAGCCCCGTATCTCCCGCAGGGAGGTCAGGCTCCAGTAAATATTCCCTAAGGACGACCGCTTATAGTGGAAGAGGAAGGCCGTCTTGCCCTGGTGTTGGATTTGCAAAATCAGATTGGCACTCTTCTCAAGAATATCGATCCGAACTCGTTCCAGAACCATCACTTTGAAGAGGAAAGCGCCTCTGATCTCGCCGCGGCGGCCCTACTCCATAAAGAAGAATATCTCAATGACCACACAAAGTTATGGGAAGTGCGTGAAGGGCTTAATCGTTATAGAGACAGCTCTAGGTTCTACTTTCACGTGGTAAAATGGGTAAAGGTCGAGAGAAAGGTTCGTAGCGGGGAGTTGCCAAGAATGTTCATCATTGATGATGACGGCGAGGGAGAAGGATAGTTACTGGCGTTTAGCTTCATCTAGAAAGAAAATCGGCCTTCCACCACTAAAAAGGGTAATACTCGCTCAAAGTGATGAAATCTGTCGAGGAAACATAAGCAGTTTCCTGTGTAGTGATCTCTGTTCATGGAGGTCATGAGGCCACTGACACCCTTGTGGGTAGGTGGGGGGGGGGGAAGAAGAGTGGGAACGAGGGCTTCTTTCACTTGTTTGTTTTCCTACAACGGTATCTCCGAACTCAACGGCTCCCACGATTCGGAGCGATAGCGAATTCATACGAGGACTACGAAGCGAATAATTGCATTCCTTCCAGGAGGTCGAGCGCACGCTTTCCTCGGTTTCGAATCAAGGGACAAAGATAGATCCTCGGTAACGGCAAAGGGGATAGCCTTGCTTTTGAACATTCATGTGCATATGTTTTCATTAGATGTGCAACCGAAATCAGTAGGAGAGAAACTTTCATCCCTATATTTCCACTGAAATGGAATTAGCAATACCTTTGCTTTTAGTTTGAATTCATGAATCCTGTTTCTAGTGGCGAGTAACTACTACGAAAGGTACGGAAAACGGGAAAGGCAAAGCACAGGAAAGAAGAATATATTCAATAATGTCATCCTTGTTTCGGTACCGGATTCAACTTGTCGAGGCTTCTGCTCGTAACGTCACTCACTGGATCAAATCAAAGGGCTCGGTTTCAATAGGAATCCGAATCCTAAAAGGCAAGACCCAAACCACCGGTCAATCAACAGTTCTTCTTTCACTTCCATCTCTTGATACCTGTTTTCTTGCTTTTCTTACCACTGCTGTAGTGAACTGCATCTCTAAGCACCGGGAGTCGTGAACCGCGCACAAGGTCCTTCTTAAACTAGAAATAAGTGAAATAATTGTTCTGGGTCACCTTGGATTTTGTGTTCAGTAGTTAGTAGGGGAAGTTGCCCGGCTTGGTATCTCTCTTCCCTGTAGAAAACCAATTACAAGTCCCTCCTTATTTTCACTCCAAAAAGCTGGAAAAAAGAGCAAATCTCGGATAGCCTAACTTGTTTTTTTGCCTTGGAAAAGGCAGCTACTATCCCTGCTGGATTTCCAGAAAATGGAATGTACCTAGGGAACCCTATTGATCAGATCAGAGACTGAACCTAGTGATCTTTCTCCTGCTGGCAAGCATCGATACCTGTCTCCTAATGAATTGATCTTCTCTTGGGCTCTGATTCACACAATCGGAAAGCCCTTGTGATGTGGGTCACCCTTTTCCTCTATACATCTGTTCAGCAAAGGGGGCTTGCTATTCTCTGCAGTTGAAGGTTGGGCCTACATATCTCTTATTTGTGTGAATCAACCATCCAACCTTTCTTCTTTCTTTCCATAAAAGCGTAGGTAGACTGCGTATAGTAATGGTAGAGCTGATGTATGGCTAAGCAGGGCTGATGGAGCTCTTGGAAAGAAGTCAGTATCCAGCTTATCCCTAGTCTAGCACTCTGCTGTGGAGTCAGAAACCCATTAACAAGCAAGGCTGTAGTGAACCTCTTCCTTAAGGGATTGTGGAATGCACACATCCCAGAATACAGTTGGGTGATCCATTAAGCTAAGCAAGAGCTATGAACAACCTAGTGACGCGGTGGCAAGCATCGATACGAGGAAGGTGATAGATCAGATACGATTTCCTTCATAGGATACTCTTTTTCCTTCAGATTGTGGAATGATAGGAAGGGCCTAATACTAGTGATTTAGTGCGATGTGAGGTTCCCCGCACGTGAGACTTTCTGAGGTTAAGAAAATAATAACAGGGCGGCTTTCTTAGACTCGGCTCTATAGCACTCTTTGAGTAAGTTCGTTAACAAGGTAGCAGTTCTACACGAATGAAAACAAACCTATCTTCTCTTTCTTGGGCAGGGCACCAAATTCATGTATCTTTACCAATTAACCAATTTCTTGATGCTGGGGTGGATCCTAAAGAGATACCACTTCCTCATGAATTTATCTTGAATCGGGACCTTTTGGCTCAACTTTATCCTAGTTTTGCCGAAGGAGCAACCCCTTTTTTCACTTTAAATTGGTCCAAATACGCAGAATTTCTGACTTTTCGCGGAGGACTAGATCCAGTAACCGGTGGTCTCTGGCTGACCGATATTGCGCACCATCATTTAGCTATTGCTATTCTTTTCCTAATCGCAGGTCATATGTATAGGACCAATTGGGGTATTGGCCATGGACTTAAAGATATTTTGGAGGCTCACAAGGGCCCATTTACAGGACAAGGCCATAAGGGTCTTTATGAAATCTTAACAACGTCATGGCATGCTCAATTATCTCTTAACCTAGCTATGCTAGGCTCTACAACCATTGTTGTAGCTCATCATATGTATTCTATGCCTCCCTATCCATACCTAGCTACTGACTATGGTACACAACTTTCCTTGTTCACACACCACATGTGGATTGGCGGATTTCTAATAGTCGGTGCTGCTGCACATGCAACAATTTTTATGGCAAGAGACTATGATCCAACTACTCGATACAACGATCTATTAGATCGCGTCCTTAGACACCGCGATGCAATCATATCCCACCTTAACTGGGTATGTATATTTCTAGGTTTTCACAGTTTTGGCTTGTACATTCATAATGATACCATGAGTGCTTTAGGCCGTCCACAAGATATGTTTTCGGATACTGCCATACAATTACAACCTATCTTTGCTCCATGGGTACAAAATATCCATGCTACTGCGCCTGGCGTAACAGCTCCTGGTGCAACAACAAGTACTAGCTTAACGTGGGGAGGCGGCGAGTTAGTAGCAGTAGGTGGCAAAGTGGCTTTGTTACCTATTCCATTAGGAACCGCAGATTTTTTAGTCCATCACATTCATGCATTTACCATACATGTGACTGTATTAATACTTTTGAAAGGTGTTTTATTTACTCGGAGTTCCCGTTTGATACCCGATAAAGCAAATCTAGGTTTTCGCTTTCCTTGCGATGGGCCTGGCCGAGGGGGAACATGTCAGGTATCCGCCTGGGATCATGTTTTCTTAGGTTTATTCTGGATGTACAATGCAATTTCGGTAGTCATTTTCCATTTCAGTTGGAAAATGCAGTCGGATGTTTGGGGTACTATAAGTGATTAAGGGGTGGTAACTCATATTACAGGGGGAAACTTTGCACAGAGTTCCGTTACGATTAATGGGTGGCTTCGAGATTTCTTGTGGGCACAGGCATCGCAAGTCATTCAGTCTTATGGTTCTTCATTATCTGCATATGGTCTTTTTTTCTTAGGTGCTCATTTTGTCTGGGCCTTCAGTTTAATGTTTTTGTTCAGCGGCCGTGGTTATTGGCAAGAACTCATTGAATCTATCGTTTGGGCGTGCTGTAGGAGTAACCCATTACCTTCTGGGTGGAATTGCCACGACATGGGCATTCTTCTTAGCGAGAATTATTGCAGTAGGATAGTGGCTAGGAGGATTTGAAAGGCATTATGGAATTAAGATTTCCCAGGTTTAGCCAAGGCTTAGCTCAGGACCCCACTACTCGTCGTATTTGGTTTGGTATTGCTACCGCACATGATTTCGAAAGTCATGATGATATTACTGAGGAACGTCTTTATCAGAACATTTTTGCTTCTCACTTTGGGCAGTTAGCAATAATCTTTCTATGGACGTCCGGAAATCTGTTTCATGTAGCTTGGCAATGCTGGATACAGGATCCTTTACACGTAAGACCTATTGCTCATGCCATTTGGGATCCTCATTTTGGTCAACCCGCCGTGGAAGCCTTTACTCGATGAGTTGGCTGCCTGCCATAATCTTGTTGTCTTCTTCTTTCCCTAACCTTATCTTAGCCTTAGGCGCCTCTCGGAAACTTCATAATCTGAATCACTTTCCTCTCCGGGTAGTAACCATAACTTTAACTAGGAACTCGGCATTATAGGACCGAGTCTTCTTTAGTAGTAGCTGTCTGAGTTTTTCCGCTTTCCCCGATCTCCGCCACTTCATCCGTTGTGGCCCGTAATGTCATAGCTTTCAGGGTTGGGTTCTGATAGAACTCTATCCATAGAGACCTCCTCCCTTTGCTCGTATATAGCACTTAGAAGAGTGACTTCTCCCCGATAAGGGTTTAGAGTATAGAGAGGATGCCTTTCTATAAATAATAGTAATAGTAAAAGACAGAAAGCAAAGACTAGATTAGATGTCCGGCATTTCTTTTTGATCGAGTTTTTCGAAGATTGATTGGACTTGAATTCCCACTTGATTGCCTTTTCTCTCTCCTCATGTTTTGCTAATAGTTTTTATCAACATGGAGATACGAAAGTAGAGAACGCATTGCATTCAATGTGATTTCCACTGCCTTGCTTCGATTTCGTGCGTTTAAAGGCAGGGTTGAGCAACCAATCATAAGCCAGCGAGGATGCATTTCCCGTGCCCCTATTTAGTTAGTACTTTCGAGTTAAGAGCGAGAAAACGAACTATTTCATTTAATAAAAAAGTGCAACGGCTGTAGGGTGAAAAGGCCATGAGGATGGCTACGGCTTTGAAGCTCCTTTATCTACCATAGATAGAATGGAAGAGTTTTTTCTCACTGCACTGCTCCACCAAGGCTAGGGATATCCAATGGGATGGAGCTATTTCCCTTGGCACCTTATAGTCCTCAGACGATGAACAGAGCACTAGATGCCCTAATCTACTCCTATGCTAAGTGTCTTTGTTTGGTTTGATTTCTTGTGAAAGCGGCTAGCCCCATCACTAAATCATGCCTATTCCATATGAAAGGTGATGTAGGTAGGGCTGGTAGGGGAAGTAAGAAATAGGTGAGACTCGTTAATGAAACTAGCCTTCAGCCTTAGATTTCTAAGTTCTGTTTCCACCATTGCTAGTGTTTCCTTGTTTTTCATAATAGAAAAAGATCAACTAAACTAAACCAGAGATTGTCGTAGAGATTGGCAGGACTGGGTATTATTCTGGGTGATGAAATGGATGGAATTTCTCGAAACATAACTCACTTCACTTATAATCGAATTTGGAAAAGGGTGACTAGCTGCTGCAATAAATCAAGAAGAAAGCAGGCGCAAAAGAGAAGCTCAATGAGAGAGATTCTAGACCGGTCATGGTCGGGGCTGATCGATCGCTCCTTAAAAGGGAGTTAACTGCTTCGAACCATACATGAAACTTATCTCATAGAGTGAGCTAGCCCCAGATAGCGAAGGATAGCTATTGACTTATTGGGAAACCCGCCTCCAATACATGCTTATCCCAGACCCCCTATTCCTTCATTTTAGGTTTTCATGGCCGATTCAATAACATAGTTCGCACACCTCTTTTCAATTCTCTAGAGGTAGTTGTCATTTATCTCTTCTTCCGGGTCCCTCCTATTTGGTTGGAAGTTTCCTGCTCCAGTTGGGAAAGCAAGGGCCCTAGTTTCGTTATTGAGTCTCGTTATGGTCGAATATGAATGAATCCTGGAATGGAATAAAAACATGAGTCAAATGCATAGTAGTCCCTCAATTGAACAGCCAACTAGTTCATATCTAACCTTATGTATTCTTTTCCCGCACCTTAGCTTCAAATAATTGAATGAATGAGTGCTATTTCAGAGTTCCAGTTTAGGTGTTAGCTCGCTACAGTTTAGTCAGTAGTTCTGTCCCTTTGTTCGGTGAACTAGTTCTGGATATAAGCATTAGAATGAGAGTGGCTACGTATTCGGATTACTTGACTCGCTTTCCTGTTTCCGAATCCCTTCTTGCATACAATCCTAATTCACAATCCGATTCTTGCTCGATTCTATAATGAAAAACAGACCTTGTGCCATGGATTTTATGAAGCTTGAAAGGACTCCCCTTGTTCGAAGCCAAAGATAAGAAGCATACGGGTGACAACCCCAATCCTTATATATCAATCCAATTACCGGAGGAACGAAGAACTAAGTTTGCCTGACGCCCGAAAACAACTTGTTTGTTTTGGTGGAAGAGGAAGAAATAGAGAAAGATCGCCGCTTTTCATACGCTAATTCGTGATTCAAAGTAGAGCGAGTGAGGGAGCTATACCCGGGACTCAATCAACATATGCCAAGTGTTCCGTAATTTATGGGCAGCACTCCGTAGGAATGTTATAGTCTAGGCATGTCGTAGTAGTCATTAGACAGAAAGAGGAGAAACTTAACATGTCTTATTCCGAATTCCTGCGGTTGTCATTATGTTCCAGCAAGGAAATAGTCATTCTTTCATTCCGAGCATTCGACTAACGGCACAGATTTCTAGTGCTATAATAGAAACTGCCCTTAACGCGCAAATGAAAGCCCTCACAACACTCTTTACCTGCAACTGCTCCCGCTTATGGTAGTAGATAAACAGGTGGTGGACATGTATCTGCAGCCTCTGCTGCTGGTAGATTGACTGTTTTATATGGACTGAAAAAAAACGGAGGGTAGTGCTTGAGAATGCTACTCTATTCCTGGAATTAGCCATCCCCTTCTTTGACTATTCGACCTGCTCCTCGAAGCAAGGAAGGGAATGAAGATGGCATTGAATGCCCTTTCCGCAAGAAGGATAGGAGTTGGCTTACTGCATCTACCTTCTCATCGCGGGATAAGGGCTGGGGCGTTAACTTAAGTACTAAAGCTGCTGGAGCGGCTGCCTTCGTTGATTCCCCATGAAGGAATCGGAATATCGCTACTTCCCCTTACTGCCCGAAGCGGGGGAGATGGATTAAAAACCTTGTGTGAAGGAAAGGCTGTCAAAGTCGTTGACCATTATTCCGGTTGAAGGACAAATGGACAGTGAATCAACGGAATCGAGTTGTTCTAAGGATTCGGATTTGGCAGTTGAGACATCTATATCTATGGAATTTCAAAAGAGAGAAAAGGATCCGAATCCGACCCGAGGACGAGCTCAAACCTTAGGGTTTGAAAAGAAGAAGTAAAGCTCTCGTTTACTTCAATCAAAAAAGGTAGGTCATAACACAGATTGAATTAGACCTTACTCAATCACTCATCGCTGGAAAAAGTAGAGCGATTTCCTCGCAAAAAAAGCACGAGCGAGATATTCTTCCTTAATAGGGATCTCAATTACGGGAAGAAGTACAAAGGGCAAAGGCAGAAGTGGAAGGGTCAAACTCCTCTATCGGGGAAAGACAGGAAGGATAAAAGTGTAAAATCACTTGTTTGAAACATCTAAAAAATAGAAATGGCTATTAGAAGTTGTACTTTCGGTGGTCAAAGGGAAGGAATCAGAAAAGAGGGAAGCGCTCTCAAGGTAGAATCAGTTCCAGGAAAGTATGCCCATTGAAAGGAAAGAGTCCCTAAACAGATAGGTTTTCAGCAAATAAGACGGGTCCTGGTCTTCGGCAACAAAAGAAGCCGAAGCGAGAGCTCGATCAAAGAACCTTTATAGATCCTCATCATCCTCAGGTTCTGGATACACAACGAGAAGGGAATCTTCCTGCTCGAATGGATGATTTTTGAAAGAGAGGGGAGAAATCAATCACATGCGTAAGCGGATCGAGCTATTATATAATAAGTAACGGCTGAAAAAGCTATTCTTGGTAGATCCACTTGTCAAGGCGCGGAAAGCCGTGTTCCTTCTCAGCTCACGCTTTCCTGATTGATTTGAAAGACCCTACACACCATCGTATCCTTGGCTTTCTTCCCACTTTCAAAGAACTTGCTATCATTCTTTCGATTCTATCTCCTCGCTTTAGGTCTTATGCTTCTTATTAAAGGGGTTATGCCACTCCGAGTCCATCAGTGTTGAAGGAATGGACAGAGACAGGCAAAGACAAAGTACTGATTTTACTACCGATAGAGAGCAGAGCTAGAGACAAGATGCCTAGGACCTGGAGGAGATCCATAAGAACCAAGTCGTGGATAAGATAGCATCAAACTGGAGATAATAAACCTAACTCTCCGTGCTTTAATCGAGAATGGATACAGGGTCGTCGAGCGAAACCTTTATTAGGGGGTAGACCTACCTTGTTTTGTTGACTTATTGCTTTCCAGCAAAGCGTGCCGACCCTATCTCTAAAGCACCAAACTTCCACATTTTAGGAGATGCCCTATCTTCCCTTAAAGAGCCAGCTTATTGAATAGAGCTATCACTCCTTACCTTACCTAAGACCCCTTCGGGATATCTTTTGAAAACCTTTTCTCTGAAAAGAAAAGATGTTTGCGATCCCTTGCCCGCTCGATTAAAGAAAGTGAGATCTGGCCTTGCATTTTTTAGATAGGGCTCCCTCACGGCATTCTTGCTCTTGCATTTGAAAGTCGAATCAGGATTCCATCTAGAGAAAGGTTCCAAATGGAACTAGTGAATGTGTATGCCGAACGTAGGCAGGTATACCTGACCTTTGATATTAAGCTATGATCTCTCTTCTCTCTCTTGAAGTTCCCACAAAGCGACTCTGAACCTAAGACCGGGTTGTGGGATGTCTTTTGATATTCTAAACTAAGAAAAACGCAATTGGATTTATTTTGATATCCCTATGATAGGAAATGAAAGAAAAGATCGAGCTTAAGCCGATTCCATTGCGGAAAGAAAAGAGGCTCTCCCATTCCCACCTGATACGTCAAAAGCAATTGACTAATAAGGGGAACCAACCAGTCGAATTCGATTGATTATGTCACTCCGCATTACTATAAAAGGGCAGCGGCTTTCTACTAAAATGGGCTTTGGCACTCCTTCCGCTATTACTCGAAATAATAATAATAGTGAAAGGGCAGTCGAATTTGTGACTACGTCAAAGGCTCGTTTCAC
>NC_041385.1:502841010-502851010 GCF_002162155.2 Triticum dicoccoides | reverse complement strand
ATTTAATCTGTTGCTAGTTGCATTAGCCCAAAACACATTCATTTTGCCATGTCATGATCATGCATCATATTGTGCATTGCATTGATTGTGTTCCCTTCTGTGTTGCCGGTATTTGTCCCCTCTCGATAGACGTGCTACCGATGATGTGACCGTTGACACTGATGAAGACTCAATGTTATCTTCAGAAGTGCCAGGCAAGCAAAACCCCCCTTGTTCATTCCGATACAATCCTACTCTCTCGCTCCTGCTCCTTTTTACTGCATTAGGACAACATCGATTCATCTGTTACTTGCTGCGGTAGCTGAACCCCTTTATCCTTTGCATGACCTGTCATTGCCACAGTAAATAGATGAAACCCACTAGCATGAGTAGGAGTTGTTTGAGCCCTGTTGTGCCTACTCATTCATGTTTGTTTGTCATGCCTGCTACTGCTTAGAGTTGAGTCAGGTCTGATTCATCGGGGATGAATCAGAGGTGTGTGAACATGTCCTACCATGTGTGAGCTAAGTGTGTGAACACGATTTGGTAAAAGGTGTCGGTGAGAGGCCATGTAGGAGTACATGGTGGGTTGTCTCATTGAAGCCGTCCTTAGGAACTGAGTTCTGTGTTTGTGATCCATGATTCAGCTACTACCATACATTGGGCCCTGAAATATGACCCCGCTCGACTTCTTATTCACCCTCGTCCTCTGTCCAGGAGTTGCAAGTAGTTTCTGGTGTTTGTAGCTTACTGGAGGCCGTGGACAGCGCTGACCATAGGGGTGGGCTGTGATGCGGTAGGTACGTGGCACGGTGTACCGGATGCCCGTTTGGTATCTCGGGAACCCTGTTCACATCGTTTGGGGCTGTGAGCGAAACTCCGGCTGGATCTCCTCATGGATGGAACCCGAATAGGCGATAAACCTGGACTAGAGACTTGAGTGTTTAGGTAGGTCGTGGTCTACACCCACGTCGGCTTTCGCTTGAAGTCTGCCGAGCACATGTCGTGTGCAGACGCTAAGTGGTGGAAACATGTATGAAGAAGTACACCCCTGCAGGGTTAACATCAACTATTCGAATAGCCGTGTCCGCGGAAAAGGACTTCTGGGTTGCTTATATCAGTTCATAGACAAGTGAAAGTGGATACTCTAAAATACGCAAGATAAGCGTGAGTGCTATGGATGGCGTTCTCGTAGGTAGACGGGAGCGGATCCATAGTGGTGTATTGATATGGTGAATATGTGGACTCGTGTGCGCCACCTCAAAAGAGTCGCTTGCAGTCGTAGTTTAGGATAGCCACCGAGTCAAAGCTGGCTTGCTGAAGTTAAACCCCACCATCCCCTTTGTTGATAATGATGCATATGTAGTTAGTTCTGATGTAAGTCTTGCTGGGTACATTTGTACTCACGTTTGCCTATTTTATGTTTTTGCAGAGAGACTTCAGTCTCACTAGTAGTTCCACGTGGATTTCGACGTTTAGCTTGTTACCTCAGCTACGATCTTGTGCCCCGGCAGGATCTGGTAGATAGTCAGGCTTCTCAGCCTTTTTCAGTTATAGATGTCTGTACCCAGACATGATAGCTTCCGCTTGTGCTTTGACTTGTATGCTCTGATTGTTGGGTCATGAGACCCATGTTTGTAATATCTCGCTCCTCGGAGCCTATTGAATAAATTACTTGAGTCGTAGAGTCATGTTGTGATGCCATGTTGTATTTGCACATATCGAGCATATTGTGTGTATGTTATTGAAATGCTTGGTATGTGTGGGATCTGACCTTCTAGTTGTTTATCTTTAGTAGCCTCTCTTACCGGGAAATGTCACCTAGTGTTTCCACCGAGCCATGGTAGCTTGCTACTGCTCCGGAACACTTAGGCTGGCCGGCATGTGTCCTTCTTCGTTCCTGTGTCTGTCCCTTCGGGGAAATGTCACGTGATGAATACCGGAGTCCTGTTAGCCCGCTACAGCCCGGTTCACCGGAGTCCTGCTAGCCCAGTGCTACAGCCTGGATTCACTCGCTGATGACCGACACGTTCGGATGCTGGGTCATGGATGCCTGTCCCTGTAAGTCTGTGCCACTTTGGGTTTACGACTAGCCATGTCAGCCCGGGCTCCTTATCATATGGATGCTAGCGACACCGTCATATACGTGTGCCAAAAGGCGCAAACGGTCCCGGGCTAAGGTAAGGCGACACCCGTGGGAATACCGTGCGTGAGGCCGCAAAGTGATATGAGGTGTTACATGCTAGATCGATGTGGCATTGAGTCGGGGTCCTGACAGCGTTGGTATCAGAGCTTGACTGCCTGTAGGATTACCAAGCCAAACTGGTCGAAGTTGAGTCTAGAAATTCTTTAGCTATATAAGGGAATTGATTGTGGGATGGAACGTAAGGCTCTTTTTACTCCTTATACCTCATGGCCTTCTGATCTGAGTCATCATCTTCTCTTCTACGGGGATTAAGAACTAGGCTATCTCTTCTTTCTATCAGAATCACGTGTTATTAATCTGCAGACTTGTAGGATTGATGGTTCTAAGCCTCAGTTCAGTTCCTACTATCTTCCGTATGTTAATTGTTGATCTCGAAACCTTGATATTGTGCTTCTGAGTGGTTATGCCACCATTTTTGTGAATGTCTCAAATCTTTTCTGAGCATTTACAGCCGTTATGCTGTCCGAGTCATCCCAGGTTTCTAGGTAGTCTGATGCATTTGCAAATCCTTTCTTCCCGTTTCAATGTTCCCATGGGCCAGATTAACCACACTAATCAGTGAGTTGAGGTACTCCGTTACCTTGACATATATGTTGGAGATATTATTATGACCCTAGGTGTCTTAGGGGATCACCTAGTAATCCAGTCGTGCCTTGTGTTCCCAGTGTGATGATTCTGGCTATCATTCTCGAAAGCATCCCGTGATGCTACTTAGTAGTAGGTATTCTACTCCTGGGTTCTGAACCCGAGATTCACTCTACCTACTTCATGTTGATAGTAATTGCTAGTGCCTTTAGGATATTAGTAACCTTTGCGATAGTCCTTGAAGTCCGTGGTATCTTCTTCTTCCAAATACCATGAACTACTTATGGCAGAAGTTCCTCGTTGAACTGAAATATCACAACAGGATTATTTTTGATGAGTTCTCCATTATATATTGTGGCTCTGCCAGTTCTACCTTTCCGCATGGGTTATCCGGAAGAAATATGTTGAACTTGGTTCGACATACTAATCTATGCATCCACAACTCAGAAAATTATATGTTCCTTTTAGTTGTTCTCTTTAGTTGCATTTTGACCTTCGTCTATCAATTGATAGTCAAGAGTATGCGTGTGTTCGTTTATCGATGCCTATTACTCTTGTGGTCCGTCAAGCCATTCTATCGCAGAATGACTAGGAGAAACAAACTCCAGTACCTCTTCCATATCTAGGATTGGGTCAAAATAGTTGTATTCCGCAGATCAAATGCCAATCCAGCTTTTGGTTCTGTTCTACTTTGGAGTATTACCCCCTTTATGTCAGAATTGTCATGAGAACTGCACCAACTCTCATGAATTTTGACGTAGTGATACTTCTCACCATCATTAGTCATTCCTCGGCCCTCGTGTTGATGCAACCGGAATACCGACAAATGAATTGTGATGTGTGAAATCAATACTCCTAGCAACCTTGTTGCTTAGTAGTTAATGGACAATAATTTCATTCTTAGCGTGTTGGTTTTGAATCATCATTCTAAGGTTGATCATGCTACCTAGTCCTTGTTCTCGGTGCACATTTCGATTGATGAGTTAGGATTATTTCAAATCCTTGCCCTATTGATCATATCGTCTTGCCTCAAAAGCGAGATTGTTCTCGAGCTTAGTAACATACCGGTGGTTCGTGATGTTTCAATTATCTTCTCAAAAGTATTACCACGTTGTCACCTGACCGCTATGTTGAGTTCGTGATCAAGTTGGTTTATTCCTGTAAACCACCCCTTCTCCAAGAATCCGTGTTGGATACCCTGAGCTAGTTGGTTAAGCTAGACAACAACTTGGAGAGTTGGAGGATAAAAGCTTGCCTGACTTAGTTCGTTCCAAAGGGATAATCTTGTGTAGTGTGTGTTGAAGAAAGATGATATCTTCATCGATTGGTCCCTGTGATCAGTTGCTGGACCTATTGTCTTATCAATCCTTTGATTTGAGTGTGGGCTATCGTCAAATCAAATCAGTACCAATGATGCTCGTAATGTTGTCTTATTCGTGGTTGATCCCTCGAGCATACACCATTACATCTTTGGTCTGACCAATGCTATCACCGTGTTCACTTAACTATGGAATTCCTTTTAAAAGGAAACCTAGATGAATTGTTGTTGAGCCCATTGACAACATCCTTGTCTTCTCCATAATTTTGCTGAACATTAAGCTAGTGTTGGAAACCCTTGAAAGCATTTGTTCATGCTAGCTCATGAAGCATATGTTTGGATGTAAGGAGTGACTTCCTCTAGTTCATGTGCATTGGATGCAAGTTGCCGTCGTGGACTCGAGAAAGTCAATGTTGTTTCCTTTGGAATCATCCCAAATCAGTCATGCATACGTGCGAAGTATTCTGTGGTTAGGAGACTTGCAACCTCCATTCCATATGTATATCCTAGCACACCAAGCCACTGATTGATTTGTTCACGGAAAAGGAGTTGATGTGCTAATCCTAGGTCATGCACAAGACTTCAATATCCTCGATTATGGTTCCCCACCTGAACTCGGTAGTGTTTTATTGTAAGACTACTTTGTGGTCATGCTTGTCTAGGACAGCGTGTTCACATGTTGTAGCAGAACCAGCTCATGTTTTGGAGCTTGCTATCGTAGTTCGCTCCCCGAGAATCTCGCAACGTCATCTCGTCGATTTGTGTTGCAAACTTTCATTTTTCTTCCTAGACTCGATGAGTCTGGAATATCCTGACACCAACCAGATCTGAATCTCAGGCAGATATGATGGTTGGAATATTTCCCAAGAATTATAATATTGGTCGCGCGATAACCGGTAAAGTGGATGTCGTGGCCAACACACCCAACAGGAAGACCTGTTATTATAATATCTTGATTGATGAAGTTGGCCACCTCCCCATAAGGATTTCGTAGGATTTACCTCTGTAACTATTCCTTATGGATTCTATTGCTTCCGAAGTCCGACCTTTACTTGATGTTCTAGTTATCAAACCATATCTATGAATGGGTTACACTAGCACGTCAAGGAGAACATTGGAAGCGGAGTGCTAAATGTCTCTCGGTCGTTCATCCAGATTTTGTTTCCTTGGCCTCGCTAGGGTGAAATCTGAGTTGATGTTATCTTCCTATGCATCTGCATCGTCCATCGTTGTTCATCATGGTGGTATGTTGTGTTGCCAGGATCCTTGACACGGATGTTGGTAAAACCTTGATGAATATGGAAATGCTCAAGTTCTTGAGAGCACGCACAAGCGCTAGGTGTTATCATCAGCACTAACTGGGTTTGCTCTCAGTTTCCTCGGCAATGCTATGACCTTTTCAAATAGTGAATTCACTCTCTATTGTTGAGCCTCTCCCCAGTTACTAGAATCATTCCCAGCATTTGCATTTTGTTCCCAGCTTGCACCGCCAATGTGCCATTCTACCATGGGTCTCTTCCATTTCCGGTGATAAGCAAATTCATCCATTACGTTGTCTTCAACAAGGTAATCCACATCATCCAAGTCTGAGTATGCCATTCTACCGACCCCCTCCAAACGATCGCTCGAGATTTGTCTTAGGCTGGTTTAAAGAGTTTCAATGATCTCGGTATCAAAGGTAATTCCTTTTGCCACTTAAGATAATAATCTACGAATCACCCTCCTCCAGGATGTTTCGTCGTGGTATCATGGCAACTCAACTCCTCGCTACGTTGACAACCGTTTACCACCTTCTTAGGTGTGGAATTGTTGTCTACCTAGTGAACCCTCGTCATCCGTTTCTTTCCACCCCTCTTGATGTGTATCTCGTGTCTCAACCCGAGAGATGGTTCTAAGTCTCATTCCGTGAGTTAATCCTGAGTTGTTCGACCTTCGAGAAGACCGGCCCTTTTAGAGTCTCTTTCTTCTCTCCATGTCATGTTGGCAGGATTTCTCAGAGCAAGACTTCGAGACAATGATGGTGATCGAATCAACGTTCATTCAAAGTGCAACCTGGATCGTGAAGATTATACTAGTTTGCGTTTTCCCTTCATCTTACCCTACGCTTGAATCTCGAGACGAGATTCTTGTTTAGTGGGGGTGAGTTGTCACATCCCTAGTTTCTGGTGCTGCCTGGTGTGTGCATCATGTTTAAATTCAAATGAAATTTGAATTGAGGAATTTTCAAAAGCCTCAGGAAACCTCTAAGAATAACCAACAATTAAATCGTCTCAAATGTGTCCAAGAAAATGTTCCTGTTATTCCATGGAAATATTGGTAAGAGGTAAAATTTAAACCAATATTTTTGGAGTCACAGAGATAATTATTTTGGCCATTTGAATTAATCCAATAACTATTTGCTTTGGATTTATATTTAATATATATTAAATATGACTCCAATAATTCTGGAAGTTTGTGAGTGGCTTTGTATATATTTTAGCAAGCCACATAAAAATCTACAGAATTTATTTAAATGATTTAGTTGCTAAACTAAATCAAAACAAACTACAGAAAATAGAAAACAGAGGTAAAATAGGAAAAACAGAGAGAGGGAGAGAAACATTACCTGGCGCTCACCTGGTAGCCACCTGGCCCAGCAGCACGGCCCAGCCCGCCACCGCTACCCCTCCCTGTCGCCTTCCTCCTTGCGCCAGTAGGCAGAGGAGGGACTCGGCGCACGCGCCCGAGCTCGCCACGCCACCACCCTGCTCGTCTGCTTCGCCTGAGGCCACCACGACGCCTCGCGCCTTCTCCTCGGCGCCGCCTCGACCCTGGAACCCTCCCGCTCACTCCCTCGTCCCCATCTCGCCTCTGTTCCCTCTCTCTCGCCCGGACCGAACGGAGCCGCCGCCACCGACAAGCTTCCTCGCGGCCACCGCCACCCCCTCTCCTCCCCGACGCGCTCCTGAGCTCCGCAGTGCCTCCCTCGACCTCCCCGTCGGCTCACGCGACCGGAGAAGCCCCGAAGCGCCGTCCCGACGTTTTCCCCCTCCTCGGCCACCAAGGACCGCCGCTGTCGATTCGCCGCCTCCGACGCCTCCCCGAGCTCCCCGAGGCCACCGTCGCAACCCCTGTGAGCTCCGCCACCGTTTCCCCCTCTTTCCCTCTTCGTTTGATTGCCGTAGCCGTCGCCCCCTTGATGACCGAAACCCGCCGCCGCCTGTGATCGCCGCCGACGTGCCTCCGGCCACCTAGTGGCCCGGCTGTCGTGCTCAGCTTCCTCCCCGCGCTGCCTAGAACACGTAGGTGCCTTGCACGAGCCTCCCCGACCACCGTAGCGTCGACCCCGAGCTCGCCCGAGCTCCGGCGACCGCCACGGTCGATGCCGGTGACGACTCCGGCCATCTTAGGCCCAGCCGCTGCCACTACTCGACGCGGACGAGTCCTGCGTCACGTAGACGCCCTCCGCCGGCCATTTGGTCGCCGGAGCAGGGAAACCGCACCCCTCCGCCGTCTCTGGCTCCGCCGGCGACGAGCCGCGGGTCAACTCCGGCGAGTTGACCCAGGTTTGACCTTCCCCGTGTGTCACTAACGTGTGGGCCACCCCCCCTGACATGTTAGTTAGTATTAGTTTAACACTAATTAACCTAGGTTAGTTAGCTGATTAGTCGCTGACCAGTGGGCCCCGACCCCCCCTAATCCTTTAATTAAGCAGATAACCCCCTGTTAACTAACTGTGACGCTGACATATGGGTCCCACAGGTCAGTTTGACCTGGACGGCGCCCGTTGACCTGCTGAGGTCAGCATGAGGTCATGCTGACGCAATAATTCCTTTCTGGAATTAAAATAAATTAGGAAATGATTTATAATTCCAGAAAATTGTAAAAACTTCAATAAATCATAGAAAATTAACCGTAACTCCAAATGAAACAATTTATATATGAAAAATTATCAGAAAAATTCAAGGAATCCATCTGTACCATTTTCATGCATGTTAGAACAACTTATCACTACTGTTTAGGACAAATGAAGTGAATGGCATTTGAATAATCACATATGGAGTTTGAATTTGAATCTTGTATTCAAACCAACTTCATTTAATCTGTTGCTAGTTGCATTAGCCCAAAACACATTCATTTTGCCATGTCATGATCATGCATCATATTGTGCATTGCATTGATTGTGTTCCCTTCTGTGTTGCCGGTATTTGTCCCCTCTCGATAGACGTGATACCGATGATGTGACCGTTGACACTGATGAAGACTCAATGTTATCTTCAGAAGTGCCAGGCAAGCAAAACCCCCCTTGTTCATTCCGATACAATCCTACTCTCTCGCTCCTGCTCCTTTTTACTGCATTAGGACAACATCGATTCATCTGTTACTTGCTGCGGTAGCTGAACCCCTTTATCCTTTGCATGACCTGTCATTGCCACAGTAAATAGATGAAACCCACTAGCATGAGTAGGAGTTGTTTGAGCCCTGTTGTGCCTACTCATTCATGTTTGTTTGTCATGCCTGCTACTGCTTAGAGTTGAGTCAGGTCTGATTCATCGGGGATGAATCAGAGGTGTGTGAACATGTCCTACCATGTGTGAGCTAAGTGTGTGAACACGATTTGGTAAAAGGTGTCGGTGAGAGGCCATGTAGGAGTACATGGTGGGTTGTCTCATTGAAGCCGTCCTTAGGAACTGAGTTCTGTGTTTGTGATCCATGATTCAGCTACTACCATACATTGGGCCCTGAAATATGACCCCGCTCGACTTCTTATTCACCCTCGTCCTCTGTCCAGGAGTTGCAAGTAGTTTCTGGTGTTTGTAGGTTACTGGAGGCCATGGACAGCGCTGACCGTAGGGGTGGGCTATGATGCGGTAGGTACGTGGCACGGTGTACCGGATGCCCATTTGGTATCTCGGGAACCCTGTTCACATCGTTTGGGGCTGTGAGCGAAACTCCGGCCGGATCTCCTCATGGATGGAACCCGAATAGGCGATAAACCTGGACTAGAGACTTGAGTGTTTAGGTAGGTCGTGGTCTACACCCACGTCGGCTTTCGCTTGAAGTCTGCCGAGCACATGTCGTGTGCAGACGCTAAGTGGTGGAAACATGTATGAAGAAGTACACCCCTGCAGGGTTAACATCAACTATTCGAATAGCCGTGTCCGCGGAAAAGGACTTCTGGGTTGCTTATATCAGTTCATAGACAAGTGAAAGTGGATACTCTAAAATACGCAAGATAAGCGTGAGTGCTATGGATGGCGTTCTCGTAGGTAGACGGGAGCGGATCCATAGTGGTGTATTGATATGGTGAATATGTGGACTCGTGTGCGCCACCTCAAAAGAGTCGCTTGCAGTCGTAGTTTAGGATAGCCACCGAGTCAAAGCTGGCTTGCTGAAGTTAAACCCCACCATCCCCTTTGTTGATAATGATGCATATGTAGTTAGTTCTGATGTAAGTCTTGCTGGGTACATTTGTACTCACGTTTGCCTATTTTATGTTTTTGCAGAGAGACTTCAGTCTCACTAGTAGTTCCACGTGGATTTCGACGTTTAGCTTGTTACCTCAGCTACGATCTTGTGCCCCGGCAGGATCTGGTAGATAGTCAGGCTTCTCAGCCTTTTTCAGTTATAGATGTCTGTACCCAGACATGATAGCTTCCGCTTGTGCTTTGACTTGTATGCTCTGATTGTTGGGTCATGAGACCCATGTTTGTAATATCTCGCTCCTCGGAGCCTATTGAATAAATTACTTGAGTCGTAGAGTCATGTTGTGATGCCATGTTGTATTTGCACATATCGAGCATATTGTGTGTATGTTATTGAAATGCTTGGTATGTGTGGGATCTGACCTTCTAGTTGTTTATCTTTAGTAGCCTCTCTTACCGGGAAATGTCACCTAGTGTTTCCACCGAGCCATGGTAGCTTGCTACTGC
>NC_041385.1:502828510-502836010 GCF_002162155.2 Triticum dicoccoides | reverse complement strand
GAGATAGGTATGGAAGCCACTATGAGTATATATCCAGGTATGCTTCTAACTTCACCTCACGCCATAAACGGAATCCCTATCATGAGCGCAACTGTATTTACAAGTTCAGTAGCCTGAGTGAGCTTTCTCCTCAATATGGATGTGGTGATTGTCCATAAACTCCTTGAAAACCAGACAGACTTATTATCAGTGCTCCAAGCTCCATGTGTTCTAGGGCTAAGACTACGTTGGTGTAGGCTCCCCTTATCCTTCCTCTGGCATTCGCCGATCAATTTCTAAATGAGTGGAATTTCGATTCTCTAACTGCTCAAATAGCAATGGTTTCTCCTGTTCCGCATTGACCCTAGGATTGGCGGCTTGGCTTAAAGAATATGGGATTCTCTTTCCGGTGGAAAATGGCATCTGAAAATGAGACTGAGACCTACTTTTCGAATTGTCAGAGGCTATAAGATCCACTTTCTTTTGTAAAGGAGAAGGGAGAAGCAGCATTTCAACTGTGTGAGGATGGACTCTAGACCCACTCGTTCTAATTCTGTGATTGCAATTTCTCAAAATGGATCATAAAGTTGATCCTGTTTACTAACTCACTCTCGAAGTAGAAGTACTGGACCAGGTAACCAGAAGATAAGGCCACTCGGCAAGACTGGACTAGTTTAACACGGCTATCTAGTGGAACACTATATATATAGGACTTGTAGAGCTTGAAAAAGCTTGTTTTGGTCTTTTTTTCTCTTTTCTGGGCACTGAACTTCATAGACAGACTTACCAACTGATGAGCCAAAGTAGCAAATTTCTTCTTCCTGGGAGGAGCGGACTCTACGTTGGTAGATCGAACTTTCATTTCTTCCTTCCATTTCATCTGTTCAAGTAGTCTCCTTTTCAAGTAGATATGCTTTGATACCAGACTGGTGTGCATTCTATGCTTACCCAGCGAGCGAAGGAGCGAGCCAATTCTTCTGTTATGGTAGAGCCAATTCCTTTGAAGAATTGTTTACTTTCTTGTCTTTCCTCCAGTGAACAGAGTGGAAGACCAGGTATCTTCATAGTTGGCTCTGGAATGATTGCTTGCAGGATTTCATATTTTCCAGTGATCAGCTTAGTTGGAAGAGATAGATAGGAGAAGCGAATGCCAGATGTGCGGTGTGCCAATCAATCCAATTTCATGAGATCGAGTCAAGATAAGAAGCCAAAATTCTTTGGAGTAAAGTCGCCTGGAAGAAAGAATAGGAATTGATCTAGCTATAGTATAGATAGAGTGTCAGATGAAATGCTTGACAAGGCAAGGAAACATAACTTCCACATCCTCTGTTCACACTACCTGGATTGGAATTGGTTCTATCGAGATATACTGACTTGAAACAGGAATTTCTTGGTAACTGCTGCTTCTTTGAAGCAAGTGCTTTCGGGTTGGCTCTTCTGATATGTGTATTTGCTACCCATACGGAACAATTTCATTGATGAAAGATGGATGGCTATTCTCCACATTTGCCAGCACAGTGCACTTTTTCTTCTATTTTGTGATTCCTTTCTTTCTGTCGCCATTTGAGAATGGATTTCTCCTCCTGGTTTTAGTCACACACGTCTTTTCCACCTAGGAAGGATGCCCCTACGATCATTCCATGCTCTGCCTTCGCCGAAGCGGTCCCCAGGGAAGGAAGCCAATAATGGGAGTGTCAGGGCGGAACTTCATTAATGAAAGGATTTGCACTGCACCACCGTGCCGCAGGGACGAACTTCAATAGCCCATCATAGCACTCTCAGTCAGAGGGTTAGGGAACTCTTGAATATATCGATAGAATAACATTTCATTTTTCATAAGTTCCAGTGGACGCAGAGCCAACAAGTGCAGTTTTTCAGCGTAAGGTCAGGTTACAGAAAGGCCTATTTTGATAAGCAAGGCATTGCAAACAAATAGGTAGAGCAGAGAGCTAACCTAAGGAGCGAGCTTGTTGTAGTTGGTCTAAAGGGGGAAATAAAGGACTGTCCCGCTACTACTTCCTTGATTCCCGGGAAAGAAGGAAGACCGAGGGTAACTAACTCTTCCTTCTGAAAAATCTATATCCCAGCTCGTTTTCATCGAGCCTTCCCCTCGTTTGGAGTATAGCCAAGTGGTAAGGCATCGGTTTTTGGTACCGGCATGCAAAGGTTCGAATCCTTTTACTCCAGAGCATACTTATTCTAGAAAATAGAAAAAGAAAAAGAAAGTCTCATCCCTACCCTAATAAATAAATGAAAGTAGATTTACATTATTTTTGTATTTCTAGGGGGAATGTTGAGGCAAACTTACGATGCTGACAAGCTGGTTAGGTGCCGAGTTGGATCAGACATCGCAGGTTTCAGTTTAAGAATTGGGAAGAGGTTAAGAAGCTAGTGGAATCCACTGCAAGGGGAAGTGCTAAAGTGAAGAAAAGCCCCAATTTTGGAGAGGATTGCATAATTGGAGAGTAGAATTGGAGCAAAGCCATGATCTAGTAGGCGACTGGTACAAGTGCTAGACTGGAGCTAGACAAGAAGCGTTGAGCAGGAACTTGAGCAATTCCAGAAACCTTAGAAGAAACTGGATATGTGGCAACAAGAAGGGCTTAGCCAGAATCTTGAAACAGGTATGATACCGGCACATATCAGCCTGATGTGATGTACCTGAATTCATTCATGTTCTGTGGAGTCTTTCTTTTAATATTCTTATTTTTTCTCAGTTTAATTAGGAAGCAAATGCAGTTTCAAGATGAAATCAACCTCGAAAAGGAATTCAATTAGCTGTGCAGTTAGCCCTTTGATCTTGAATAATTGGTTGAAATGGATATTGCCTGTCACTTGAAAATAAGGTTGTTTCATTTAGAATTCAGCAAGTTTCTTAGAAAAATGTTGTTAAACAGGTTGACGTTCCACTGGGACTGGAATAACAAAGGCTTTTGGCAGTTTGTGGATCGAGATGTGAATCGCTTTTTGAGTAATAGTTTCTTTCATTTGGTGTGCTCTTCCTGGAACCGGTAATAGGAAAAATTTGGTGCATTCTACTTTGCTGTTATGGTATTTACAATCCTTGAATTGTTTGAACCTGACTCTCATTATCTGTCTTCATGGTCTTGAGGGTATTTTGGATATCGTGGAGGTAACTGACGATGAACTCGTCTCTTGCCTCACCGATCTGAACACGGAGTTTCCGAAGCTACAAGAGTGCTTGGTTAAACGGTGCCATTAAGTTTCAACTGTCTTTAAACTTACTACTTCAAGTGCAATTATCAACTCCTTGCAAAATTGTTGGCTTTCTCATCTACAAAAGGCAACTCTGGTATTCAAGGAAACAGATAATTAGGTTCCACTCACTACGTCAACTAAAGCAACTACATCTGGAGCACTTACCAGGGAAAATCGAATAAATAATGACGTAGTACGAGGGGATTTTTTTTCTCACTATTGCCATCCTGTGTTCAGTTCCAATTTCGTAGTAGGAGACAGACTCAAAGTCAATAGATTCCCGTCCTTTTCTATAGAAATAGGCTTGGTCATGTGCTTAAAAAAGAGGTGACCCGAATGATTTCAATGAATTGCTATTTGGTCAGATTGGAACAATTGGATTCGAAAGGAAAGAAAGACTGTGAACGAAGAGGGCCGCCCATGATCGATTGGATTCGGCAAATAAAGTAGAGGGCCCGCCCGTGTCACCACCAGTCCACCGAACCAGCTGTAGATCGCTAACTCTCTTGTCGACGCCCGGAACTTATGTACGAGTTAAGAATGAATTATTCCCGAGTAGAGAGGGCAGGATAAGGATTCAGTAAGAAGGAGAGTCTACTTATGGAAATGCCATCCTCTCTTTCCTCAGTAACGGAGTGACTAGCTACCCCGACTTTTTATTCCAGTTCCATTCTTACTGGTGCAGGAGTCCAAAGTGCATCTTCCAACTCCCTAACTGCGTCTTCCATGAAGTTCGGGAGACCCCTCACGTGCCGCTGCCCGTGAGACTCGCCTTTGTACACTTTGCGCACCGCTTCGACTAGACCCCGCTACTACCTCGTATCCAAATACCTGCGATCTAGCTCATTCTTTTTTAAGCCCTGCAAGCCTAATAGAACCTTGTTTCCTGGGCCAAGTCAGCCTATAAGTAAGTAGGGCTGAAAACAATTTGTTTGTTAGTTTTTCAATCTTCTTCCTTCTATGCTTAGAGTAAGTGGAAATGACCTCCTTGATCAGCAAGTAAGCGAGCGGTAGTTCAGTCTCCGACAAGTGAGGCCGAATAGCCCCAGGTGTCTTTTCCTTCTAAACTAGCTGCTCTCGCTTGACTCTTCTAGTGAGCAAGCAAACTGGTCGGGGAACAGGGTCGGATCAAAGTAAGGAATGGGAATAGCACTCACTCATTGAAGGTAAGCCAGAAACAGGGGTTGTCCTCTCCCTTACTTAAGTCCTAGTCCATCTTTTCGTGCCCCAAATGGGAAGTCAAGCAATAATGAGGGAACTTGACCCACACCTGACTAAAGAGTTTGGTTGCTCGAAGGAAGCAGAAGCAAAACCTGCTTTCTTTTTGTCCCAACCTCCAAGGGTTCCTCCCTGTATGACATAGTCCATTGGATTGGGGCAATGGTACGCACCTATGTTTGGTGTCCCCTCTCTCACTTCCTCGTCAGATCCTGGTCCCAAAGGGCAATACATTGAGTTGGAAAGACGGGGGGCTTTCATAAATTCCATTCTGTAGCCGAACTAGCCCCTAGATCAGCTCTCATAGTGGGAGAATCAGAGTCAAGTTAGGCGCAAAAGAGGGGGTTGAGATCATTCGTCGTGATTGGATCAATCAGACTCCACCACAAGAAATGCCAAGGGGCGCCCTTTCTCATTATCATCTACCGCCCATTTCTTCATCATCTGCTGCTGCCTTAAGTGTGTAAAGTAGGCTCAGCTTCTTAGGTTTCTAAATATCTTGTAGTAGCCGAAGGTAGTCTAGTCCGCTTGTTAGATTGAAGAATCTTATATAACCTACGTAGCTAAAGAGAAAATCATAATAGTCTAAGTGGACCTCTCAAAGGTATAAATAAGTAGACATTAGTCTTACTGGTTCGGTCTTTTTCTTTTTTTGTTATGATGCCCACATTTCATACTTCTCAATTCTTATTTATTCAAGGGTTCGTATGTACTGAGTGACTCTAGGTCTATTCAGATGCAGCTTCAAGAGAGCTTTATTCGGCCTTTGTATGACCTTCTTCCCTTCCTGTCTATCTCCTTCGGTCAGTTAGTTCTGCTTCCGATGCCGGAGGAGCAGGGTGGGATAGAAGGGTAGTTTCTGAGTTCGAGATGTCTGAGCTTGGAGGTTCCGCTTCTCTAATGTGATAATAAAGCAACAAGCAACGCCGCTCCCGTGCGCTCATCCCTTGCTTGTTCTTGAGCGCTAGTCATTCATCCCTAGTTGGGTTCTTGGGATATCTTGATTCTCTTTATGATGATGTAAGGGTCGGCAACAATGAATAAGTAATCGATTGGAAGTTCGCGCCAATCGATCTTCTGTAGGAGTAGGAGGTAGCGCGAATCCCCTCTTTCTTCGTTTAGAAGAGTGCTGGACCTCCACAACGTCAAACCATAGAACACAGCTCCTTTCGGCCGAACCCTAGGAAAGACGACTATACCTTTTTCGTAGATAGTCTGAGTTCGAGCTACTATAGTCTCCCCCGTTGACCTTCTTTTTAGGTAGAATCCTCAATGAGTGGAAAGGACTCCCAGACTTGCTCCACAGTACTATACCATACAGAGCCGCGCCCTTGTGATATGATAAGAAGAAAAGGGGCCAGGCCACCCTCTTTTCTTTTCCGCACCAAGCCTTCTTGTAAAATCGGGTGTATAGCTCAGTTTGTAGAGCATTGGGCTTTTAACCTAATGGTCGCAGGTTCAAGTTCTGCTATACCCAAAACAAAAAAACCACTCTTGTATTCGTAAGGATGCATAGTAGCCTTCAAAGAGCACTCTTTGGCCTTGAGAAAAACCCCTTTCTCATCAACATCTCGACTTCGCTCGTTGTTTGAGGTCAGTATAAAGGAGATCAGATCTGTCCTGGGAATCAAAGGATACAGAAATATGGAATCGAGCACAGATTATAGGAAACAAGCAAACAGAACAGGTTGGATCCCATCTTTAACTGCACAGAGAAGCAGCCTACTATTGATTGATGATCTTACCTTCCTGAGAGTCGAGGAACAGCAGATGAGATAGCCGAAAGGGGGGACCCCGGGTAATAGGTTTCCTTTTCCTGTTTAGGCTTGAGAGAAATCAGGAACTGAACTGAGCACTCCACAAGTATGGATTGGATTGGATTGTTTCATTCTGATACCAACTTTCATGCTGGAAGATAAGGTTGCCATACTGGGAAAGGGGGAAGGAAATAAGATCCCCTCTCTTCTCTACAGGAATGAACTTCTCCTCGCCGACCACTGGCACTATACTTAGGTTAGGCGCAATAGGTGACTTAGGTTGGGTTGTGTGGATCAATCCTACAACGAATAGCTCTCTTTCCTTTTAATGGAACACTCACTAGATTCTGCTAAATAAGGATAAATGCAAAGATAAGCCGGGTCATCCGAAAATCAAGGAAATATTTCCTTGATTTTCTGCATGGCATATTTCCTATCATTTCACAACCTACTTTTTTTCTTAGTTAGATACTATAGCACCTTCCCTTCATGGGGAGATGTTTATATACCATCTAAATTCATTCATTCATTCATTACTTACTTGCTCTTCTTTCCCAGTGATCGGAATAGGGATTTCCATGGATTGTAGGCCCTCGATTGTAATGATGGTATCAATGAAAGATGAAATAACATGATACTATTTAAAGAAATGGTTGATAGAGCGAGGTCTAACCTTGATTGGGTAGACCGAGAAGCAAACCACTAAGCAACTGGACTGCAGCCCCGAGAAAACAAGCAGTTCGGAAAAGCAAGTCAGGAATACGGTGGCGATGCAGCAACGATACGCATTCCTGCAAGGGGTAGTGAAAAGCCATTAGGGGGAAGAGATAGGTTTGTTATTCTAAGCCAAATTACTATACCATAAGGAGATTACCATTATGAGATGACACTTGAGAGGGCACTTTAAAGTGATTGAACCCACTTTCCATGTTAGTTTAAGCAACAATATCGCTAGGGACCAAAGTAGTGAAAACGGCAGCTCCATTTTCCAAAACTTTCTGTCTCATAAGACTGTGAAACCACACAATTTGACATTCCCCTTGGGAAATAGGGAAAAACAGGCCCCGGATTCCGATAACTTATGTCTCGCCTAGTGGAAAAGTACACAATTGACTAAGAAGATTGGAAGGTGGTACGAAAATACTCATCGGGTCTTTCGTTCCAGCAGTCATGATATAGCTTCTAGCTTTGACCGCTCTTAAGGTGCCCGCACTCTTGGCTTGAATCGCCGACTTGTGTTTCGGTTTAACCGAAAAGCAGAATCCTATCATTTCACTACTCGACAGAGGCTCCTCATTCATCCATCGGATAGGACGCCCCATCTATG
>NC_041385.1:502706010-502823510 GCF_002162155.2 Triticum dicoccoides | reverse complement strand
GGAGCGATTCATCAGATAAGTAACCGGCAGGAGGGCGCGCCTAGGGGGGTAGGGTGCACCCCCCACCCTCGTGGTTCCCCTGACCTAGTTCCGTCGCCTATATATACTCTTATACCCTAAAAACTTCGGGGAGAGCCACGAAACCACTTTTCCACCGCCGCAACCTTCTGTACCTGTGAGATCCCATCTAGGGGTCTTTTCCGGCGTCCTGCCGGAGGGGGATTCGATCATGGAGGGCTTCTACATCAACACCAGTACCTCTCCAAAGAAGCGTGAGTAGTTTACCACAGACCTTCGGGTCCATAGTTATTAGCTAGATGGCTTCTTCTCTCTCTTTTATTCTCAATACCATGTTCTCCTCGATGTTCTTGGAGATCTATTCGATGTAATACTCTTTTGCGGTGTGTTTGCCGAGATTCGATTAAATGTGGATTTATGACCAAGATTATCTATGAATATTATTTGGTTCTTCTCTGAATTCTTATATGCATGATTTGATATCTTTGCAAGTCTCTTCAAATTATCGGTTTAGTTTAGCCTACTAGATTGATCTTTCTTGCAATGGGAGAAGTGCTTAGCTTTAGGTTCAATCTTGCAGTGTCCTTTCCCAGTGACAGTAGGGGCAGCAAGACACGTATTGTATTGTTGCCATCGAGGATAACAGGATGGGGTTTTATCATATTGTTTGAGTTAATTCCTCTACATTATGTCATCCTGCTTAATGCGTTACTCCGTTCTTTATGAACTTAATACTCTAGATGCATGCTGGATAGCGGTCAATGTGTGGATTAATAGTAGTAGATGAAGGAAATATGCCCTAGAGGCAATAATAAAGTTATTATTTATTTCCTTATAATCATGATAAATGTTTATTATTCATGCTAGAATTGTATTAACCGGAAACATAATACATGTGTGAATACATAGACAAACAAAGTGTCACTAGTATGCCTCTACTTGACTAGCTCGTTAATCAAAGATGGTTATGTTTCCTGACCATGAACAATGAGTTGTTATTTGATTAATGAGGTCACATCATTAGTAGAATGATCTGATTGACATGACCCATTCCATTAGCTTAGCACCCGATCATTTAGTATGTTGCTATTGCTTTCTTCATGACTTATACATGTTCCTATGACTATGAGATTATGCAACTCCCGTTTGCCGGAGGAACACTTTGGGTGCTACCAAACATCACAACGTAAATGGGTGATTATAAAGGAGCATTATAGGTGTCTCCAAAGGTAGATGTTGGGTTGGCGTATTTCGAGATTAGGATTTGTCACTCCGATTGTCGGAGAGGTATCTCTGGGCCCTCTCGGTAATGCACATCACATAAGCCTTGCAAGCATTGCAACTAATGAGTTAGTTACAAGATGATGCATTACGGAACGAGTAAAGAGACTTGCCGGTAACGAGATTGAACTAGGTATTGGATACCGACGATCGAATCTCGAGCAAGTAACATACCGATGACAAAGGGAACAACGTATGTTGTTATGCGGTCTGACCGATAAAAGATCTTCGTAGAATATGTAGGAGCCAATATGGGCATCCAGGTCCCGCTATTGGTTATTGACCGGAGACGTGTCTCGGTCATGTCTACATTGTTCTCGAACCCGTAGGGTCCGCACGCTTAAGGTTACGATGACAGTTACATTATGAGTTTATGCATTTTGATGTACCGAAGGTTGTTCGGAGTCCCGGATGTGATCACGGACATGACGAGGAGTCTCGAAATGGTCGAGACGTAAAGATTGATATATTGGAAGCCTATATTTGGATATCGGAATCGTTCCGGGTGAAATTGGCATTTTTCCGGAGTACCGGGGGGTTACCGGAACCCCCCCGGGGGTTTATTGGGCCTACATGGGCCTTGAGGGAGAAGAGAGAAGGAGGCAAGAGGTGGCCGCGTGCCCCTCCCCTTCCTAGTCCGAATAGGACAAGGGAAAGGGGGCGGCGCCCCCCCTTTCCTTCCTCTCTTCCACCTCTTCCCCCTCTCTCCTTGTCCAACTAGGAGTCCTACTCCCAGCGGGAGTAGGACTCCCCCTTGGCGCGCCCACCTTGGCCGGCCGCCCCCTCTCCCTGGCTCCTTTATATACTGAGGCAAGGGGCACCCTAGAACACACAAGTTGATCCACGTGATCTGTTCCTTAGCCGTGTGCGGTGCCCCCTGCCACCATATTCCTCGATAATACTGTAGCGGAGTTTAGGCGAAGCCCTGCTGCTGTAGTTCATCAAGATCGTCACCACGCCGTCGTGCTGACGGAACTCTTCCCCGACACTTTGCTGGATCGGAGTCCGGGGATCGTCATCGAGCTGAACGTGTGCTCGAACTCGGAGGTGCCGTAGTTTCGGTGCTTGATCGGTTGGATCGTGAAGACGTACGACTACTTCCTCTACGTCGTGTCATCGCTTCCGCAGTCGGTCTGCGTTGGGTACATAGACAACACTCTCCCCCTCGTTGCTATGCATCACATGATCTTGCGTGTGCGTAGATTTTTTTTTGGAATTACTACGAAACCCAACAGTGGCATCCGAGCCTAGGTTATTTATGTTGATGTTATATGCACGAGTAGAACACAAGTGAGTTGTGGACGATACAAGTCATACTGTCTACCAGCATGTCATACTTAGGTTCGGCGGTATTGTTGGACGAGACGACCCGGACCAACCTTACGCGTACGCTTACGCGAGACCGGTTCCCTCGACGTGCTTTGCACAGAGATGGCTTGCGGGCGACTGTCTCTCCAACTTTAGTTGAACCAAGTATGGCTACGCCCGGTCCTTGCGAAGGTTAAAACGGAGTCTGTTTGACAAACTATCGTTGTGGTTTTGATGCGTAGGTGAGATTGGTTCTTACTTAAGCCCGTAGCAGCCACGTAAAACATGCAACAACAAAGTAGAGGACGTCTAACTTGTTTTTGCAGGGCATGTTGTGATGTGATATGGTCAAGGCATGATGCTGAATTTTATTGTATGAGATGATCATGTTTTGTAACCGAGTTATCGGCAACTGGCAGGAGCCATATGGTTGTCGCTTTATTGTATGCAATGCAATCGCGATGTAATGCTTTACTTTATTACTAAACGGTAGTGATAGTCGTGGAAGCATAAGATTGGCGAGACGACAACGATGCTACGATGGAGATCAAGGTGTCGCGCCGGTGACGATGGTGATCATGACGGTGCTTCGAAGATGGAGATCACAGGCACAAGATGATGATGGCCATATCATATCACTTATATTGATTGCATGTGATGTTTATCTTTTTATGCATCTTATCTTGCTTTGATTGATGGTAGCATTATAAGATGATCTCTCACTAAATTATCAAGAAGTGTTCTCCCTGAGTATGCACCATTGCGAAAGTTCTTCGTGCTGAGACACCACGTGATGATCGGGTGTGATAGGTTCTATGTTCAAATACAACGGGTGCAAAACAGTTGCGCACGCAGAATACTCAGGTTATACTTGACGAGCCAAGCATATACAGATATGGCCTCGGAACACGGAGACCGAAAGGTTGAGCGTGAATCATATAGTAGATATGATCAACATAATGATGTTCAGCGATGAAACTACTCCATCTCACGTGATGATCGGACATGGTTTAGTTGATTTGGATCACGTGATCACTTAGAGGATTAGAGGGATGTCTATCTAAGTGGGAGTTCTTTAGTAATATGATTAATTGAACTTAAATTTATCATGAACTTAGTCCCTGATAGTATCTTGCTTGTTTATGTTGATTGTAGATAGATGGCTCATGCTGTTGTTCCGTTGAATTTTAATGCGTTCCTTGAGAAAGCAAAATTGAAAGATGATGGTAGCAATTACACGGACTGGGTCCGTAACTTGAGGATTATCCTCATTGCTGCACAGAAGAATTACGTCCTGGAAGCACCGCTGGGTGCCAGGCCTGCTGCAGGAGCAACACCAGATGTTATGAACGTCTGGCAGAGCAAAGCAGATGACTACTCGATAGTTCAGTGTGCCATGCTTTACGGCTTAGAATCGGGGCTTCAACGACGTTTTGAACGTCATGGAGCATATGAGATGTTCCAGGAGTTGAAGTTGATATTTCAAGAAAATGCCCGAATTGAGAGATATGAAGTCTCCAATAAGTTCTATAGCTGCAAGATGGAGGAGAACAGTTCTGTCAGTGAGCATATACTCAAAATGTCTGGGTATAATAATCACTTGATTCAATTGGGAGTTAATCTTCCGGATGATTGCGTCATTGACAGAATTCTCCAATCACTGCCACCAAGCTACAAGAGCTTCGTGATGAACTATAATATGCAAGGGATGAACAAGACTATTCCCGAGCTCTTCGCAATGCTGAAAGCTGCGGAGGTAGAAATCAAGAAGGAGCATCAAGTGTTGATGGTTAACAAGACCACTAGTTTCAAGAAAAAGGGCAAAGGAAAGAAGAAGGGGAACTTCAAGAAGAACGGCAAGCAAGTTGCTGCTCAAGAGAAGAAACCCAAGTCTGGACCTAAGCCTGAAACTGAGTGCTTCTACTGCAAGCAGACTGGTCACTGGAAGCGAAACTGCCCCAAGTATTTGGCGGATAAGAAGGATGGCAAGGTGAACAAAGGTATATGTGAAATACATGTTATTGATGTGTACCTTACTAATGCTCGCAGTAGCACCTGGGTATTTGATACTGGTTCCGTTGCTAATATTTGCAACTCGAAACAGGGGCTACGGATTAAGCGAAGATTAGCTAAGGACGAGGTGACGATGTGCGTGGGAAACGGTTCCAAAGTCGATGTGATCGCGGTCGGCACGCTACCTCTACATCTACCTTCGGGATTAATATTAGACCTAAATAATTGTTATTTGGTGCCAGCATTGAGCATGAACATTATATCTGGATCTTGTTTAATGCGAGACGGTTATTCATTTAAATCAGAGAATAATGGTTGTTCTATTTATATGAGTAATATCTTTTATGGTCATGCACCCTTGAAGAGTGGTCTATTCTTATTGAATCTCGATAGTAGTAATACACATATTCATAATGTTGAAGCCAAAAGATGCAGAGTTGATAATGAAAGTGCAACTTATTTGTGGCACTGTCGTTTAGGTCATATCGGTATAAAGCGCATGAAGAAACTCCATACTGATGGACTTTTGGAACCACTTGATTATGAATCACTTGGTACTTGCGAACCGTGCCTCATGGGCAAGATGACTAAAACACCGTTCTCCGGTACTATGGAGAGAGCAACAGATTTATTGGAAATCATACATACCGATGTATGTGGTCCGATGAATATTGAGGCTCGTGGCGGATATCGTTATTTTCTCACCTTCACAGATGATTTAAGCAGATATGGATATATCTACTTAATGAAGCATAAGTCTGAAACATTTGAAAAGTTCAAAGAATTTTAGAGTGAAGTTGAAAATCATCGTAACAAGAAAATAAAGTTTCTACGATCTGATCGTGGAGGAGAATATTTGAGTTACGAGTTTGGTGTACATTTGAAAAACTGTGGAATAGTTTCACAACTCACGCCACCCGGAACACCACAGCATAATGGTGTATCCGAACGTCGTAATCGTACTTTACTAGATATGGTATGATCTATGATGTCTCTTACTGATTTACCGCTATCATTTTGGGGTTATGCTTTAGAGACGGCCGCATTCACATTAAATAGGGCACCATCAAAATCCGTTGAGACGACGCCTTATGAACTATGGTTTGGCAAGAAACCAAAGTTGTCGTTTCTGAAAGTTTGGGGCTGCGATGCTTATGTGAAAAAGCTTCAACCCAATAAGCTCGAACCCAAATCGGAGAAATGTGTCTTCATAGGATATCCAAAGGAAACTATTGGATACACCTTCTATCATAGATCCGAAGGCAAGACTTTTGTTGCTAAATTCGGAAACTTTCTTGAGAAGGAGTTTCTCTCGAAAGAAGTGAGTGGGAGGAAAGTAGAACTTGACGAGGTAACTGTACCTACTCCCTTACTGGAAAGTGGTTCATCATAGAAAACTGTTTCAGTGACACCTACACCAGTTAGTGAGGAAGCCAATGATAATGATCATGAAACTTCAGATCAAGATACTACTGAACCTCGTAGATCAACCAGAGTAAGATCCGCGCCAGAGTGGTACGGTAATCATGTTCTGGAAGTCATGCTGCTAGATCATGATAAACCTACGAACTATGAAGAAGCGATGGTGAGCCCATATTCCGCAAAGTGGCTTGAAGCCATGAAATCTGAGATGGGATCCATGTATGAGAACAAAGTATGGACTTTGGTTGACTTGCCTGACGATCGGCAAGCAATTGAGAATAAATGGATCTTTAAGAAGAAGACTGACGCTGATGGTAATGTTACTGTCTACAAAGCTCGACTTGTCGCAAAAGGTTTTCGACAAGTTCAAGGGGTTGACTACGATGAGACTTTCTCACCCGTAGCGATGCTTAAGTCTGTCCGAATCATGTTAGCGATTGCCACATTTTATGATTATGAAATTTGGCAGATGGATGTCAAAACTGCATTCCTGAATGGATTTCTGGAAGAAGAGTTGTATATGATGCAATTGGAAGGTTTTGTCGATCCAAAGGGAGCTAACAAAGTGTGCAAGCTCCAGCGATACATTTATGGACTGGTGCAAGCCTCTCGGAGTTGGAATAAACGTTTTGATAGTGTGATCAAAGCATTTGGTTTTATACAGACTTTCGGAGAAGCCTGTATTTACAAGAAAGTGAGTGGGAGTTCTGTAGCATTTCTAATATTATATGTGGATGACATATTGCTGATTGGAAATAATATAGAATTTCTAGATAGCATAAAGGGATACTTGAATAAAAGTTTTTCAATGAAAGACCTCGGTGAAGCTGCTTACATATTAGGCATTAAGATCTATAGAGATAGATCAAAACGCTTAATTCGACTTTCACAAAGCACATACCTTGACAATTTTTTTGAAGAAGTTCAAAATGGATCAAGCAAAGAAAGGGTTCTTGCCTGTGTTACAAGGTGTGAAATTGAGTAAGGCTCAATGCCCGACCACTGCAGAAGATAGAGAGAATATGAAAGATGTTCCCTATGCATCAGCCATAGGATCTATCATGTATGCAATGCTGTGTACCAGACCTGATGTGTGCCTTGCTATAAGTTTAGCAGGGAGGTACCAAAGTAATCCAGGAGTGGATCACTGGACAGCGGTCAAGAACATCCTGAAATACCTGAAAAGGACTAAGGATATGTTTCTCATATATGGAGGTGACAAAGAGATCACCGTAAAAGGTTACGTTGATGCAAGCTTTGACACTGATCCGGACGATTCTAAATCGCAAACCGGATACGTGTTTACATTAAATGGTGGAGCTGTCAATTGGTGCAGTTCTAAACAAAGCGTCGTAGCGGGATCTACATGTGAAGCGGAGTACATAGCTGCTTCGGAAGCAGCAAACGAAGGAGTCTGGATGAAGGAGTTCATATCCGATCTAGGTGTCATACCTAATGCATCGGGTCCAATGAAAATCTTTTGTGATAATACTGGTGCAATTGCCTTGGCAAAGGAATCCAGATTTCACAAAAGGACCAAACACATCAAGAGACGCTTCAACTCCATCCGGGATCTAGTCCAGGTGGGAGACATAGAGATTTGCAAGATACATACGGATCTGAATGTTGCAGACCCGTTGACTAAGCCTCTTCCACGAGCAAAACATGATCAGCACCAAGGCTCCATGGGTGTTAGAATCATTACAGTGTAATCTAGATTATTGACTCTAGTGCAAGTGGGAGACTGAAGGAAATATGCCCTAGAGGCAATAATAAAGTTATTATTTATTTCCTTATAATCATGATAAATGTTTATTATTCATGCTAGAATTGTATTAACCGGAAACATAATACATGTGTGAATACATAGACAAACAAAGTGTCACTAGTATGCCTCTACTTGACTAGCTTGTTAATCAAAGATGGTTATGTTTCCTGACCATGAACAATGAGTTGTTATTTGATTAACGAGGTCACATCATTAGTAGAATGATCTGATTGACATGACCCATTCCATTAGCTTAGCACCCGATCATTTAGTATGTTGCTGTTGCTTTCTTCATGACTTATACATGTTCCTATGACTATGAGATTATGCAACTCGCGTTTGCCGGAGGAACACTTTGGGTGCTACCAAACGTCACATCGTAAATGGGTGATTATAAAGGAGCATTACAGGTGTCTCCAAAGGTAGATGTTGGGTTGGCGTATTTCGAGATTAGGATTTGTCACTCCGATTGTCGGAGAGGTATCTCTGGGCCCTCTCGGTAATGCACATCACATAAGCCTTGCAAGCATTGCAACTATTGAGTTAGTTGCAAGATGATGTATTACGGAACGAGTAAAGAGACTTGCCGGTAACGAGATTGAACTAGGTATTGGATACCGACGATCGAATCTCGGGCAAGTAACATACCGATGACAAAGGGAACAACGTATGTTGTTATGCGGTCTGACCGATAAAAGATCTTCGTAGAATATGTAGGAGCCAATATGGGCATCCAGGTCCCGCTATTGGTTATTGACCGGAGACGTGTCTCGGTCATGTCTACATTGTTCTCGAACCCGTAGGGTCCGCACGCTTAAGGTTACGATGACAGTTACATTATGAGTTTATGCATTTTGATGTACCGAAGGTTGTTCGGAGTCCCGGATGTGATCATGGACATGATGAGGAGTCTCGAAATGGTCGAGACGTAAAGATTGATATATTGGAAGCCTATATTTGGATATCGGAATCGTTCCGGGTGAAATTGGCATTTTTCCGGAGTACCGGGGGGTTACCGGAACCCCCCCGGGGGTTTATTGGGCCTACATGGGCCTTGAGGGAGAAGAGAGAAGGAGGCAAGAGGTGGACGCACGCCCCTCCCCTTCCTAGTCCGAATAGGACAAGGGAAGGGGGGCGGCGCCCCCCCTTTCCTTCCTCTCTTCCACCTCTTCCCCCTCTCTCCTTGTCCAACTAGGAGTCCTACTCCCAGCGGGAGTAGGACTCCCCCTTGGCGCGCCCACCTTGGCCGGCCGCCCCCTCTCCCTGGCTCCTTTATATACTGAGGCAAGGGGCACCCTAGAACACACAAGTTGATCCACGTGATCTGTTCCTTAGCCGTGTGCGGTGCCCCCTGCCACCATATTCCTTGATAATACTGTAGCGGAGTTTAGGCGAAGCCCTGCTGTTGTAGTTCATCAAGATCGTCACCACGCCGTCGTGCTGACGGAACTCTTCCCCAACACTTTGCTAGATCGGAGTCCGGGGATCGTCATCGAGCTGAACGTGTGCTCGAACTCGGAGGTGCCGTAGTTTCGGTGCTTGATCGGTTGGATCGTGAAGACGTACGACTACTTCCTCTACGTCGTGTCATCGCTTCCGCAGTCGGTCTGCGTTGGGTACGTAGACAACACTCTCCCCCTCGTTGCTATGCATCACATGATCTTGCGTGTGCGTAGAATTTTTTTTGAAATTACTACGAAACCCAACAGTAGATGCAGGAAGGAGTCGGTCTACTTGACACGGACGTGATGCCTATGTTCATGATCATTGCCTTAGATGTCGTCATAACTTTGCGCTTTTCTATCAATTTCTCGGCAGTAATTTGTTCACCCACCATAATGTTTGCTATCTCGAGAGAAGCCACTAGTGAAACCTATGGCCCCCGGGTCTCTTTTCCATTATATTGAATCTTGTTTACATCTTGCTAGTTTTCTATCTACTATTCTAGAATCTTTTACTTTCCGATCTATAAACCAAAAATACCAAAAATATTTACTTTACCATTTATCTATCTCTATCAGATCTCACTTTTGCATGTGACCGTGAAGGGATTGACAACCCCTTTATCACATTGGGTGCAAGTTGTTGATTGTTTGTGCATGTATTCAGTGACTTGTGCATCGTCTCCTACTGGATTGATACCTTGGTTCTCAAAACTGAGGGAAATACTTACGCCACTTAGCTGCATCACCCTTACCTCTTCAAGGAAAAACCAATGCAAGCTCAAGAGGTAGTAAGAAGGATTTATGGCGCCGTTGCCGGGGAGATCTACGTCAAGTCAAGCCATACTAAGTACCCATCATAAACTCTTCTCCCTTGCATTGCATTATTCGCCATTCGCCTCTTGTTTTCATCTCCCCCACTTCTAAAATGATTTTCGAAAACCTTTGCCTTTTCTTCGCCCCTCTTCCGTTCGTCTCTTTTTGCTTGTTTCTTGTATGCTCGTTTGTTAGATTGGTTTGTTGCCATCATGTTTGAAACTGGGGAGGTTATCATTGAAAATCTTGAGAAACACTTCAGTCGTGTTCTTTGAATCATGAAACTGAAACCCCACCTAACTACAAAACAAAAATCTTTCTCGTGGGGGACGGTAATATTATAGGGCAAAGTGTTATCCAAGAATTCTTTGATTGCACGGGATACATGCCTATTAATAAAAAGTCTATTCTTCTTGAGACCAACTACTATGTAGATGCCATTGTTATGCTAGTTGAGAAATTAGAAAGGAAATTTGTGCATATTCATCCTGCTTTGCAAAAGGTCTTTTACGAACTTCCCAATATCAATCACCCAATAGCTAGAAACATTGCCATCATTATCCTTATGCCCGAATTCGATTTTATAATACAAGAAGCTAGGGATATTTTTTCTTTCTATAAAAAGGATGTTGAACACCCTCTGATTATAGATATCCTCTATGATAAATAAACCATCTGTAGTTTGGAAGCTAGACATTATCAATCTTATAGTGAAAATCTTAGTAAGAGAGTTCCCTATCCTAAAATATCTCAATCTTTGTACCTTGAGGCTTTTGAAGAGTTTGATTGGATTACTAGAGGAATTTATGTAGGATTAAATAGGGGCGTTAAATGATAGCGCTTGTTGGGAGGCAACCCAATTTTATTTTGGATCTTTAATTTTTGCTCCTGTTTAGTAATAAATAATTCATCTAGCCGCTGGTTAGATGTGGTTTTAAGTTTTAATTAGTGTTTGTGCCAAGTAGAACCTTTGGGAAGACTTAGGTGAAAGTTAATGTGATCTTGCTGTAAAAAAACAGAAACTTTGTGCTCACGAGAATAATTGTAATATTTAAATGAAGAGTGATTTTAAGTTTATTCTTTTTTCATAAGATTAATAGAAAAATTCCTCACGTCCAGCAATTTATTTCAGAATTTTTGGAGTTACATAACTATTCGAGAGTTATAGATTACTACAGACTGTTCTGTTTTTGACAGATTCTATTTTTTGCGTGTTGTTTGCTTTGATGAATCTATGAGTAGTATCGGGGGGTATGAACCATAAAGAAGTTGGAATACAGTATATATTACACCAATATAAATAAAGAATGAGTTCACAACAGTACCTTAAAGTGGTGATTTATTTTCTTATACTAACGGAGCTCGTGAGATTTTCTATTAAAGTTTTGTGTTGTGAAGTTTTCAAGTTTTGGGTAAGGATTTGATGGATTTTGGAATAAGGAGTGGCAAGAGCGTAAGCTTAGTAATGAACAAGGCACCCCAAGGTAAAATTCAAGGACAACTAAAAGCCTAAGCTTGGGGATGCCCCGGAAGGCACCCCCTCTTTCGTCTTCGTCTATCGGTAACTTTACTTGAGGCTATATTTTTATTCACCACATGATATGTGTTTTGCTTGGAGCGTCTTGTATGATTTGACTCTTTGCTTTTTAGTTTACCACAATCATCCTTGCTGTACACACCTTTTGGGAGAGACACGCATGAATCGTGATTCATTAGAATACTCTATGTGCTTCACTTATATCTTTTGAGCTAAACAATATTGCTCTAGTGCTTTTAGAGCACGGCGGTGGTTTTATTTTATAGAAATTGTTGAACTCTCATGCTTCACTTATATTATTTCGAGAGTCTTTTAGAACATCATGGAAATTTGCTTAGGTTATAAAATTAGTCCTAATATGATGGGCGTCCAAGATGGATATAATAAAAACTTTCATATGAAGTGCATTGGATACTATGAGAAGTTTGATTCTTTATGATTATTTTGAGATATAAAGATGGTGATATTAGAGTCATGATAGTAGAGTAATTGTGAATTTGAGAGATACTTGTGTTAAAGTTTGTGATTCCCATAGCATGCACGTATGGTGAACCGTTATGTGATGAAGTTGGAGCACGATTTCTTTATTGATTGTCTTCCTTATGAGTGGAGGTCGGGATCGCGTGATGGTTAACTCCTACCAACCCTTCCCCTAGGAGCATGCATGTAGTACTTTGTTTTGATGACTTGTAGATTTTTGCAATAACCATGTGAGTTCTTTATGACTAATGTTGAATCCATGGATTATACGCACTCTCACGCTTCCACCATTGGTAGCCGCTCTTGTGCCGCGCAACTTTCACCGGTACCATAACGCCCACCATTACCTTCCTCAAAACAGCGTCCATACCTACCTATTATGGCATTTCCATAGCCATTCCGAGATATATTGCCCTGCAACTCTCCACCGCTCCATTTATTATGACACACTTCATCATTGTCATATTGCTTTGCATGATCATGCAGTTGACATCGTATTTGTGGCAAAGCCACCGTTCATAATTTTTTCATACATGTCACTCTTGAATCATTGCACAACCCGGTACACTGTCGGAGGCATTCACATAGAGTCATATTTTGTTCTAAGTATTGAGTTGTAATTCTTGAGTTGTAAGTAAATAAAAGTGTGATGATCTTCATTATTAGAGCATTGTCCCATGTGAGGAAAGAATGATGGAGACTATGATTCCCCCACAAGTCGGGATGAGACTCTGGACGAAAAAAGAGGCCATAAAAAAGGGAGAAGGCCCAAATAAAAAAATGAGAGAAAAAGAGAGAAGGGCCAATGTTACTGTCCTTTTTCCACACTTGTGCTTAAAAGTAGCACCATGATCTTCATGATAGAGAGTCTTCTATGTTTTCACTTTCACATACTAGTGGGTATTTTCATTATAGAACTTGGCTTGTATATTCCAATGATGGGCTTCCTCAAAATGCCCTAGATCTTCGTGAGCAAGCAAGTTGGATGCACACCCACTTAGTTTCTTTTTGATCTTTCATACACTTATAGCTCTAGTGCATCTGTTGCATGGTAATCCCTACTCACTCACATTGATATATATTGATGGGCATCTCCATAGCCTGTTGATACACCTAGTTGATGTGAGACTATCTTCTCTTTTTTGTCTTCTCCACAACCACCATTATATTCCACATATAGTGCTATGTCCATGGCTCATGCTCATGTATTGCGTGAAGATTGAAAAGGTTTGAAAATACTAAAGTATGAAACAACTGCTTGGCTGAAACCAATAGAGCCCCAAGATATTCAGTCAAGGCCGGGGTTGTGCATGATTTAAATATTTTGTGTGATGAAGATAGAGCATAGCCATACTATATGATTTTGTAGGGATAGCTTTCTTTGGCCATGTTATTTTGAGAAGACATGATTGCTTTGTTAGTATGCTTGAAGTATTATTGTTTTTATGTCAATATTAAATTTTGCCTTGAATCTTTCAGATCTGAACATTCATGCCACAATAAAGAAAATTACATGGATAAATATATTAGGTAGCATTCGACATCAAATTTTTTGTTTTTATCATTTACCTACTCGAGGACGAGCAAGAACTAAGCTTGGGGATGCTTGATACATGTCCAACATATCTATAATTTTTGATTGTTCCATGCTATTATATTATCTATTTTGGATGTTTAATAGGCATTTATATGCTATTTTATATTATTTTTGGGACTAAGCTATTAACCGAGGGCCCAGTGCCAGTTTCTGTTTCTTTGCCTATTTTAGAGTTTTGCAGAAAGGAATAACAAATGGAGTCCAAATGGAATGAAACCTTCGTGATGATCTTTCTTGGACGAAAAACAAACCAGAAGACTTGGAGATGAACTCGGAGACGCAACAAGGAAGCCACGAGGCAGGAGGGCTCGCCTAGGGGGGTAGGGTGCACCCCCCACCCTTGCGGGCCTTTCGTGGTTCCCCTGACCTAGTTCCGTCGCCTATATATACTCTAATAACCTAAAAACTTCGGGGAGAGACACGAAACCTCTTTTACACCGCCGCAACCTTCTATACCCGTGAGATCCCATCTTGGGGCCTTTTTCGGCATCCTGCCGGAGGGGGATTTGATCTTGGAGGGCTTCTACATCAACACCATTACCTCTATGATGAAGCGTGAGTAGTTTACCACAGACCTTCGGGTCCATAGTTATTAGCTAGATGGCTTCTTCTCTCTCTTTGATTCTCAATACCATGTTCTCCTCGATGTTCTTGGAGATCCATTCGATGTAATACTCTTTTGCGGTGTGTTTGCCGAGGTCCGATGAATTGTGGATTTATGACCAAGATTATCTATGAATATTATTTTGGTTCTTCTCTGAATTCTTACATGCATGATTTGATATCTTTGCAAGTCTCTTTGAATTATCGGTTTAGTTTGGCCTACTAGAATGATCTTTCTTGCAATGGGAGAAGTGCTTAGCCTTGGGTTCAATCTTGTGGTGTCCTTTCCAGGTGACAGTAGGGGTAGCAAGGCACGTATTGTATTGTTGCCATCAAGGATAACAAGATGGGGTTTTCATCATATTGCTTGATTTAATTCCTCTACATCATGTCATCTTGCTTAATGCGTTACTCCGCTCTTTATGAACTTAATACTCTAGATGCATGCTGGATAGCGGTCGATGTGTGGAGTAATAGTAGTAGATGCAGGTAGGAGTCGGTCTACTTGACACGGACGTGATGCCTATGTTCATGATCATTGCCTTCGATGTCGTCATTGAGGGAGTCCTAGATTAGGGGGTATCCGAACAGCCGGACTGTGTACAACGTTCGGACTATTGAAGCGTGAAGATACAAGACTCAAGACTTCGGCCTGTGTCCTGATGGGACTCTCCTTTGCATGGAAGGCAAGCTTGGCAATCTGGATATTGTGTTTCCTTCCTTGTAACCGACTCCATGTAAACCCTAGCCCTCTCTAGTGTCTATGTAAACTGGAGAGGTTGGTCCTTAGAAGGACGATCACAATTACAATCATACCACCATAGGCTAGCTCTTAGGCTTTAGCCTCTACGATCTCGTGGTAGATCTACTCTTGTACTACCCATATCATCAATATTAATCAAGCAGGAAGTAGGGTTTTACCTCCATCGAGAGGGCCCGAACCTAGGTAAACATCTGTGTCCCTCGCTTCCTGTTACCATCAGCCTTGACGCACAGATCGGGACCCCCTGCCCGAGAGCCGCCGGTTTTGACACCGACATTGGTGCTTTCATTGAGAGTTCCTCTGTGTCATCACTGTCAGGCTTGATGGCTCCTTCAATCATCATCAACGATGTTGTCCAGGGCGAGACCTTCCTCCCCGGAGAGATCTTCGTGTTCGGCGGCTTTGCATTGCGGGCCAATTCGCTTGGCCACCTAGAGTAGGTCGATAGCTATGCCCCCGGCCACCAGGTCAGGTTTGGAAACTTGAACTACACAGCGGATATTCGCGGGGACTTGATCTTCGACGGATTCGGGCCAGCGTCAGGAGCGCCGAACAGTCATGATGAGCACGGCTTAGACCTGCTGTCAGACGATGCTCTGGATATCACCCCGACAGAAGCCTCGGATCTAAATCAGGGGCAGGTTGCGTTGCATAAGGACGGAGGGCTGGACCCCGCCCCGCAGGCCGTACCCTCATCGGCGATGGAGCCGAACACAGGCCTCACTTCTGAGGGAGCCTGTGACTCCGGACCCTCGGATTCATATCCGGTTGTAGGTTCCAGTCCGTGCATCCCCGAGCCCAAAGAGCCTGGTTGGGCTCCGGTGATGGGGTTCACCACGGCGGACGTCTTTCAGCACTCGCCCTTTGGCGACATGCTGAACTTATTGAAGTCTCTCTCTTTGTCAGGAGACTCTAGGCCGAACTATGTCCGGCTTGAGTGGGAAGCAGACGACGACGGAATTCGTTGCCCACCCACCACCCACTTCATTGCCACGATCGATGACCTAACCGACGTGCTTGACTTCGACTCTGAAGACATCGATGGTATGGACGACGATGTAGGAGAATTACAGGAGCCACCACTCATAGGGTGGTGGACGGCCACCTCCTCATACGATATATATATGGTGGACACTTTGAAGGAAACCAATGACGATGAGGCAACGGAGGATAACCCCTCGGGAAGAAAAACAAAGCATGGGCGTCGTCGATGCTGCGCCAAGCCCTGCCACGGCAATACCGGCCCCGGAGATGAAAGTAACCCGGATGGCGTCGAAGAAGAATACGACCCTGACCAGCCCGCCTTCGAGCAGGCCGAACAGGAAGATGAGCAGGTCAGCCCAGAAGAACAGGCGACGGACGGATACCCGGAGGAGGACAACTCCATGCCGCCCTCCGAAGACGAGATTAGCCTCGGTGACGATGAATTCGGCATACCTAAGGACCCCGTGGAGCAGGAGCGCTTCAAGCGTAGGCTTATAGCACTGCAAGGAGCCTGAAGAAGAAGAAGCAACAACTCCAAGCTGATCAAGACCTGCTCACAGATAGATGGACTGAAGTCCTGGCAGCCGAGCGCCAAATGGCTGACCGGCCACCCCGTGGCCGGTATAAAATGGCATATCAGCCCGAATACCAGCCCGCACCCCCACGCCGATACACTATGGCCCAGGGCAACAGGCAAGACCTACAAGATATTCTGGAAAAGAAAGCAGGACTGCCAAGATCGATCTAAGGATCGCAGGGGCGCGCCCCAGCGCGCGACGATGATCGTTGCGTCGGATACAACATCAACAAGTCCGGCCGGGCTGAACACAGCAAGCCAGACCAATTCGAACTGCATAGCCATATAGCCCAGCATAGAGGCGCCGCACACCCCCTCTGCTTCACCGATGAAGTGATGGATCATGAATTCCCAGAAGGGTTCAAACCTGTAAACATCGAATCATACGATGGCACAACAGACCCCGCAGTATGGATCGAAGATTTCCTTCTCCACATTCACATGGCCCGCGAAGATGATCTACACGCCATCAAGTATCTTCCCCTTAAGCTCAAAGGACCAGCCCGGCATTGGCTGAACAGCCTGTCAGCAAATTCCATTGGCAGTTGGGAAAACCTAGAAGACGCATTGCTCGATAACTTCCAGGGCAGATATGTGTGACCACCAGACGCCGATGACCTGAGCCACATTACTCAACAGCCCGGAGAGTCAGCCCGGAAATTTTGGACTCGGTTCCTTACTAAGAAGAACCAAATAGTTGACTATCAGGACGCCGAAGCCCTGGCGGCTTTTAAGCATAGTATCCGTGATGAGTGGCTCGCTCGACACCTCGGCCAGGAAAAACCCAAGTTCATGGCAGCTCTCACAACCCTAATGACCCACTTTTGTGCAGGTGAGGGTAGCTGGCTGGCTCGCAGCGGCACCACGCCACATTCCGGCACTTCGGACGGCCGCGATGCTAACGGCAAGCCACGGCGTAACAGACATAAGAGATGGAACAATGGCGACAGCACTAAAGACACGGCGGTCAACGCCGGATTCAGCGGATCTAAGTCCGGTCAGCGGAAAAAGCCGTTCTAAAGAAATAACCAGGGACCGTCCAGCCTGCACCGCATACTGGAGCGCTCGTGCCAAATCCATGGCACCCCGGACAAGCCAGCCAACCACACCAATAGAGACTGCTGGGTGTTCAAATAGGTCGGTAAGATAAACGCCAAAAACAAGGACAAGGGGCTGCACAGCGACGATGACGAAAAGCCCCGACGTCCGAATACGGGGGGACAAAAGAAATCCCCCCCAGGTGAAAACGGTCAATATGATCCACGTCACTCACATCCCCAAGCGGGAACGGAAGCAAGCACTACGGGATGTCTATGCGATGGAGCCAGTCGCCCCCAAATTCAACCCATGGTCAGCTTTGTCCGATCACCTTTGATCAGAGGGATCATCCTACTAGCATCCATCATGGCGGCTCAGCCGCATTGGTCTTAGACCCAATCATCGATGGATTCCACCTCACGCGAGTCCTTATGGACAGCGGCAGTAGCCTAAACCTGCTTTATCAGGACACAGTGCGCAACATGGGCATTGACCCTTCAAGGATCAAGCTCACCAAAACCACCTTTAAAGGTGTAATTCCTGGAGTAGAGGCCCACTGTACAGGCTCTATAACACTGTAAGTGGTCTTCAGATTCCCGGATAACTTCCGGAGCGAAGAGTTAATCTTTGATATCGTCCCTTTTCGTAGTGGTTACCACGCACTGCTCGGACGAACCGCATTCGCTAGATTCAATGCGGTACCACATTACGCATACCTCAAGCTCAAGATGCTAGGACCGCGTGGGGTCATCACTGTTAATGGAAATATGGACCGCTCCCTTCGAACAGAAGAGCATATGGCAGCCCTCGCGGCAGAAGTACAATGCGGCCTACTCCGACAAACCAATCCGGTGACAACTTCGATCACCGTCAAGTGAGTCTGGAGCACCCCACAACAGGATCATCAGGAACGCCAAGAGCGTGATTAGCAGTCCGGCCTCCGCTCAAGCCCCTTCAAAGCAGCATTCGTGCCATGCGTACACAATTATGCACTCAAGATATCATGGGCATAGGCGGAAGTGCATCAACGACTCAGTCAATAGTGCGGGTAACCGCCAAATACCTTCATACTCTTTCCCTCTTACCTTTCAGGACACCGCATTAGTGCAACATCCTCAGAAGATCCGAATTGCCGGACGTATATGGGAGAGACATCCAAGGAGGCAACAGACGTTGTGCACAGAAGGAAATACCCAGGTGGAATCTATTTACGATCATTATACCTGCTTTATCTATCTGTACACAGCCTGCCCCTGGATAGCACATGTCAAATAGTCCTATTTTATCTCCGCTTAATGCATCCACTGTAAACATACACTTAAACGTATTTTTCGTCAATGGGAGATTATATATAGCGTCAACTTATTATTCTTATTTGAGCATTTTTTATCTTATAAAGGTTTATTTGATATTGCATCCGTACACCTTGGTGCAGTTAGTTTGCCAGGGGCTTCTCATGGCGCCCCGTAATATGGCAAATAAAGTCCGAACACTTTCGACAGTGCGACACCCCGAACTTATAGCACTATATGCATCAGCTCCGAATCATGTCTTGGGTCTACAGTTGGGATAGCCCGGCTCCCTTATTTTGGTGCCGTACGTTCCGTTATATCGGCTAAGGTAGCGCCGGGAGAACTACTGCGATTGTGTCCCGGTTCTTCCGGACGAGCACCTCAGTAGAGAAAGCCGAAAACTGACCGGCATGATGTGGCGAGAGCTGGTCGCTGTTTGAGAGGTCTTAAAATCCTTAAAGATTTTCCTCTTTAGGCGATAAATCGGCTTCGTCCGTTCTAGGCGTGTATACCGCCCCGATTCGGCCTTCCGGATTCTAGGGGCTTCGCCGAAATTTAAAATTCTAGACTTCTATGGCTAAGTGAAAGTTATAAAGCCGCATAGTCCGATTGCCTTGTTCGCTGCGCCGGACACCTCCTTAAGGGACCAAACATTTGGATAAAGAGTGTCCGGGTTTTCCACGAACACCCCAGTACTAGTTACGTGGGGGAGGAAGCCGACGACTGGCCTACTTTCAGAATTTTATAAACAGCCGCACAGAAGGTAATATTTTAAATAACAAAAGCGCTACATAGCGCAAGCAACTTCATCTTTAATTTACAACCATGACAGAAGTGAATTCATTCTAAAATGGCGTCCTTGGTACACTCATTGGCGATGAGACGAGCACCCTTCATCACGCCGTCATAGTACATCTTGGGATGGCGATGCGCCTTGCCCTCCGGCGACCCGTCCTTTACCAGCTTCTCCGCATCCAGCTTGCCCCAATGCACCTTGACGCGGGCAAAGGCCCGGCGGGCACCCTCGATGCAAACGGATCGCTTGATCACTTCAAGCCGCAGGCAGGCATCCACCATTCACTTGATCAGGCCAAAATAGCGGGCAGGCAGGCCATATCCGTACTATGAAGCCTTTCATGGCCAGTTCGGCCGCCCTTTGGAGTTCGACCAACTGTTTCAGTTGGTTGCTCAGAGGCATTGGATGTTCGGCCCCAGCATACTGGGACCACAACAGCTTCTCCATTGAGCTCCCCTCCTGGGCACGGTTGAACTCCGCAGCATCTGATATGCTGCGTGGCAGATCTGCAAACGCCCCTGGAGAGCTCCGAATTCGAGTAAGTAAAAGAAACGCCTCCTCCACATGTTTGCTTTGCATAAAGAACTTCTTACCCGCTACTATCTTTTTGGCCTCTTGGATCTCCTGCTGTGCTTTCTCGGCTTCGGCCTTGGCGTCTTTCAAATTCATAAGGGCCTTCGCAACCTCGGCCTCTTTCACCTTCAGATCATGCTCCACGGACTCACACTTCTGGTCGAGGTCTCGGAGCTCTTGTTGTACCTTGCTTTTCGCGCTCACTCTAGCACTTTGCTTTTCGCGCCCACTCTAGCACTTTGCTTTTCGCGCTCCTTGCATTCCAAGGCCGCTTTGTCTTTGGCCTCGGACAGCGCTTTCTTCAGGGACGCCACTTCGGCGGTGGCCCCTGTTACACAGTCACGACGCTTTGGCGTTAGACTAGCCAATTTTGTCTATCCTCAAGTACATAAGAGAGGGGAATCACTTACCCTTGTTCTCTTCGAGCTGCCTCATCGTGAGGTCGAGTTCTCCCTGCGCCTGCTCCAGGCCCCGCTTCAGTTTGGCAACCTCGGCAGTACGGGCAGCAGCAAGCAGCACAACCCGCTTATTCACACGAATATTTATTATTAGACTCCTGCGGATTATAATTGACCCTCTGTTTGGCTTTTCTTTCAGAACACCAAACAGAGTATCAGGGGCTACTACCTATCGGGTGGTAATCTTACACATATTTCTTACTTACCTCAAAGCCTGCCAAGAGGCTGGTGCAAGCTTCGGTTAGTCCGCTCTTGGCAGACGAAACCTTCCGAATTACCGAACTCATAAGAGTATGGTGCTCTTCGTCCATGGGAGCGCCGCAAAGCGCTTCCAGCAGACAATCCGGCGTCTCGGGCGCAACGGAAGTCCTTGATGCAGACGGCTCTCCCTCCCTAACGAGGGGCTGTCCGCCTGAGTTCGGAACCATTGAAGGTTCTGGGATAGTGTTCGGCTGAGAGCCCGGCCTACCGTGCTTTCATCGACATGATCCACGGGGATCTTGAACCCCGCATGTCCGACATCTGGGACCCCGCCTCAGGGCGTCTCCAGAGTCACCTCCCCCCTTTCTGGTAGCCTCCGGGACAACACCTCCTTGTCATCTGTGGGTTGAGAAGTAGTGGCTGTCGGAAGCGAATTCATCTCCGAATCGCTCAGGGACCCGGAGGAAGATACCTCGTGGTGATCCCTGGCCGGACTGCACATATGTTCGGTGTTAAAACAAAAGCTATAGAGTGAAGTTATGATGGAGTGCGGACACTTACGATCGCACTGGGGGCTTCCCCCCTCGGAAGCCACCCCTCCTCGCTGAGAGCGGCCGTGGTGGAGTAGTCCGGAAGGGACACCTTCCCCTTCTTGGACGCCCCAGCCTCCCCACTCGGGGCGGCTTTCCTCTTCTTCTCCCCCCAGTGTGGGGAGGTAGAATCTCTTCCTGATTCCCCCCGCCTCCACGGGAGGAATCTGTCTCGTCATCGTCAGACGACAGGGGTATGACTGCCTTACGACGAGGGCCTTTTCTGGCCCCCTGGTCCGCCTCCCCAGGCCCCTCATCCTTTCCGGATGGGGCGTCTTCTTCTTCTTCCTCCTCCCCTTTGTGGGAGGAGTCTGCCTCGTCGTCTTCGGACGAGGCTTCTGGCACAACCTTACGCCGGAGACCCTTTTGGATCCCCGGAGCCTTTTTCTCGGCCTTCTTCTCCGGCACCTTGTATGGTGCCGGGACCAGCATCTCCGTCGGGAGAGCATCAGCCGGGCCTTCTAGCAGTGGAGCCGGACAGTAAACCTGCTCCGTTGTCTTCACATAATCCTGAAGCAAACATGCATAACTACTTAAGGCTCTCCCATGAATATATTGGGAAGAACCGGGTCCGGTGGCAGTCTGAGAACTCACCTGACTAGGAGCCTGCGCGGCGTGAAGCCCGCGGTCCTCGGATGTGGGAGGAGGTACTTCAGAGGCCTTGAATAGCACCTTCCATGCGCCTTTGTGCTTCATGTCGTAGAGCTTCCGGAGCGTCTGGTGTTCGGCGGGACGAACTCCCATAGATTGACTGCCCGCCTTTGGCAGGGCAGAATCCGGCGAACGAGCATGACCTGGATCACATTGACAAGCTTGATGTTCTTGTCTTCATGCTCTTGATGCAGGTCAGGAGTCCGGTCAGCTCCGTAGATTCGCCCCAGGACAGGCCCTTCCTTTCCCAGGAGGTGAGCCGGATGGAGGCTCCAGATCTAAATTCGGGGGCCGCCGCCCAGTTGGCGCCGCGCGGCTCGGTAATGTAGAAGCACCCCGATTGCCATCCTTTTATGGTCTCCGCAAAGGAGCCGTCTAGCTAAGTGACGTTAGGCATCTTGCCCACCATGGCCCCTCCGCACTCCGCTTGCTGGCCGCTTACAATCTTCGGCTTCACGCAGAAGGTTTGCAGCCATAGGCCGAAATGAGGTCGGATGCGGAGGAAGGCCTCGCATACGACGATGAACGCCGAGATGTTGAGGACAAAGTTCGGGGCTAGATCATGGAAATCTAGCCCGTAGTAGAACATGAGCCCGCAGACGAAGGGATGGAGTGGAAATCCAAGTCCACGGACGAAGTGGGCAACGAATACGACCCTCTCGTGGGGTCCTGGGGTTGGAATGACCTGCCCGGCGTCCGGTAACCAGTGTGCTAGGTCCGTGGCCAAGTATCCGGCCGCCCGAAGATTTTTGATGTGCTTCTCCTTGACGGTGGAAGCCACCCACTTGCCTCCTGCTCCGGACATGTTTAGCTGTGCGGAGAAGACTTGGGCTTGGGCACTGGAGCTCGAGGGGGCAAGAGTGGGCAAATGAGGAAGAAGGCATGGGTGAAAAGGGGGAAATCTTGTCCCTTTATAGAGGAGCAGAAAGCGGTGCGCCTCCCCGCTTGCCCATTGGGAATTGCTTGCTTGCCAAGCGCCACAATTGACGGCGTGGTGGGATTACCCATACCCGTATTGATGAAAATCCCGTGATAAGGGGACACGATCTCTGCCTCGACAAGACGTGTCAAAGAAACTGCCTCGCAATATGCGCTGTAGCTGGTTGTGGGAAAACGGTTTGAATAATGGTCCGCCCGTAATAACATGTCACGTCATTAGAAAAAGTTGTCAGCAGATTGCATTTGTGAAATGTCATTCTCTCTACAGCGGTGTGCAAAGATCATTTTGTGGATCTGGACACGATTCAAGTGTTCAATAATTACATTGGAGTATTCGGATAAGGAACCCGCCTTGCAATGCTGAAGACAATACTGCGCGCCGGACTCATCGTCATTGAAGCCTGGTTCAGGGGCTATTGAGAGAGTCTTGGATTAGGGGGTATCCGAACAGCCGGACTGTGTACAACGTCCGAACTATTGAAGCGTGAAGATACAAGACTCAAGACTTCGGCCCGTGTCCGGATGGGACTCTCCTTTGCGTGGAAGGCAAGCTTGGCGATACGGATATTGTGTTTCCTTCCTTGTAACCGACTCCATGTAAACCCTAGCCCTCTCCGGTGTCTATATAAACCGAAGAGGTTGGTCCTTAGAAGGCCGATCACAATTACAATCATACCATCATAGGCTAGCTCTTAGGGTTTAGCCTCTATGATCTCGTGGTAGATCTACTCTTGTACTACCCATATCATCAATATTAATCAAGCAGGAAGTAGGGTTTTACCTCCATCGAGAGGGCCCGAACCTACGTAAACATCTGTGTCCCTCGCTTCCTGTTACCATCAGGCTTGACGCACAGATCGGGACCCCCTACCCGAGATCTGCCGGTTTTGACACCGACAGTCATAACTATGCGCTTTTCTATCAATTGCTCGGCAGTAATTTGTTCACGCACCATAATATTTGCTATCTCAAGAGAAGCCACTAGTGAAACCTATGGCCCCGGGTCTCATTTCCATTATATTGAATCTCGTTTACATCTTGCTAGTTTCCGATCTACTATTTTGCAATCTTTTACTTTCCGATCTATAAACCAAAAATACCAAAAATATTTACTTTACCTTTTATCTATCTCTATCAGATCTCACTTTTGCAAGTGACCATGAAGGAATTGACAACCCCTTTATCGCGTTGGGTGCAAGTTGTTGATTGTTTGTGCTGGTATTTGGTGACTTGTGCATCGTCTCCTACTGGATTGATACCTTTGTTCTCAAAACTGAGGGAAATACTTACCCTACTTTGCTGCATAACCCTTTCCTCTTCAAGGGAAAACCAACGCAAGCTCAATAGGTAGCAAGTGTTGTGCTGGCCCTTTCAGCTTTAGAGGAAGATATTTCATGGCGTGAAGGTCATCCCCTCGAGCCATGTGAATGTGGAGAAGAAAATCTTCAATCCAAATGGCCGGATCCGTCGTTCCATCGTATTGTTCAATGTTTACGGGTTTAATCCTTTCAAAAATTGGTGTTCCATGACCTCATCGGTGAAGCATAAAGGGTGTGCGGCCCCTCTATATCACGCGATATCGCGGTGGAGATCGGCTGACATATGAGTTCGGTTCTAATCCCGAGTATAGTAATGGTCGTGGTGCCGGGTTTCATAGCCTTTGTCTCGCGCCGGGGCGTGTCCCCTTGATTCGTAGATTGATCTAGTCTAACCAGCTTTATTGGCTAGGTCACGCTGCAAGTCATATGTCTATGTCGCGGCTGCTGTCTCCCTGCCTCTCCGACGAGGGGTGCGGGTTGGTGTTCATCTTGATATGCCGTTTTATCCCGCCCACTTAGTGGTCGGTCTAGTTAGTCTGCCTGATTGTACTTCAACGGTATTGGCTCAAGGGCTTAGTCGTCGAATTGTGGCAGCAGCTTGTGCTTGAGGTAACTTTTGATAGGTCGCTCGTGGTCGTATTCCTCGGCGGCCAGGACCTTAGTCCACCTTTCATTAAGCGTATTGATAAAGCACAAGTGTAGGGGATCTATCGTAGTCCTTTCGATAAGTAAGAGTGTCGAACCCAACGAGGAGCAGAAGGAAATGATAAGCGGTTTTCAGTAAGGTTTTCTCTGCAAGCACTGAAATTGTAGGTGATAGATAGTTTTGTGATAAGATAAATTGTAACAAGCAACAAGTAAATAAAGTAAATAAAGTGCAGCAAGGTGGCACAATCCTTTATGTAGCAAAGGGTAAGCCTAGACAAATCCTAATAATAATGAAGGAGGTCCCGAGGACACATTGGGAATTATCGTCAAGCTAGTTTTCATCACGTTCATATGATTCGCGTTCGGTACTTCGATAATTTGATATGTGGGTGGACCGGTACTTGGGTACTGCCCTAACTTGGAAAAGCATCCAACTTATGATTAACCCCTATTGCAAGCATCTACAACTACAAAAAGAAGTATTGAGGTAAACCTAACCACAACATTAAGCGTATGGATCCATATCAGCCCCTAACGAAGCAACGCATAAACTAGGGTTTAAGCTTCTGTCACTCTAGCAACCCATCATCTACTTATTACTTCCCCATGCCTTCCTCTAGGCCCAAATAATGGTGAAGTGTCATGTAGTCAACATTCACATAACACCACTAGAGGAAAAGACAACATACATCTCATCAATATATCGAACGAATACCAAATTCACATGACTACTAATAGCAAGACTTCACCCATGTCCTCAGGAACAAACGTAACTACTCACAAAGCATATTCATGTTCATAATCAGAGGAGTAATAATATGCATAAAGGATCTGAACATATGATCTTCCACCAAGTAAACCAAATAGCATCAACTATAAGGAGTAATCAACACTACTAGCAACCCACAGGTACCAATTTGTGGTTTTGATACAAGATTGGACACAAGAGATGAATTAGGGATTTGAGAGGAGATGGTGCTGGTGAAGATGTTGATGGAGATTGACCCCCTCCCGATGAGAGTATCGTTGGTGATGACGTTGGCGATGATTTCCCCCTCCCGGAGGGAAGTGTCCCCGATAGAACAGCTCCGCCAGAGCCCTAGATTAATTCTGCCAAGGTTCCGCCTCGTGGCGGCAGAGTTTCGTCCCTTAAGCTTGCCCACGATTTTTTCCTGGGTAAAATTGATGATATAGCAGAAGATGGACGCCGGACCACCAGGGGGCCCAGGAGATAGGGGGTGCGCCCTATGGGGGGCCCCCTGTCTCCTGGTCTAGGTGTGGGCTCCCTGGCCTATTTCTTTCACTCATAAATTCTTATTAAATCCAAAAAGTTGTTTCGTGGAGTTTTAGGACTTTTGGAGCTGTGCAAAATAGGTTTCCGACGTTTGCTCCTTTTCCAGCCAGAATTCCAGCTGCCAGCATTCCCCCTCTTCATGGTAAACCTTGTAAAATAAGAGAGAATAGCCATAAGTACTGAGATATAATGTGTAATAACAGCCCATAATGCAATAAATATTGATATAAAAGCATGATGCAAAATGGACGTATCAACTCCCCCAAGCTTAGACCTCGCTTGTCCTCAAGCGGAAGCCGAAATCGAAAAATATGTCTGCATGTTTAGAGATAGAGGTGTCGATAAAAATAAAATACGGACATGAGGGCATCATGATCATTCTAATAACAGCAACATATATAGATTTTGTCATATGATTTCCTAGCTCAAGTGATAAACAATTCACAATGCCAAGTATGGTTCAAAAACTTCATTGGGAACTAACAAACTATAATCTCAGTCATTGAAGCAATTGCAATTTATCATAACATCAGAAAGAGTCAATAATATAGCTTTTCAGCAAGCTCACATACTCAACTATCTCGTAGTCTCCTATAATTGTTAACACTCACGCAATACTTGTGGTTACAGAGTTTCAACCGGACACTGAGAAAGATAGGGGCTTATTGTGTTGCCTCCCAACGTATTCACCTTTAGGTGATGTCAACAATAATGGCCCATGCTAACTTACACCCAATTGGATATATGCATCATGATCTTTCAAACATGAGGAGCTTGGCAAAAGATAAAATGAAAAAGGGAAAGGTGAGGATCACCTTGACTCAAGCATAAAGTAAAAACATAAAGTAAAAGATAGGCCCTTCACAGAGGGAAGCAGAGGTTGTCATGCGCGTTGTGGGTTGATGCACAAAATCTTAATGCAAAAGAACGTCACTTTATATTGCCCCTGGTATGTGGACCTTTATTATGCAGTTCATCGCTTTTATTACTTCCACAACAAGTTCGTACAAAGCTTATTTTCTCTCCACTAATAAGTCATACATATTTAGAGAGCAATTTTTATTGCTTGCACTGATGACAACTTACTTGAAGGATCTTACTCAATCCATAGGTAGGTATGGTGGACTCTCATGGCAAAACTGGGTTTAAGGATATTTGTAAGCACAAGTAGTATCTCTACTTGGTGCAAGGAATTTGGCTAGCAAAAGGGGGAAAGGCAAGCTCAACATGTTTGTAGGGTCTACATTAACTGAGATGTCAGAAAACATAAATCATTATGTTGTCTTCCTTGTCCAACATCAACTCTTTTAGCATGTCATACTTAATGAGTGCTTCACAATCATAAAAGATGTCCAAGATAATATATTTATATGTGAACCCCTCTTTCCATATCACTTCCTATTAATTGCAACGATGACCAAGGCTAGGTTCATCAACTCTCAACAATTTTTATGCCTCATACTTTCTATGTGTGAAGTCATCACTATCCATAGGATCAATATGAACTCTTTTATTCTTTCTACTTTCTCAAGATCATGGCAACATAGCAAAGCCCTTGACTCAACACTAATCTTTATTATAGATAGCACACGGACTCGATTACATAAAGAGATCACAAAGAAAAACCCGAAACTACTTGATATCAAAATTTCAAACTACTAGATAAAGATACTACTGGAAGGATCGAACTAAATAAAATGGTAAAGATAGGAGTGTGATGGTGATACGATACCAGGGCACCTCCCCCAAGCTTGGCAGTTACCAAGGGGAGTGCCCATACCCATATGATTATTTCGTCGAAGGTGGTGAAGTAGGAGTTGTTGATGATGTAAGCTCTCCATCATAGAAGGATGATCGAGTCTCCGGGATCCTTAAATCTGCAGCCAAAATCATCCTCTTGAATCTATATTCATACTCACAGTTCTGGTTTTGCAGGTCATAGATCTGGGCTTGGAGGTGCTCGATTTTCTCTTGAAGCTTGAAGATGGTCTCCCAAATGACTTTGGCATCCAACTTGTGGTTGTTGGTGAACTCCGTGATCATCATCTGGTTGGCGTTGAGTCCACGCTCCACCATCCCTTGGCACTTGAAAACTTCCTGTTCCACAGCTTTGAGCTTTGTCTCCACGCTCCCGGTATGCCTTGGTCCCTCCACATCGCGGATGTGCAGCACTCCCTCACGCATCTCAATGGTTTGAGTATGATGCAACACCTCCGCGAGATAGGGATTAATGACCCTCTCGAAAAACTTGTCCTTGGGAGCGCTTGGAGACGACAAGATGCTCTAGATCTGAAACAGAAACAGCTCAAAACAAAAACAGAGGATATTTGCGTGATACGGTGGTCAAAACCTTCGGGAGTATATATAATGAATTTTTACCGACCAAAATACGTAACGTGCAAGAAAACAGAGTCCGGGAGGCACACGAGGTGCCCACGAGACAGGGGGCACGCCCTACAGGGGGGCGCGCCCTCCACTCTCGTGGGAGACTCGTGTCCCTTTCGGACTACTTCTTTCTTCCTAAAATTCTTAAATATTCCAAAACTGATAAAAATTGCCTTTAGAGTTGTTTTGGAGTCGGTTTACTTACCGTACCACATACCTATACCTTTTTGGAGTCTGGAACGTTCTGGAAAGTGTCCCTTATGTATTCCTCAGGGGTTACGGTTTCAATAATATTAGTTTCAACACTGATAGGATTACCTGAAATATAATGTTTAATTCTGTGACCGTTAACCACCCTCGGATTTGTGCCTTCGAAGTTGTTGATTTTTATAGCACCAGAACGATGGACCTCCTCAATAACGTAGGGACCTTCCCATTTTGAGAGAAGTTTTCCTGCAAAAAATCTTAAACGAGAGTTGAATAATAACACATAATCTCCTACGTTACACTCACGCTTTTGTGTCCTCGTATCATGCCAGCATTTGACTTTTTCTTTGAAAAGCTTGGCATTCTCATACGCTTGGGCGCTCCATTCATCAAGTGAGCTAATATCAAATAACCTCTTCTCACCGGTAAGTTTGAAGTCATAATTTAGCTCTTTAATAGCCCAATATGCTTTATGTTCAAGTTCAAGAGGTAAATGACACGCTTTTCCATAAACCATCTTATAAGGAGACATACCCATAGGATTTTTGTATGCAGTTCTATAGGCCCATAATGCATCATCAAGTTTTTTGGACCAATTATTTCTAGATCTATTCACAGTCTTTTGCAAAATTAATTTGAGCTCTCTATTGCTCAACTCTACTTGACCACTAGACTGCGGATGATAAGGAGATGCTATTCTATGATTGACATCATACTTAGCAAGCATCTTACGGAAAGCACCATGAATAAAATGTGAACCACCATCAGTCATAAGATATCTAGGGACTCCAAACCTCGAAAAAATAACTTCTTTAAGCATTTTAATAGAAGTGTTATGATCAGCACTACTAGTTGTAATAGCTTCTACCCACTTAGTAACGTAATCAACAGCAACTAAAATATGTGTATAACCATTAGAGGCAGGAAAATGTCCCATATAATCAAAGCCCCAAACATCAAACGGTTCAATAACAAGAGAATAATTCATAGGCATTTCTTGACGTCTACTAATGTTAACTATTCTTTGGCATTCATCACAGGATAAGACAAACTTACGAGCATCTTTGAAGAGAGTAGGCCAATAAAAACCAGATTGTAGTACCTTGTGTGCAGTTCTATCTCCAGCGTGGTGCCCTGCATAGGATTTAGAGTGACACTTGCGTAGGATCTGTTCCTGTTCATGCTCAGGCACACAACGTCCAATAACACCATCTACTCCTTCTTTATAAAGGTGTGGATCATCCCAGAAGTAATGTCTTAAATCATAAAAGAACTTTTTCTTTTGCTGGTATGTGAAACTAGGCGGTATATATTTAGCAACAATGTAATTAGCATAATCAGCATACCAAGGAGCAGTACGAGAAGCATTGACGACTGCTAATTGTTCATCAGGAAAGCTATCATTAATAGGCAGTGGGTTATCAAGAACATTCTCTAATCTAGACAAGTTATCTGCAACGGGGTTCACATCTCCCTTTCTATCAACAATATGCAAGTCAAATTCTTGGAGCAAGAGAACCCATCTAATGAGTCTAGGCTTAGCATCTATCTTTTCCATAAGATCTTTAATAGCAGCATGATCAGTGTGAATAGTAACTTTGGAATCAACAATATAAGGTCTAAACTTATCACATGCAAACACAATTGCTAAGAACTCTTTTTCAGTAGTAGCATAATTTCTATGGGCAGTATCAAGAGTCTTACTAGCATACTGGATAACATTCAATTTCTTATCGACTCTTTACCCTAAAACAGCACCTACAGCATAATCACTAGCATCGCACATAATTTCAAAAGGTAAATTCCAATCAGGTGGCTGAACAATAGGTGCAGTGATCAAAGTTTTCTTAAGTGTTTCAAATGCTTCTACACAATCATCATCAAAGACAAAAGGAATATCCTTTTGCAATAAATTAGTCAGAGGCCTAGGGATTTTGGAAAAGTCCTTAATGAACCTCCTATAAAAACCAGCGTGACCAAGGAAACTTCTTATACCTTTTATGTCCTTGGGACATGGCATCTTTTCAATAGCATCAACCTTGGCCTTATCAACTTCAATACCTCTCTCAGAGATCTTATGCCCCAAGACAATGCCTTCATTAACCATAAAGTGACACTTTTCCCAATTCAGGATGAGACTAGTGTCTTCGCATCTCTGCAAAACTTGATCAAGGTTGCTCAAACAATCATCAAAAGAGGATCCATAGACAGAGAAGTCATCCATGAATACCTCACAAATCTTTTCACAAAAATCAGAGAATATAGCCATCATGCATCTTTGAAAGGTAGCAGGTGCATTACATAAACCAAAAGGCATACGTCTATAAGCAAATGTACCAAAAGGGCAAGTAAAAGTAGTTTTAGATTGATCCTTCGCTGACACAGGTATCTGAGAGAAGCCAGAATAACCATCGAGAACGCAAAAATGTGTGTGTTTGGATAACCTTTCTAGCATTTGATCAATAAAAGGTAAAGGGTAATGATCTTTCTTAGTGGCTTTATTTAACTTACGAAAATCAATTACCATCCTATAACCTGTAATAATTATTTGCGAGATCAATTCATCTTTATCATTAGGAACAACGGTAATACCTCCCTTTTTAGGGACACAATGGACAGGGCTTACCAATTCACTATTAGCAACGGGATAAATAATACCTGCCTCAAGGAGCTTTACTATCTCCTTTCTTACCACTTCCTTCATCTTGGGATTTAATCGTCTTTGAGGATCTCTAACTGGTTTGGCATCTTTCTCCACCGAAATTTTGTGCTGACATAATGTGGGACTAATGCCCTTAAGATCATCCAGAGTATATCCAATGGCAGCTTGGTGCTTCTTCAGAGTTTTCAATAATCTTTCTTCTTCTTTCTCTGAAACGTTAGCACTAATAATAACATGATATATTTCTTTTTCATCAAGATAAGCATACTTAAGATTATCAGGTAATGGTTTGAGTTCAAACACGGGATCACCCTTGGGTGGAGGGGGATCCCCAAGAATTTCAATGGGAAGGTTATGTTTCAGCATAGGTTCCTGTTTAAGGAACACTTCATCTATTTCTTCCCTTTCCTTCATAAACATATCGTTTTCATGGTCTAGCAAATATTGTTCTAACGGATCAGTTGGAGGAACAGCAATGGAAGCAATACCAATAATCTCATCCTTACTAGGTGTTCCCTTTCACGAGGTTGTCTACTAAACTTAGCAAAATTAAACTCATGAGACATACCATCTATGCCAACAGTGACAATGTTCTTTTCACAATTAATCTTAGCACTAGCAGTATTCAAGAAGGGTCTACCAAAAATAATGGGACAAAAATCATCTTGTGGGGAACCAAGAACAAGAAAATCAGCAGGGTATTTAACCTTCCCACAGAAAACTTCAACATCTCTAACAATCCCAATAGGTTTAGTGGTATCCCTATTAGCAAGCTTAGTAGTAACATCAATGTCCTCTAATTCAACGGGTGCAATGTCGTGCATAATTTCTTCATAAAGATCATAAGGTATCGCACTAGCACTAGCACCCATATCACATATTCCATGATAACAATGATCTCCTATTTTAACCGAAATAACAGGCATGCCTACAACGGGTCTACGTGTCTTATTATCAGGTCTAGCAATATTACCAGTCTCACCCAAGAAAGAAATAACATGCCCATCCAAATCCTCATCCAAGAGATCTTTAACCATAGCAATACTAGGTTCAACATTAATTTGCTCAGGAGGTGTATAATTCCTAGTATTACTCTTTCGAACAACAGTCGAAGCTTTAGCATGATCTTTTATCCTAACATGAAAAGGAGGTTTTTCAACGTAAGCAGTAGGAACAATAGGATCACTATAGGTAATAATCTTTTCTTCGACTATAATAGGTGCAAATACTTTCACTTCAACAGGAGGATTATATTTAAACCACTTCTCTTTAGGGAGATCAACATGAGTAGCAAAAGATTCACAAAAAGTAGCTACTATCTCACACTCAAGTCCATACTTAGCGCTAAATCCACGAAAAGTATCGGTATCCATAAAAGATTTAACACAATCGAACTTAGGTGTCATACCTGACTCCTTACCATCGTCGGAGCCCCATTCTTCAGAGTTGCGTTTAATTCTTTCCAATAAGTCCCATTTGAAATCAATAGTCTTCAGTATATAAGAACCAGCGCAGGAAGTATCGAGCAGGTTGCAATTATCAAGAGAAAGCCGAGCATAAAAATTCTGAATAATCATTTCCCGAGAGAGCTCATGATTGGGTCATGAATATAACATTGACTTAAGCCTCCCCCAAGCTTGAGTGATGCTTTCTCCTTCGCTAGGCCAGAAATTATATATGTGATTATGATCACGATGAACAAGATGCATAGGATAGAACTTCTGGTGAAATTCCAACTTCAATCGCTTATAATTCCAAGATCTCATATCATGACATACCCAATACCACGTCAATGCATCTCCCTTCAAAGATAAAGGGAAGACCTTCCTTTTGACCACATCATCTGGAATACCAGCAAGCTTAAATAATCCACAAACTTCATCCACGAGGATAAGGTGTAAATCAGGATGCAATGTTCCATCTCCTGCAAATGGATTAGCTAGCAGTTTTTCTATCATACCTCAAGGAATCTCAAAGTAAATATTTTCATAAAAGTTCAGTAGGCTGAGGAGCAACACTTTTTTCTCTTTTGGTTGGGGTGAAGATACCCCAAACAAGCCCCTCAAAGGATTAGTTTCCACAGTGAAAAGTAACAGGAAATTTCAGCACACTATATAAAAGTTTCCTTACCAAGTTCCACTCACCAAAAGCGCTACACTCCCCGGCAATGGCGCCAGAAAAGAGTCTTGATGACCCACAAGTGTAGGGTATTTATTGTAGTCCTTTTGATAAGTAAGAGTGTTGAACCCAACGAGGAGCAGAAGGAAATGATAAGCGGTTTTCAGTAAGGTTTTCTTTGCAAGCATTGAAATTGTAGGTGATAGATAGTTTTGTGATAAGATAAATTGTAACAAGCAACAAGTAAATAAAGTAAATAAAGTGCAGCAAGGTGGACCAATACTTTATGTAGCAAAGGGTAAGCCTGGACAAATTCTAATAATAATGAAGGAGCTCCCGAGGACACATTGGAAATTATCGTCAAGCTAGTTTTCATCACGTTCATATGATTCGCGTTTGGTACTTTGATAATTTTATATGTGGGTGGACCGGTACTTGGGTACTGCCCTAACTTGGACAAGCATCCCACTTATGATTAACCCCTATTGCAAGCATCCGCAACTACAAAAAGAAGTATTAAGGTAAACCTAACCACAACATTAAGCGTATGGATCCATTTCAGCCCCTAATGAAGCAACACATAACTAGGGTTTAAGCTCCTATCACTCTAGCAACCCATCATCTACTTATTACTTCCCCATGCCTTCCTCTAGGCACAAATAATGGTGAAGTGTCATGTAGTCGACATTCACATAACACCACTAGAGGAAAAGATAACATACATCTCATCAAAATATCGAACGAATACCAAATTCACATGACTACTAATAGCAAGACTTCACCCATGTCCTCAGGAACAAACGTAACTACTCACAAAGCATATTCATGTTCATAATCAGAGGAGTAATAATATGCATAAAGGATCTGAACATATGATCTTCCACCAAGTAAACCAAATAGCATCAACTACAAGGAGTAATCAACACTACTAGCAACCCACAGATACCAATTTGTGGTTTTGATACAAGATTGGATACAAGAGATGAACTAGGGTTTTGAGAGGAGATGGTGCTGGTGAAGATTTTGATGGATATTGACCCCCTCCCGATGAGAGGATCGTTGGTGATGACATTGGTGATAATTTCCCCCTCCCGGAGGGAAGTGTCCCCGGCAGAACGGCTCCGCCAGAGCTCTAGATTGATTCCGCCAAGGTCCCACCTCGTGGCGGCGGAGTTTTGTCCCGTAAGCTTGCCCACGATTTTTTCCAGGGTAAAAGTGATGATATAGCAGAAGATGGACGCCGGAGGCCCACCAGGGGGCCCAGGAGATAGGGGGCACGCCCTATAGGGGGGCACGCCCTATAGGGGGGCGCGCCCCCTATCTCCTGGACAAGGTGTGGGCCCCCTGACCTATTTCTTTCGCTCATAAATTCTTATTAAATCCAAAAAGTTGTTTCGTGGAGTTTCAGGACTTTTGGAGCTGTGCAAAATAGGTTTCCAACGTTTGCTCCTTCTCCAGCCAGAATTCCAGCTGCCGGCATTCCCCCTCTTCATGGTAAACCTTGTAAAATAAGAGAGAATAGCCATAAGTATTGAGATATAATGTGTAATAACAGCCCATAATGCAATAAATATTGAAATAAAAGCATGATGCAGAATGGACGTATCACGTATCCTTCTCGGCTTTGAGCTACTATTGTTTCTTTTTTAGGCTCCGAGCTGTGGCGATGAGCTGTCGTTTAAAGCGTTCTTGATCGAGGGGTTCCTCTGGGACGATAAAATCTTCGTCACTGAGGCTAACTTCCTCTTCGGTTTCTGGCATATAGTTGTTGTCTTCCGAATGTTCGTGATTAGCGTGCCTGGAACTATATTCACGCTCTTCCATTTCGTCCTGCTTAGATGTGGGCTCGACGGGGTATTCGGGATCCTCGACATCGTCCGGAGTCTCATTTTCTCCGGTGCCGGTATTACTGTCCTTCGCCCAACGCGATCGTGAGCGGCGCCGCTGAGGTCGGCGCTTTGGTGGTTTGTCGACGGGTTTGTCCTCATTGGGACTCTGGTTGTTCTCATCATTCGTTTTATCCAGAGTGTCCACCATGTACACATCATAGGTTGAGGTGGTTGTCCAACGCTCCGTGACGGGTGGGACTTGGCTTGGTTTGGCATCGACATCGTCATCCATTCCGTCGATGTCTTCGGACGCATAGTACAGCATGTCGATTAAATCTTCGATAGTGGCTATTAAGTGGGTGATGGGTGGGGCATAAAATTACCCTCTCTCAGCCCCCAGTCCGAGCTGGGTATAGTTCGGAGATAAATCCCCGGTGATGGCGAGAGCCTGCATTAATCCCAATGTTTCGTTTAGGAGTGGAGGTAGGACTAGAAACTGCGGATCTGCTGGGCTGAGTTCCACATGGGACACCTAATCGGACCCAATGAGCGCGGATCTCGACAATTCGGGATGGTTGCCCAGAGCCAAGTCTAAGATTGCATCTGGGTCTTCGGTCAGGAGTTCCACAAGGGGAAGAAGTCTGTCTTTGGGCATTGAGGCCCACCTCGGATCTAAGGCCGGGGTAGGTATGAGTGTCGACCCCTGAACATGATCTAACAGGGATCCGAGGAGTCTTCTTGGAGGGGGCACAGGGTAGCAGCCAAGGCCGCGAACCCGTCGAAGACCAAGTCTCCTGGATGTCAGCAACATAGTTCAGGTTTCCAAACCTGATCTGGTGGCCGGGGGCATAACTGTCAACCTGCCCGAGGCGGCCGATCGAGTTGGCGCGGAGCACAAAGCCACAAAACTCAAAGTCTTGTCCATGGAGAAAGGTTTCCCTGGGCGCAGCATCATTATTGACGAAGAGGTGAGCCATCGATCCTTCTGTCGATGATACAGCGGAGCCCTCAATGAAAGCACCAATGTCAGTGTCAAAACCGGCTGATCTCGGGTAGGGGAGCCCAAGCTGTATGTTCCAGCACCGAAGGTAACTATGAACAAATGACACAGTGTTTACCCAGGTTCGGGCCCGCTTGATGGAGGTAAAACCCTACTCCTGCTTGCTTATATTCAGGTGTATAGGGGTTCCAAGAGTTGATCTACCACGAGATCGAGTTGGCTAACCCTAGATTAGCTAGCCTAGCAATATTGTGATCCTTCCACCGATCTACCCTCCACTTTATATAGACACCGGAGGGGCTTAGGGTTGTACAAAGTCGGTTTTACAGAAAGGAATAATATATCTAGACACCTATACTTTCCATCCACGCATACGGGAGTCCCTACCGGACACGAGAGGTGATCTTCTATCTTGTATCTCGACGGCCCATCAGTCTGGCCCACATCCGATAGACCGTACACCTGAGGACCCCCTAGTCCAGGGCTCCCACAATGGCCGCTGCCACCGAAGGGGCTGAGGGAGTCCTGGATTAAGGGGTCCTCGGTCGTCCGACCTATGTGACGTGGGCCAGACTGACGGGCTATGAAAATACAAGACAGAAGACTTCTTCCCATGTTCAGATGGGACTCTCCTTTGCATGGATGGCAAGCTTAGCGTTCGGATATGTAGATTCCTTTCTCTGTAACCGACTTTGTACAACCGTAGTCCCCTTCGTTGTCTATATAAACTGGAGGGTTTAGTCCGTAGAGGCAATCATAATCATACAGGCTAGACTTCTAGGTTTTTAGCCATTACAATCTCGTGGTAGATCAACTCTTGTAACACTCATATTCATGAAGATCAATCAAGCAGGAAGTAGGGTATTACCTCCATAAAGAGGGCCCGAACCTGGGTAAACATCGTGTCCCCGCTTCCTGTTACCATCAACCTTAGACGCACAGTTTGGGAACCCCTACCCGACATCCGCCGGTTTTGACACCGACATTGGTGCTTTCATTGAGAGTTCCGCTGCGTCGTCACCAAAAGGTTTGATGGCTCCGTCAATAATCTACAATAATGGAGTCCAGGGGGAGGTTGTCCTCCCCGGATAGATCTTCATATTCAGCAGCTTCGCACTACGGGCCAACTCGTTTGGCCATCTAGAGCAGATCGACAGCTATGCCCCTGGCCATCAGGTCAAGTTTGGAAGCTTGAATTACGTTGCTCATATCAGACTTGATCTTCGACGGATTCGAGCCCATGACAGCCGCTCGCTTCCACCATGATGAACATGACCTAAATCTGTCATCGGACCATGCCCAGGAGATAGCACATGTAACTGCTCTGGCCCTAGATCCGGCGCAGACTGCGCCATCCAAGGACGGGAAGCTCAACCCCGCCACGGAAGCTGCAGACTCAGCGGTGTTAGAGCTGCACACAGATCTAACCTCGAGCGGGGCCTATTGTGGGTGTCAAAACCGGCGGATCTCGGGTAGGGGGTCCCGATCTGTGTGTGTAAGGCTAATGGTAACATGAGGCAAGGAACACGATGTTTTACCCAGGTTCGGGACCTCTCGATGGAGGTAAAACCCTACTTCCTGCTTGATCGATCTTGATGATATGAGTATTACAAGAGTTGATCTACCACGAGATCGTAGAGGCTAAACCCTAGAAGCTATCCTATGATGATTATGATTGTTCTTTCTACGGACTAAACCCTCCGGTTTATATAGACATTGGAGGGGGCTAGGGTTTACACAGAGTCGGTTACAAAGAAGGAGATCTAATATCCGGATCGCCAAGCTTGTCTTCCACGCAAAGGAGAGTCCCCTCGGGACACGGGACGAATTCTTGAGTCTTGTATCTTCACGGTCCAACAGTCCGGCCAAAGCCGAACTCAAAGTCTCGTCCATCGAGAAAGGTTTCCCTGGGCGCAGCATCGTTGTTGACGAAGAGGTGAGCCATCGATCCTTCTGTCGATGATACAGCGGAGCTCTCAATGAAAGCACCAATGTCAGTGTCAAAACCGGTTGATCTCGGGTAGGGGAGCCCAAGCTGTATGTTCGAGGACCGAAGGTAACTATGAACAAAGGACACAATGTTTACCCAGGTTCCGGCCCTCTTGATGGAGGTAAAACCCTACTCCTGCTTGCTTATATTCAGGTGTATAGGGGTTCCAAGAGTTGATCTACCACGAGATCGAGTTGGCTAAACCTAGATTAGCTAGCCTAGCAATGTTGTGATCCTACCTCCAATCTACCCTCCACTTTATATAGACATTGGAGGGGCTTAGGGTTGTACAAAGTCGGTTTTACAGAAAGGAATAATATATCCAGACACCTATACTTGCCATCCACGCATACGGGAGTCCCTACCGGACATGAGAGGTGATCTTCTATCTTGTATCTCGACGGCCCATCAGTCTGGCCCACATCCAATAGACCGTACGCCTGAGGACCCCCTAGTCCAGGGCTCCCACAATGGCCGCTGCCACCGAAGGGGCTGAGGGAGTCCTGGATTAAGGGGTCCTCGGTCGTCCAACCTATGTGACGTGGCCAGACTGACGGGCTATGAAAATACAAGATAGAAGATTTCTTCCCATGTTCGGATGGGACTCTCCTTTGCGTGGATGGCAAGCTTAGCGTTCGGATATGTAGATTCCTTTCTCTGTAACCGACTTTGTACAACCGTAGGCCCCTTCGTTGTCTATATAAACTGGAGGGTTTAGTCCGTAGAGGAAATCATAATCATACAGGCTAGACTTCTAGGGTTTTAGCCATTACGATCTCGTGGTAGATCAACTCTTGTAACACCCATATTCATCAAGATCAAGCAAGCAGGAAGTAGGGTATTACCTCCATAGAGATGGCCCGAACCTGGGTAAACATCGTGTCCCCCGCCTCCTGTTACCATCAACCTTAGACGCACAGTTCGGGACCCCCTACCCGACATCCGCCGGTTTTGACACCGACATTGGTGCTTTCATTGAGAGTTCCGCTGCGTCGTCACCAAAAGGTTTGATGGCTCCGTCAATAATCTACAATAATGCAGCCCAGGGGGAGGTTTTCCTCCCCGGACAGATCTTCGTATTCAGCAGCTTCGCACTACGGGCCAACTCGTTTGGCCATCTAGAGCAGATCGACAACTATGCCCCTGGCCATCAGGTCAAGTTTGGAAGCTTGAATTACGTCGCTGATATCCGCGGAGACTTGATCTTCGACGGATTCGAGCCCATGACAGTCGCTCGCTTCCACCATGATGAACATGACCTAAATCTGTCATCAGACCGTGCGCAGGAGATAGCACAAGTAACTGCTCTGGCCCTAGATCCGGAGCAGACTGCGCCATCCAAGGACGGGAAGCTCAACCCCGCCGCGGAAGCTGCAGACTCAGCGGTGTTAGAGCTGCACACAGATCCAACCTCGAGCGGGGCCTATTGTGGGTGTCAAAACCGGCGGATCTCGGGTAGGGGGTCCCGATCTGTGCGTCTAAGGCTACACTACTAGGGAAAACCTTATACACAAAACTTTAGCAGTAGCATGGGTCAAAGAAGCATGCTGGTGCTAAGTAGCAGTAGCGCGCCTGCGGAAACCGCGCTGCAGATAACTTCGTAGCAGTAGCGCGTCTCGCTGCATACACGTTACTACTAAAATTCTCATGGCTTAGCCGATATGGTACACATAGTAGTAGCGATCTATATGGAACCGCGCTACTGCTACTTTCTTTGTAGCAGCGCATTTTTCTCTATACTCTCTACTACTAAAGGATATAAAATTAAATGAAAAGCAAATAGAAAGGTAATTGAAAATGAAATAAATAGAAGAAGGTGAAAGGAAAAAAATAAAATGTGAAGAAAAATAAATGAAAAAGGGGGAAAAGGAGAAAGTAGTAGCAGTAGCGCGTATCCCAGAACACGCTGTAGCTAATGTAGCAGTAGCGCGCTTTCCAGAACGCGCTACTGCTACTTCTGACTTAACCACCGCGTTCGTCCTTCCCGACGACCACTTCCCCCCAAATCGAACTCCTCCGCTCTCGCCGCCGCCGTCGCCCGTCGGTCGCCGCGCACCCTCTACGCCGCCCCCGACCCCAGATTCAACGCCGCCCCCGCCCCCGACCTCAATGCCGCGCCCGGCCCCGACCTCAACTCCGCCCCCGGCCCCGACCTCGACGCCGCCCTCCATCGTGCGCCCGAGCCCCAAGCCTGACCTCGACGCCGCCTGCCCCTCTCTCGCCGCAGGCACCCGAGGTGAGCACGCCTGCTCCTCCCCCTCCCCTACCTCTGCCTAGATAGGGTTCTTCAAATTTTAGTTGCATCAATTAGTTAGGGTTCATCTATGGGTGGAAATGAATTGGATACAGATGCGGCTGGGATTTTTTCTTAGGTGATGTTTTCTTAGATGATGAATAAACACTAGTGTAATGCATAATAAAACGAGTAAAATTTGACCTTCTTCTATTTAGTTAGTAAGAACTAGTTAGTAAGAACTAGGTACTAATTAGGTGATTTTTAGTTAAAGCAATTTTTCCCGCCTCGACGTGGACGATGCCTATCCCGCATCGTCGTCGTCGAGTCGGCGGAGGACGACACCTGCTTGACCAGATCGGCCATGTCCGGGACTGGGCTTCGCCGGGGTGGTACGGGAGGTGCTACCACCGGGGGGCACAGGTTGGTGAGAAGCTAGCCTGTCATTGACCCGAACCTTCTTTGGTGGCGGTCGCGTGGGCCAGTGACGATCCAGAGGCTCGAGGACTCCGCGGAGGTGGTGCGTCACCGTGTCAGTGAGGAGGACGCGCACGTCCGTCGCTACTTGTTTGCGCTGGAGCACAGGCCGTTCTCCAATACCTGGCAGGTTCTCCGGGGATCTCACTGGAGCTATGATCCCGTGATGGTGCCTTCTCTGTGGGTGTCCACCGCCCGCGCCGATACCCGTCGTGTGCTAGAGTAGTTGTATTAGTGATGTTATATGTATGACACTATTCGTGATGTATTAGTGATAATATTCGACGATGTACTAACGCATGAGATGATTTACTTTTGCTTATTGAATGCATGCTAATTTGAGTCCTATAAGTTATTTTGAAATGTATATCTTGTGTTGCTCAATATCCAAGTGGCCGGTCATGTTTGCAGGTTAGACCTTCGAGTGGCCTATGTTTTGCCGGAGTGTTGATTCATTTCCGTTCCGGCAAATTTCAGGCGCTCGATATGTCCTATTTTAGCAAAGGTCACGCCGGATTTTTTCGTGAATTTTGGCATGACTTGTGCCAGAATATGTAGGAAATATCGAGTGCCCCGGATTTATGTGTTGAGTATCTTGGTAGTTGTCTTCGATTGATTTTCAATTAATGTTTTAACTATGAACATAGGAAATGTCTGACGACGAAAAGGATTTCGGTATTTGCAAATACTGCGAAGACGAGCGCGGCCTATGCGACGGAATCTTCTTAGATGATGATAGGCGCTTCAGCATCAAGCTGGACGAGAACTTCGAAGTGGATACAGTAAGTCACAACGACAAGTCTTTTTTCGTAATTAAGCATGACATCTGCTTCATTTGCTTCAACTTATATTTTTTTACTATTCTACTAGCGTATCCCCTGCCATGCAAGAGTTTTTGTATTGGATAAGATAGGTTTCAGTCATAGTATGGAGGAAAAGAAAGTTTACTTGAAGACCGAGCATGGTTATATTTTCCATGCAAAGTTATACAATTCAGACGACTACACCTTTTTTGGATGCAAAACATGGTGAGCACTATTCAAGACTTATGCATTTGAGCCTGATATGGTTACCACCTTTGATATTCGTCCGGAAGATGATATTGAAGGTAATACCGACATCTGGGTCGATGTGCAGACGCCTCCAGTTATACCATTATGTAAGTTTCTCAACCATATTTATGTCTTTGATATTGTTTATTCAAAAATAGTTGACAACTAATTTGTATTGTCAGCTTATTTCGGTGCAAGCAAACATGTCCAGCGCTTGGTAGACAGGACCGTATACTGTCCTGGGGCTGAACTCAACTGCGAGGAGCTCAGTCATTATGTTTCATGGCTTGAGGATCTTGATACTATCAAGACAAATTTTCTTCCTGCATTTAGAAATGTTAGTACTGAAAATGTGCGACCAATAGTGTTCGTAATGAACTACGGTCACATCTATTTAGGAAGGATGGTAAGATTTTTACTATTTGTCATCAGTGCATCTTTTCCATACATTATTTTTGAAGCTAAACTTCATTGCTAAGTATGTTACCATACAATGTTCTTCAACAGGGACTCCTGATGAATGTTGTGCCTTATGGGATCGAGACTAAAGGTACCATGAGTATTATCAGCTTACGGCCAAGATATCCTACAGATTACTTTAGTGCATTCAAGATTAGCGACGGATGCTTAATAGTGCAAGACTGGACCAAATATGTGATGGGGGAGCGCAGAGAAGTACTAGGGGGCAGCAAACAGATGCGCTACCCACGATTAGGAGACAGGTTCATCTGCATGCTCCAGTTTGATCGAGGAGGAGAGCTATACATGTTTTATGTTATTTTACCTAGAGAGAGCAGCAGGAGTGATTAGCTAGCTAGAAATGAGTTTGAGGATGATGATGTGCTACACTATTACTATAATGATAAAATAGCTAGTGTTGGTGGTACTGACTATGATGATTATTATTAGCTAGTGTTAGTGCTGATTAAATAAATACTGTTGGTGGTAATGACTATGATGATAATTAAATAGCTTGTGTTGGCGGATTAGATTCAAGTGGAGGCAACATGCGGTGCACATCGAAAGTACTACTAGTCCGAACTAGATCAAGTTTGGATTAGTAGTATACTTTTGACATGCACCACATATTGCCTCCACTTGAACCTAATCCACCTTCATTTGACACACTGTTATGGACATAATGATGTAAACCTCATAACAGTTGGTATTGTACCAATATTTGTACGATGGCGCATAAATACACTAAAAAAATAATACTAGTAGCGATGGACAGAAAACACGCTGCAAGTAGTTACCTTAGCAGTAGCGTGGTACTGAACAAACGCTGCGGCTATTTGTCCTAGCAGTAGCGCGTGCTGGCACGTGTTACTGCTAAGCAATAGTTGTAGCGCCTTATTAGTAGCGCGGCCCCCCGTGATACTAGTGGACACAAAACACGCGCTACTGCTAGGGTTTTCCCTAGTAGTGCTAATGATAACAGGAGGCAAGGGACACGATGTTTTTCCCAGGTTCGGGACCTCTCGATGGAGGTAAAACCCTACTTCCTGCTTGATTGATCTTGATGATATGAGTATTACAAGAGTTGATCTACCACGAGATCGTAGAGGCTAAACCCTAGAAGCCAGCCTATGATGATTATGATTGTTCTTTCTACGGACTAAACCCTCCGGTTTATATAGACATCGGAGGGGGCTAGGGTTTACACAGAGTCGGTTACAAAGAAGGAGATCTAATATCCGGACCGCCAAGCTTGTCTTCCACGCAAAGGAGAGTCCCCTTCGGACACGGGACGAAGTCTTGAGTCTTGTATCTTCACGGTCCAACAGTCCGGCCAAAGTATATAGTCCGGCCATCCGGATAGCCCCTAATCCAGGACTCCCTCAGTAGCCCCTGAACCAGGCTTCAATGACGATGAGTCCGGCACGCAGATTGTCTTCGGCATTGCAAGGTGGGTTCCATCTCCGAATACTCCAAGGCAGATTAAGGATTGTGTCCGGCACTCTGAAATAATTTCCTCACACCACCATAGAGAGCATAACACTTTAAAAATCTAATCTGCTGACAATCTTTTTCAAGGTGTGCCCTTACGCTGTGGCCTGGCTCAATACGAACCGGTTTTTCTCGGCCTGCCTCGACACACGTTGCGAGGCGGTTTTATTGGCACACCTTGTCAAAGCAGAGATTTTGTTACCCTTATCGCGGGATCCTCCATCAATACACGCGCATGCAACCCCATGACGCCTGTTGGTATGACTCCGTGTTTTTAGGCAAGTCCCAAGCGGTTATGCTGAGGACGCTTGATATTCACCCCCTTTATAGAGGGGCCGAGGCCTATCCCTCTTTCCTACCACGCTTGCGCCTTTCCGCATCTCGAGTTCCAACACCCGAGGCCCAAGCTTAGGCACTTCGGATCTTCAATCATGTCTGGATCCAACCTTCAAGGCCGGTGGATGGCCTCCTCTGTCACGGAGGAGGACATTGCGAAGCTTAGGGAGGTCAGATATCTGACCGCCGACATCAAGCACAGGATTCCCGCTCCAAAGCAGGCCATCCCTACTCCCCAGCCCAACGAGAGCGTCATATTTGTTTCTCACTTCCTCCGCGGCTTAGGCTTCACCCTTGATCCTTTTGTGAGAGGGCTCATGTTCTATTACGGGCTGGATTTTCATGATCTAGCTCCGGACTCCATCCTTCACATCTCGTCATTCATCGTCGTGTGCGAAGCCTTCCTCCATATCACCCCGCTCTTCGGCTTATGGCTCAAGACCTTCAATGTGAAGCCGAAGATGATTGAGGGACGACACGCGGAGTGCGGAGGCGCTGCAATAAGCAGGAACGTCGATGCCCCATGGCCAGAGGGCTTCTTCCCGGAGGTGTTCGATCTATGGCAGCGGAGATGGTTTTACGTCACGGCTCCCAAAGGCACAAAGTGGGTGGCTGCCCCCGACTTCCGTTCGGGCCCTTCGCCTCAATCGGCGTCATGGGCCAATGTGGGACTAGATTGGGGGCTTGCTAATGATGTACTGAAATTGCAGAGCCGCATTCGGGAGCTTCTTGAGAGGGACATTAGTCTTGTCAGCGTAATTCAGGTAATGCTAGTCCGACGGATCTTGCCGTGCAAACGTCGGCCTCTCGGGATGTGGGAGTTCAACCCAGAAGGTCCGCGGACTATTCTGCACTACTTCGGCATGATGCTCCAAGGGATGTGTAAGTTATTCTTCGGACCACAAGTAAAGTGTCCGGACACCATCAAGGATGCGGGCCTGAGCTGCAACCGCCCAGATACCCAAGTAAGTAACCCAGAAACCGAACACTTTGTTTATATTTATCATAACATTTCAAAAAACCATCCGCGGCCATGAATGGCTCAGCAAGGCGGAGAGAATCAGGTGTCCGGCACCGCTTCCCGAAGGCTCGCCTAGTCCTGCCATAGCCAGGATGCTTAGTCGTGTGCTAAGTCAAGTGCCCTCGGGGAAACACGAAGGGAAGAACAGAGAAGCAGAGCTTCACACATTGCACATCCAAACCGGGGGAATTACTACCTCCACGAAGGAGGATAGTCGAGGAGGGGAATCTATGATCTCTTCCCCCCTCCGGAAGAAGAGGGCCGCCTCCGAAGACCTAGAGACAGAGGTGCCTAGACAAGAGAAGAAAACTACACCAGGGGGCCCTGCCCCAAGGGGCGTCCTCACCGCGACATGCCCACAAGCGGGGCAGCCCTCAACCGAGCTGTAAGTTAATCGTAAATACAAAGCTACTGCTTCCTCCTCCGAGAACAATAACCGGGATCCATTATTTGCAGTCCGGCTTGCAGCTCTTCTCGACAGAGTTCGTCCACGGGGGATCTTCTTCCGGAGATGATGGAGAGTGAAACCCCACTTGCCTCTCTGCCTCATGGGGCGGGCGACCCCGAGGTGCCGTCACGGCTAGAAGCTAACACTTCGGCCGCCCTGAGCCCGGAGCGTTCGGCTCCAACAGGGGGCGATAAGAAGGGTCCAACACAGTTCGGCGACCGACCGGACATGTTGACGGGCCTTCTGGAGCAAGCTGCTCTCTCGAAGGATCAACGTTCATTAATGAGCATGGTTCTTGAGAATATTTCATCCGCCACCAGCGGGTTGAATGAAGCTTTTACGAGCCTGCTCAAAGGCTTTGAGGTACATAATGAAATACGTAATTTTTTGATTGTGGCGCACGCGCTAGGTGTGCTCCTTATAGATAGTAGCCCCTGAGACTGGTTGCCAGCCCTAGGCGGCAAACGGAGGATCACATTGTCAAGTAATGATCGCACTGTATTCATGCGCAGGTGGCTAAGGGTCCGGCGGCCGATCGGTCCGTTGAAGTCGCCGAGCTGAGGCGATAGATTGAAGTTGTAGATGCTGACATTACACTTGTGAACGAGCGGCTCAACGAGTCACAGAGTATGTGCTTTGCTTTCCTTGTTTTTATAGGAAATATTAAGAGGAGCATAGTGTTATTATGATATGCTTTGACTGCAGGCGGAGCCACTGCCATGGAGGCCCTGAGGGCAGAGCTTGCCCTAGCCAAGGAACAAGCCTGGGCTAGTAATGCGGCTGCCCTAAAGGCGGCCGAAGAGTTCAGAGCCGAACATGCTGCTCATCGCCGAAGCGAAGATAAAATAGCCGAAATGGTTGTGGAGCTGAAAAATGCCGCCGGCCGGTATGATCTCCTTGAAAAAGAGAATCAGGCTAATTCGGCTGACCTGAAGAAGGCCCTTGATGCGTCCAAGGAGACGCGTTCTGAAATTAGGGATGCGCGGGAGGAGCTTCGACAGGCCGGAGAAATCGCGGCTAGAAACCACTATTTGTTGCGGATGAAGTTCTTAGATCTAAAGTACGCTCCTGTGGATCGGAGCCGGAGCCCTGCAGACGCGTATGCGGATCTGGCGATGAGTACGGCTGATGCGGCCATGTTTTTCGAGGATCAAAAAGATAATGAAGTGGAAAAACTGTTCTGGTCGCAATTCAGTGCTCCAACGCGCCCGCTGCCGTTGAGTGAAAGGATGGCCGCTGTGGCCGAGCTCCATAGGTTGTTCGGTCTTGCAATGAGGTCTGTAATAGACCATCTATGGCCGAAGGGGCCGAGACCGGACAATTATTTTGGTTTAGTGCAACAATTCCTTGGTGCCGTATCACGAATCAATGCCATGAGGAGGTCGACATGCATAGAGGGTGCACAGATGGCTCTTGCCCGTGTTAAAGCATATTGGACAGATATGGAGGCCACCATCATTGCAACCCAGAATCTGGCGGGAAGCCAGGATCCAGCCGAGCACTACTTGGAGCAGGTAACAGAAGGTCCTCGTTTAATAGAGGCTCAGTGCTCGAAGAGTGTCATGTTCGAGTGACAAATCGCTCAGTTGTAAAAACGATTGTCTTTTAATTATAGAGGCTATATTTATACTTTCGCCCAAAAGTGTTATTGTGCCTCCTGTGCGGCCGTTTGATGTATATATAACCGGAAAGTTAGTAGTCGTTGGCTTCAGCCCCCACGCATACAATGCGGGTGTGTTCGCAAAAAGAAGCGTAATCACACTTGATCCAACATCTTGGTCCGTTAAGGAGGTGATCGCATGTCGAACTAGGCAACCGGACTATATAGCTTTAATACTTTCACTTAGCCATAGAAGTTTGATGGTGGGGCTACTATGTAGCCCCTGGTACCTTCGCGTGCATCCGGATACGGGCGCATGTGTACATGGCCGGGGAACAGCCCTTCGTTAATGCGGAGGAACCCGAAAGATTCCGATGAGTCCTCGAGTCGTTGACCAGTCTCTCGTTATATCATGATAGTCAGTTTTCGGCTTTCTCTACTGAGGTGCTCATCCAGAATAACCAGGGCACAATCGCAGTAGTTCTCCTTTGGCCGCCTTAGCCGATAGAAGCGGAACGTAAGGCAGTAAACCCAGGAGACGGGCAAACCCAACATTTTACCAAAGACATGATTCGGACTTGATGCATATAAGGCCAAACTCGCGACGCCGAACACTCCCGAGGGTATTCGGACTTTATAACATATACTGGGCTGAGTAATGCCCTTTATTATGAGACCTGTATTTCCAGGTACGTGCATTAGTCTGTCGTGGCGAAATGCCAATAACGCTAGTATCCCCTATGGGTGTAGTACCCATGGGATGTTAAGCAACAAGAGACAATAAAGACGGTTTACACAGGGGCTTAATCTAAAGAGAAACCTTTGAGCGGGGCCCTACTTTACGTCTGCGCCTTTGTCTCTGTTCCGCCGTGTCCTGGGAGGGTATCGCACGAATGGTGTCTGTAAAAAGGAAAACTCATGTAAAAGAGTATGACATAATCGTGCGAAGAATTGGTTATTATCAATCGATAGTATAAGTGTAAAACATTGGCCTGTTAATGAGGTCAAGCCAAAAGGTGGGCTTTATTGAATATCTGTAGCCCCTGGTGTCCTCTATGGGATTACATGTATAGCACCCAGCTCAGGTTTATCTTGGCTGTTACCAACGGTGGTGTGCCGGACTCATCTAACCGTGTCCGTGGTCCTAACGACCGATCATGCGTTCTGATATTAGAGGCCGCTTAGTGTCCGGCTACTAGAGCTGCCGCATACTCTTCCGCACATAAGGAACGCTCTGTATTTCCCTTAATGGTGATGACGCCACGTGGACCGGGCATCTTGAGTTTAAGGTAGGCGTAGTGCGGTACTGCGTTGAAGCGGGCGAAGGCTGTTCTCCCGAGCAATGCATGATAACCACTTTGGAGGGGAGCGATGGTGAAGAGTAGTTCTTCGCTTCTGAAGTTGTCTGGAGAGCCGAATGTCACCTCTAATACGAGGGAGCCCCTGTAGCGGGCCTCAACGCCTGGTATCACCCCTTCAAAGGTGGTGTTGCTTTGGCTGATTCTGGATAGGTCTATCCCCATCCTGCAGATAGTGTCCTGGTATATTAGATTGAGACTACTGTCGCCATCCATGAGGACACGAGTGAGATGGTATCCGTTGATTATTGGGTCGAGGACCAAGGCAGCCGATCCTCCGTGCCGCATACTGGTCGGGTAGTCCCTGTGATCAAAGGTGATCGGGCAGGCCGACTAGGAGTTGAGGCCGGGTAGTCCCTGTGATCAAAGGCTTCTTTTGTTGACCGGGCCGAGAGCCCCAGAATCCGGCATTGACCGTTGTGTTTTCCGGACTTTCTTCCTTGTTTCGACGCTTGTTTTTATTGCGCCGTGGCTTCCCGTTGCCATCCCTGATTTCGGATGTGCCTGGGATGCTGGTGCCTCTACGGGCCCACCAGCTGTCTTCACCCGCGCAAAAGCGGGTCATAAGGCTTGTTGAGGCTGCCATTGTCCTCGGCTTTTCTTGGCCGAGGTGTCTGGCGAGCCACTCATCCCGGATACTATGCTTGAAGGCCGCAAGGGCTTCGGCATCCGGACAATCGACAGTTTGATTCTTCTTAGTGAGGAATCTATTCCAAAGCTTACGGGCAGACTCTCCGGGCTGTTGAATTATGTGACTTAAATCGTCAGCGTCTGGAGGTCGGACATAGGTTCCTTGAAAATTGGCCCTGAAAGCATCCTCACGTTCCTCCCAACTTCCGATTGAATTTTCGGGGAGGCTTTTCAACCAGTGTCGAGTTGGTCCCTTCAACTTGAGGGGAAGGTATTTGATGGTGTGGAGGTTGTCCCCACGAGCCATGTGGATATGCAGGATAAAATTCTGAACCCCGGGTCTGTCGTTCCATCATATGCCTCTATGTTCACGGGTTTGAAACCCTGTGAAAATTCATGGTCCAGTACCTCTTCGGTGAAGCACAGAGGGTGAGAAGCCCCTCTGTATCTGGACATGTTGTGGCATGCTGTCAACTGTTGTTGTGTCCGGTGCTGATTCCGAACTGGTATTCGAGCAGTCTGATCGTTTTGGTGACCATAATCCTGCGCCGGAGCGTGTCCTCTAGATCCATAGATGGACCTCGTCGCGCTGGCCTTTTTCTCCAGGAGCTCATGTAAATCGTGTGCGGTGTTGATACGTCCATTTTGCATCATGCTTTTATATCAATATTTATTGCATTATGGGATGTTATTACACATTATATCTCAATACTTATGGCTGTTCTCTCTTATTTTACAAGGTTTACCATGAAGAGGGGGAATGCCGGCAGCTGGAATTCTGGCTGGAAAAGGAGCAAACATTGGAAACCTATTCTGCACAACTCCAAAAGACCTGACACTCCACGAAACAACTTTTTGGAATTTATAAGAATTTATGGGCAAAAGAAATAGGCCAGGGGGCCCACACCCTGTCCAGGAGACAGGGGCGCACCCCCCCTGTAGGGCGCGCCCCCTATCTCCTGGGCCCCCTGGTGGGATTTCGGCGTCCATCTTCTGCTATATGAAGGGCTTTGTCCTGGAAAAAATGTGGGCAAGCTTACGGGATGAAACTCCGCCGCTACGAGGCGGAACCTTGGCGGAATCAGTCTAGGGCTCTGGCGGAGCTGTTCTGCCGGGGAACACTTCCCTCCGGGAGGGGGAAATCATCACCAACATCATCACCAACGATCCTCTCATCGGGAGGGGGGCAATATCCATCAACATCTTCACCAGCACCATCTCATCTCAAAACCCTAGTTCATCTCTTGTATCCAATCTTGTATCAAAACCACAAATTGGTACCTGTGGGTTGCTAGTAGTGTTGATTATTCCTTGTAGTTGATGCTATTTGGTTTACTTGGTGGAATATCATATGTTCGGATCCTTTATGCATATTATTACTCCTGTGATTATGAACATGAATATGCTTTGTGAGTAGTTACGTTTGTTCCTGAGGACATGGGTGAAGTCTTGCTATTAGTAGTCATGTGAATTTGGTATTCGTTCGATATTTTGATGAGATGTATGTTGTCTTTCCTCTAGTTGTGTTATGTGAACGTCGGCTACATGACACTTCACCATTATGGAAGCTTAAACCCTAGTTTATGCGTTGCTTCGTTAGGGGTTGATATGGACCCATATGTTTAATGTTGTGGCTAGGTTTACCTTAATACTCCTTTTTGTAGTTGCGGATGCTTGCAATAGGGGTTAATCATAAGTGGGATGCTTGTCCATGTTAGGGAAGTACCCAAGTGCTGGTCCACCCACATATCAAATTATCAAAGTACCGAACGCGAATCTTATGAACGTGATGAAAACTAGCTTGACGATAATTCCCAATGTGTCCTCGGGAGCTCCTTCTTCATTATTAGAATTTGTCCAGGCTTATCCTTTGCTACATAAAGGATTCGTCCACCTTGCTGCACTTTATTTAATTTATTTACTTTTTGCTCTCTATTATTTATCTTATCACGAAACTATCTATCACCTACTATTTCAGTGCTTGCAGAGAAAACCTTACTGAAAACCGGTTATCATTTCCTTCTGCTCTATCAGGACCCCGACTCAATGGCACACCGATCTAGCATGTAACACCTCATATCACTTTGTGGCCTCACGCACGGTATTTCCACGGGTGTCGCCTTACCAGGCTCGGGACCGTTTGCGCCTTTTGGCACACGTATATGATAGTGTCGCTAGCATCCATATGACAAGGAGCCCAGGCTGACATGGCTAGTCGTGAACCCAAAGTGGCACTAACTTACAGGGACAGGCATACATGACCCAGCAACGAACGTGTCGGTCATCAATGAGTGAATCTGGGCTGTAGCAACTAGGCTAGCAGGACTCTGGTAAACCGGGCTGTAGTAGGCTGACAGGACTCCGGTAGTCACCGCGTGACATTTCCCCAAGGGACAGACACAAGAACGAAGAAGGAGACATGCCAGCCAGCCTAAGTGTTCCGGAGCAGTAGCAAGCTACCAGGGCTCAGTGGAAGCACTAGGAGACATTTCCTGGTAAGAGAGGCTACCAAGTATAAACAACTAGATAGTCAGATCCCACACATACCAAGCATTTCAAAAACATACACACAATATGCTTGATATGTGCAAATACAACATGGCATCACAACATGACTCTACAAAACAACTATTTTATCCAATAGGCTCCAAGGAGAGAGATATTACAAACGTGGGTCTCATGACCCAACACTCACAGCATACAGGTAAAAGCACATGCGGAAGCTTAACATGTCTGAGTATAGACAACTACAAATGAAAAGGGCTGAGAAGCCTAACTATCTACCAGATCCTGCCGAGGGCACAAGATCGTAGCTGAGGTAACAAGCTAAACGTCGAAGTCCACGTGGAACTACTAGTGAGACTGAAGTCTCTCTGCAAAACATAAAATAGGCAAACGTAGGTACAAATGTACCCAGCAAGACTTACAACAGAACTATCTACATATGCATCATTATCAACAAAGGGGGGGTGGAGTTTGACTGCAGCAAGTTAGCTTTGACTCAGTGGCTATCCTGAACTACGACTGCAAGTAACTCTTTTGAGGTGGCGCACACGAGTCCACATATTCACCAACCAATACACCACTATGGATCCGCTCCCGTCTCCCTACGAGAAGGCCATCCATAGCACTCACGCTTATCTGGCGTATTTTAAAGTATCCACTTTCACTTGTCTATGAACTGTACAGGCAACCCAGAAGTCCTTTACTGCGGACACGGCTATTCGAATAGATCATATTAACCCTGCAGGGGTGTACTTCTTCACACACGCTCTCACCACTTACCGTCGTTTACACGACATGTACTCGGCAACCTTCAAGCGGAAGCCCGGCGAGGGTGTCGGCCACGACCTGACTAACCACACAAGTCTCTCGTCCAGGTTTATCGCCTATTCGGGTTCCATCCGCAAGGAGATCCGGCCGGGGTGTCGCTCACGGCCCCAAACGATGTGTGCAGGGTTCCAAAGCCCACCATCCGGGTGCCACTTGGTACACCGGGCCACTGTGCCTAGTCTGTCCCAAGCCCACCTGTACCGGGTGCCACTTGGTAGACTACTAACACTACCTACAAACACTAGAAACTAGTTGCAACTCCAGGACAGAGATCAAGTTGATAAATAAGTCGAGAGAGCTTGGAGCGCCCGGAGCCCAATGTGTGGTAGTAACTGTTCATGGATCACAAACACAGAACTCAGTTCCTGAGGACGGTTTCAATGAGACAACCTACCATGTACTCCTACATGGCCTCTCACTTCTACCTTTACCAAATCCTGTTCACACACTTAGCTCACATACAGTAGGACATGTTCGCACACCTCCAATTCATCCCTGATGAATCAGACCTGACACAACTCTAAGCAATAGCAGGCATGACAAACAAGCATGAATGAGTAGGCACATCAGGGCTCAAACAACTCCTACTCATGCTAGTGGGTTTCATCTATTTACTGTGGCAATGACAGGTCATGCAGAGGATAAGGGGTTCAACTACCGCAACATGTAACAGTTGTATCACTGTTGTCCTAATGCAGTAAAAGAGAGCAGGAGCGAGAGAGTGGGATTGTATCGGAATGAACAAGGGGGTTCTGCTTGCCTGACACTTCTGAAGACAATATAGTTCTTCATCGTTGTCATCGAACTCATCGTCGGAACCACGTCTATCGAGAGGGGACAAATACCGGCAACAGAGAAGGAAACACAATCAATGCAATGCACAATATGATGCATGCTCATGACATGGCAATATGAGTGTGTTGGCCTAATGCAACTACAACCAGATGGATTTGGGTCATATTGAACCAAAGGTTCAACCCCATATTCAAATTATGAATTCAAATAGTGCCATATCATGTTTTGATACGAAGAGCAGGTTTAAGTTGCTTAAACATTCATGAAACCAATGCAGATGGATAGATTGGATTTTTCTGATCATTTTTCATATATAACTTATTTCATTCTGAGCTATGGTTGATTTTCAATGATTTTTAGAAGTTTAGGACATTTTCTGGAATTTCCCGAATAAACTTAAATCCAGAAAATGCTTTACTGCCTTAGCATTGCATCACTGTGACATCAGTAGGTCAACAGGGGCTGGCCCGGGTCAAACCTGACCAGTGGGGTTTATACGTCAGTGTCTCAGGTTCGTTTGGGTGGATGACAGGTGGGACCGGTCAACGTTGACTTGGCCAAAGTCAAAGCTGACACATGGGGTCCACACAGGCTAGCACTAATCTAAACAGGAAGTTAGACTAAACTAATTGGGATCAGGGACCCACATGTCATCGACACAGGCACTAACTAAACGAGTTTAGCACCTAAGCTAATGGCGCCACATCAGTTGCCGGCGTTTAACCGCCGGCGACCCCAGATCGCGGCGGCGTCCGCGTCGGGATTGCGCTATAGGCCACGGTTTGGGGCGTGGTTCGGTTCTATGGAGAGCCGAGGCTGAGCCGCGTCTGTGGGTGGTGGAGCTGGACCAGATGGTCGCCGGAATCAACGCCGGTGACGATGTTTGCGGCGGCCGTGGTTCGGCCGTGCTCGAGTTCCTCGCTAGGGTTTTCGGGAGGAGGAGCCGGTGTTGGCTACGGGTGCGCGGAGACACGCTGAGCACGGTGGTACGCTCGGTTGCTTCTCTAGGTGACGGTGGCCACGGCGGCAACATGGCTGGGCGGCGGTGAAGCTTCGGCTATGGCAACAACGCTAGCTAGAGGACGAGCAGAGCGACGAGGTTAGAGGGAGGAGGAAGAGGAGCTCATTGCGATTGCTACGGTGGCCTTGGCGAGCTCGGGGAAGGACTGGAGCGGCCGGGGCGGCAAGATCAATCTCGGTGGTCCGAGGTTGAAGACGGCGACAGGGTGGTGCTACGGTGCGTCCCAGCTTGCTTGACTTGGCGGAGAGGTCAGGGAAGATTTGGCAGAGCTCCTGAACACATCGGGAGGTCAAGGGGAAGGCGGTGGCTGCGGTGGTGGCGAGCGGCATCGGCGGTTGCGCTCGGGCGCGAGAGGGAGAGAAAGCAGAGGAGGGGAGAGGCACGGGAGAGAGTGAGAGGGGGCCAGGGGCTGCGTGGCGTCGCCTGGTGCATCGAGGAGGAGCCAGGCAGGCTGGGAGGGAGGAGGTGGAGGCCTTGGGCGCGCTGGCGTCGACACGCCTCTGCCTACTGGCAGAGGTTGAAGACGACCGCTTCGCCCTGGTGGGCTGGGCCTCAGCTACAGTGCTGGGCCAGCTCGGCTGCCAGTTAAGTCCTTCTCTCTCCCTCTTCTAATTGTTTTTGTTTTTCTATTATTCTGTAGTCTTTAGGGCTTTATTAAAAATACTAATGCTAACTCAAAAATCATAAAACTACTCAGGCCCACTGTTGAAAATATATACAACAGTAAACATTTCATTTTATGATTATTTAGACATTTAAAATATTTTATAGCATTTAAATGTCCAAATGCAAATAACATATGATTTAATTCAAAAATCCAGAATGGCCTAGAAAAATGTGCACCATTTTTGGTAGAGGTTCTAGACCAATGCCAAGATGATGAACATTTTAGAAGGGCATTTTGGGTTTATTGAAGAAGTATTTTAGTAACCCTAGTTGGGTTGGGTGGTGCTGGGGGTTTCTGTCATCCCCATTTCAATTTCCTGTGAAAAGTAAACATGATGCATCACCAAGAGCTAACACTAGGCATTACTAGAACCAGGGATGTGACAAGTCACCCCCACTAAACAAGAATCTCGTCCCGAGATTCAAGCATAGGGTAAGATGGAAGGGGAAACGCAACCTAACACAATCTTCACGATCCAACCTACACTTCTCGAGGAAGTTGATTCATTACATCATCTTGGTCTCGAAGTCTTGCTCTGAGAACTCCAACTAACATGACAACGAGAGGAAAGGAAAAAACTCTAGAAAGATCGATCTTCTCGAAGATCAAATAACTTAGGATCAACTCACGGGGTGAGTCATGACAACATCTCCCGAGCTGAGACACAATGCACACATCTAGAGGGATGGAGTGGAATAGATGACGAGGGTTCACTAGGTAGACAACAATTCCACACTTAAGAAGGTGGTGAGCGGTTGTCAACGTAGCGAGGAGTTGAGTTGCGATGATATAGCGAAACATCTCAGAGGAGGTGACTCGTAGAACTAATACCTTAAGTGGCAAAAAGAATTCTTTTGATATAGAGATCATTGAGACTCTCTAAACCAGCCTAGGGCAATTCTCAGGCGATCATTTGAAAGAGTGCGAAAGGATGACATACTCGGACCAGAATGGACGATGTACCTTGTTGAAGACAACACAAGGGATGATTTTCCTTATCACCGGAAATGGATGAGACCCATGGTAGAGTGGCACAATGACGGGTGCTAGCTGGGAACAAAATGCAAATGCTGGAAATGATTCTGGTAACTGGAGAGAGGCTCAACAGTAGAGAGTGAATCCACTGTTTGAAAGGGTTATAGCATAAACGAGGAAACTGAGAGCACTATGCAATTAATGCCGACGATAAAACCTAGTACTTGCGCATGCTCTCAAGAACTTGAGCATTTCCATAATCATCAATGTTTTACCAATATCCATGTCAAGGATCCTGGCAACACAACATACTACCATGATGAATGGTGATGGACGATGCAGATGCAAGGAAGATAACACCTTCTCGGATTTCACCTTAGCGAGGCCAAGGGGACGAAATCTGGATGATCGACCGAGAGACATTTAGCACTCCGCTTCTAATGTTCTCCTCGATGTGCTAGCGTAACCCTTTCATTGAAATGGTTTGGTATCTAGAACATCAAGTAACAGGTCAGACTTCAGGAACACAAAAATCCATAAAGGACAACTAGGGAGTAAATCCTACGGAATCCTTATGGGGAGGTGGCCAATTTTTTCAATCGAGATACTGCAATCATAGGTCTTCTAGTTAGGTGTGTTGGCCACGACATCCAATTTACCGGGTTACAGAGAGATCACTATTATAGTTCTTGGGAAAATGTTCCAACCATCATATCTGCCTGAGATTCAGATCTGGTTGGTGTCAGGATATTCCACACTCATCGAGTCTAGAAAGAAAAATGATAGTTTGCAACACAAATCGACGAGACGATGTTGCGAGATTCTCAGGAAATGGACTACGGTAGTAAGCTCCAAAATATGAGCTGGTTTTGCTACAAACATGTGAACACGTTGTCCGAGACAAGCGTGACCACGTGGTAGTCTTATAATAAAATACTACCAAGTTCAGGTTGGGGAACCATCATCGAGGATATCAAAGTCCTTACATAAGGCATGCTCTTAAGAAGGAACTTCTTCTCCTTGAACAAGTCAATCAGTGGCTTGGTGTGCAAGGAAAAACATATAGAATCACTACTAGGGAAAAGCCTATACACAAAATCTTATCAGCAGCGCGGTTTAAAATAAGTCGCTGCTGCTAATTAGCAGTAGCGTGCCCAGCCAAAACTCGCTACTAAAACAAATATAGCAGTAGCGCGCCCACTCAAAGACGCGCTGCTGCTATAGTTCCCACGAGGCCGCCACGAGGCTAGTTATAGTAGCAACGCGTTATAGCGACACGCGCTACTGCTACATAGCATAGTAGCAGTGCATTTCTCAGATAAGCGCTACTGCTAAGTTTCCTACAAAAATTTAGTCCCACCTCGCTCCGTGAAGAGAGTTTCTACCACCTTAAATATGTTACTTCTCAAACTTTGACAAGCACTTGGTCTTCATTGAACTCTATGTGTAGAATTTGTGGCTGCAATATGAGTCTTCACCTGTTCCTAAACCGGTGAGGACTCATATTGACAAATCAGATTGTACACAAAAAGATCGTTGATGATCAATGTATTTTTGATATATTGAGCAAAGTCTATTTTTACATGCTGACACATAGTAGTAGCGCTTTATTGTGAAAGGCGCTGCTGCTAGATAGCTTAGTAGTAGCGTCTTTTTCCTACAGCGTGCTACTGCTAAGCCATTCATCTCCCACCCCCATCTCCTCTATCCGATCCACTCACACAGTCACACACTCAATCCTCCGTCTGCGCCGCGTGCCAGTCCACCCCCGTCTGCGCTGCACGCCGTCACCTCCTCCTCCTTGCTGCTGGACTTGGTACCGGCCTCCTCCTCCGTCCTCCCTCTCCACTCACTGCTGGCCGGCCCCTCCTCGCTCCGCCTTCCTCCTCCGTCCTCCCTCAACGCCGCGCCGGCCGGCCCCTCCTCACTCCGCCTTCCTCCTCCGTCCTCCCTCAACTGGTCGCGCCGGCCGGCCCCTCCTCGCTCCACCTTCCTCCTCCATCCTACTCTCTTCTCCCTCCACGAGTCGCCCCTCCTTCTCCCTCCTGCTCATATGCAACATTTTGATTTAGTTGATATAATTTAGTTGATTTAGTAGGCTAGTTGATTTAGTTGACTTAGAACATTTTGATTTAGTTGATTTAGTAGGCTAGTTGATTTAGTTGATTTAGTTGACTTAGAACATTTTGATTTAGTTGATTTAGTAGGCTACTTCATTTAGTTGATTTAGAACATTTTGATTTAGTTGCTTTAGTAGGCTAGTTGATTTAGTTGATTTAGAACATTTTGATTTAGTTGATTTAGTAGGCTAGTTGATTTAGTTGACTTAGAATATTTTGATTTAGTTGATTTAGTAGGCTAGTTCATATGCAACATTTTGATTTAGTTGATATGATTTAGTTGATTTAGTAGCCTAGTTGATTTAGTTGACTTAGAACATTTTGATTTAGTTGATTTAGTAGTCTAGTTGATTTAGAACATTTTGATTTAGTTGATTTAGTAGGCTAGTTGATTTAGTTCACTTAGAACATTTTGATTTAGTTGATCGTTAATCCTTTGCTCATATTGCTTTAGGAAAAATGGTGCCACCACCACCACCACTATGTCGACTGTGCAAGTCAAGATGCGCCAGCAGCCTTGCAACTGGCAAGCTGTTCGGCATCTACTTCCAGCCGAGTTTTCGTCATGCAGCGGTAAGAAATTAGATGAAATGTAATAACTATTTTATTTTTAGTGTTGGCATTACTGCATTGTGTCATTTTGCTTATTTTACACAGATCGTCCCATGCAATGTGAGGTTGAATTTCAACAAGCTGACAGGAAACACTGTGACATTTGAGGCTCCTGGGGGCCGTACACTATGGAGGTCGAGAAAGGACGCAATATGTCACAGATTGGAGGAGATGGATGGGCCCGTTTTGTCGCTTGCATGCATCTTACTGGTGGTGAGTTGATCAGCTTCTCCTTCCGAGCAGAAAGACCCAAGCTAGCTGTCATTTATCTCAACCTGGTGGAAGATGATGAAGATGAGGAAGATGATGAAGATGATGAAGATAATGAGGACCCACTCGATGAAGATGATGAGGACCCACTTCATGAAGCCATCATAGCTCAAAGAACAAGGCTGAGTGAGGAGGAGGTGTCCAACCTGTGGGACATAATTCCGCCACGTGCTGACTTTGTCGGGGTGCCATTCGTGACCCGCTTGGCAAATACCATGGTTGATCGACATGATATGGTATGTTATACTTACAAATGCAAATTATCCGATGAATTACTTAGTGTACAGTCCAATGATATGGTATGTTGTGTGGAATCTAGTCGATGATATGTTTTAGTGTAGAGTTTGATCACATGCTTATTAGTGTAGAATCTAAGGAAACTATTAATAGTGTAGATAATCCATATGTACTTATTTGCGAGGCTATTTATTAATTCATATGTTTTCCTTATTCAGAAATTGGCAAAGAGCATATCGGCGAGTTATGGTATCGAGCGTGATGAAGAAGGCTCAGCTGGACTACGCCTTACTGAAGGGGCTCCGTCACAACCTGTACTTACCGCGTGGACACGGACGGTCGCACACACTTAAACTCGGTTGGGTGGAAGAAATTCCTCGATGGCAAGAATCTTCGTGTTGGACAGGCCATCCTAATTACTATCAGGAACACCAACCACCCAGGCTTGAGGATGATGATTGTCTTCGATATCATCTAGAACTACATATGTGTGTGTGTGGCTATATCATCTAGAACTACATATGTGTGTGTGGCTATATCATCTAGAACTACATATGATGATCGTCGTCAATATCATCTAGAACTACATATGATGATGGCCCTTGATATGACCTTGTACTGCTTGAGGATGCATGTTGACTACGCATGAAATTGTTATCTAGTACTCCCTTCGTTCCAAATTACTCGTCGTGGTTTGAACTAAAACCACGACGAGTAATTTGGAACGAAGGGAGTATTACCTAGTAATGGTTTATGAATTTGATATCTACTAGCAGTACCTAGTATCTAGTATCTGAAAGGAAAACTGAAAGGGAAAGGGGTAATGGGAAAATGATGAAAGATATAGCAGTAGCGAGGGATGGCGAAATCGCTACAGCTAGTTAATAGTAGCGCGTTCCTAAAAATCGCTGCTGATATCATCAATAGTAGTAGCGCGGGTTAGGGCCGCGCTACTACTATGAGTTAGCTGTAGCGCCTTATTAGTAGCGCGGCCACCCGCGTTATTGCTAGCCTCAAAACCCGCGCAACTACTAGGGTTTTCCCTAGTAGTGAATGGAGGCGGCCAACCTATCAAACTATAGAGCACTTCGCACATGTGTGACTAACTTGGGACGATTCCAAGGAAGCAACATTGACTTTCTCGGATTCACGGCGGCAACTTGCATCAAATGCACATGATTTAAAGGAAGTCCCTTATTTCATCCGGACATATGCTTCATGAGCTAGCATGAAGAAATGCTTTCAAAAGTTTCCAATACTAGCTTATTGTTCAACAAGATTATGGAGAAGATAAGGATGTTGTCGATGGGCTCAACAACAATTCATCCTGGTTTCCATATAAATGGAATATCACAATTATGTGAACATGGTGATAGCATTGGTCAGACCAAAAGATATAATGGAGTATGCTCTAGGAGGAACCACGAGTAAGACAACATTACAAACATCGTTGGTTCTGATTTGATTTGAGAATAGCCCACACTCAAATCAAAGTTTTGATAAGATAATAGGTCCAACAACTGATCACAGGGACCAATTGATGAAGATATCATCTTTCTTCAACACACATACAAGATATCACTTAAGACGAACTAAATCATACAAGCTTCCATCTTCCAACTCTCCAAGTTGTTGTTTAGCTTGACCAACCAGCTTAGGGGTATGCAACATGGATTCTTGGAGAAAGTTTGGTTTACAGGAACAAACCAACTTGATCACGAACTCAACATAAGGGTCAGGGGACAACCTGGTAATACTTCCGAGAAGATATTCGGAAAATCACGAACCACCAATATGCTACTAAGCTCGAGAATAATCCTACTTTCCAAGGCAAGACGATATGATCAAAAGAGCGAGGGATTGACATAATCCTAACTCATTGATCGAAGAGTGCACCGGAAATAAGGACTAGGTAGCACAATCAACCTTAGGGTGGTGATTCAATAATCAACACACTAGGAATGAGGATATCGTCCATTTAACTATCAACGTTGCTGGGAGTATAGATTTCACACATCATGAATCACTTGTCGGCACTCCAGTTGCAACAACACGGAACCGAGGAATGAGTAATGATGGCGAGAAGTATCACTGCGTCAAGAATTCATAAGAGCTTGTGCAAGTCTCATGAAAACCCTGACATAAAGGGGGCAATACTTCGGGGTAGAATAGAATCAAAAGTCGGGTTGCATTTGATCTGTGGAATACAACTGCTTTGACCCAATCCTAGAAATGGATGAGGTACTGGAGTTTGTTTCTCCTAGTCATTACGAAATGGAATGGCTTGACAGACCACAAGAGTAATAGGCATCGATGAATGAATGCACGCATACTCTTGACTATCAATTGATAGACGAGGGTCAGAAGACAACTTAGGGGGATAACTCAAAGAACGTATGATTTTCTAAGTTGTGGATGCATTGGTTAGTATGTCGAACCAAGTTCAATGTATTTCTTCCGGATAACCCATGCAGAAAGGTAGAACTGGCAGAGTCACAATACAAAATACAGAACTCATCGAGAGCACTCTTGTTGTGATCTTTTGGTTCAACGAGGAACTTCTGCCAAGGGTGGTTCATGGTATTTGGAAGAATGATATACCATGGACCTCGAAGACTATCACAAAGGTTACTAATATCCTAAAGGAACGAGCAAACACTATCAACATGAAGTAAGTAGGGTGAATATCGGGTTCAAAACCCAGGAGTAGAATACCTACTAACTAAATTGCATCACGGGATGCTTTCGAGAATGGTGGCCAGAATCATCACACTAGGAACAAAAGCATGGCTAAATTACTAGGTGATACTCTAGACACCTAGGTTCATAATAATAGCTCCAACATAAATGTTGAGGCAATGAAATACCTCAACACACTAGTTAGTGTGGTTGGTCTGGCACAAAGGATCTTCAGAACGGTAAAAAGGAATTTGCAAATGCATCAGAATATTTAGAAACCTGGGATGACTCGGACAGCATAACGGCTATAAATTCTCAAAAAGATTTGAGACATGCTACAGAATGGTGGCATAACCACTCGATAATCATAATATCAAGGTTCTGAGATCAACAATGAATACACGGAGATAGTAGGAACTGAATTGAGGCTTAAATCCAACAATCTTATAAGTCTACAGATTAGTAACACGTGATCCTGATAGAAAGAAGAGAAAGCCTAGTTCCTTAACCCCGTAGGAAAGATAAGATGACTCAGATCAGAAGGGCATAAGGTATAAGGAGTTAAAAGAGCCTTACGTTCCATCCCACAATCAATTCCCCTACATATAACTAAAGCATTTCTAGACTCAACTTCGACCAGTTTGGCTTGGTAATCCTACAGGCAGTCAAGCTCTGATACCAAAGCTGTCAGGACCCTGATTCAATGGCACACCGATCTAGCATGTAACACCTCATATCACTTTGCGGCCTCACGCACGGTATTTCCATGGGTGTCGCCTTACCAGGCCCGGGATCATTTGTGCCTTTTGGCACACATATATGATAGTGTTGCTAGCATCCATATGACAAGGAGCCCAGGCTGACATGGCTAGTCGTGAACCCAAAGTGGCACTAACTTACAGGGACAAGCATACATGACCCAGCAACGAACGTGTCGGTCATCAACGAGTGAATCCGGGTTGTAGAAACTGGGCTAGCAGGACTCCGGTAAACCGGGCTGTAGCAGGCTGACAGGACTCCGGTAGTCACCGCGTGACATTTCCCCGAAGGCACAAACACAGGAACGAAGAAGGACACATGCCAGCCAGCCTAAGTGTTCCGAAGAAGTAGCAAGCTACCAGGGCTCAGTGGAAGCACTAGGAGACATTTCCCGGTAAGAGAGGCTACCAAGGATAAACAACTAGATAGTCAGATCCCACACATACCAAGCATTTCAAAAACATACACACAATATGCTCGATATGTGCAAATACAACATGGCATCACAACATGACTCTACAACTCAAGTATTTTATCCAATAGGCTCCAAGGAGCGAGATATTACAAACATAGGTCTCATGACCCAATCTTCAGAGCATACAGGTAAAAGCACATGCGGAAGCTTAACATGTCTGAGTACAGACAACTACAAATGAAAAGGGCTGAGAAGCCTGGCTATCTACCAGATCCTTCCGAGGGCACAAGATCGTAGCTGAGGTAACAAGCTAAACATCGAAGTCCACGTGGAACTACTAGTGAGACTGAAGTCTCTCTGCAAAACATAAAATAGGCAAACGTGAGTACAAATGTACCCAGCAAGACTTACATCAGAACTATCTACATATGCATCATTATCAACAAAGGGGGGGGGGGTGGTGGAGTTTGACTGTAGCAAGCCAGCTTTGACTCAGTGGCTATCCTGAACTACGACTGCAAGTAACTCTTTTGAGGTGGCGCACACGAGTCCACATATTCACCAACCAATACACCACTATGGATCCGCTCCCGTCTCCCTACGAGAAGGCCATCCATAGCACTCACGCTTATCTGGCGTATTTTAGAGTATCCACTTTCACTTGTCTATGAACTATACAGGCAACCCAGAAGTCCTTTACCGCAGACACGGCTATTCGAATAGATCATATTAACCCTGCAGGGGTGTACTTCTTCACACACGCTCTCACCACTTACCGCCGTTTACACGCCATGTACTCGGCAACCTTCAAGCGGAAGCCCCGCGAGGGTGTCGGCCACGACCTGACTAACCACACAAGTCTCTCGTCCAGGTTTATCGCCTATTCAGGTTCCATCCGCAAGGAGATCCGGCTGGGGTGTCGCTCACGGCCCCAAACGATGTGTCCAGGATTCCCAAGCCCACCATCCGGGTGCCACTTGGTACACCGGGCAACTGTGCCTAGTCTGTCCCAAGCCCACCTGTACCGGGTGCCACTTGGTAGACTACTAACACTACCTACAAACACCAGAAACTAGTTGCAACTCCTGGACAGAGATCAGGTTGATTAATAAGTCGAGAGATCTTGGAGCGCCCGAAGCCCAATGTGTGGTAGTAACTGTTCATGGATCACAAACACAGAACTCAGTTCCTGAGGACGGTTTCAATGAGACAACCTACCATGTACTCCTACATGGCCTCTCACTTCTACCTTTACCAAATCCTGTTCACACACTTAGCTCACATACAGTAGGACATGTTCGCACACCTCCAATTCATCCCTGATGAATCAGACCTGACACAACTCTAAGCAATAACAGGCATGACAAACAAGCATGAATGAGTAGGCACATCAGGGCTCAAACAACTCCTACTCATGCTAGTGGGTTTCATCTATTTACCGTGGCAATGACAGCTCATGCAGAGGATAAGGGGTTCAACTACCGCAACATGTAACAGTTGTATCATTGTTGTCCTAATGCAGTAAAAGAGAGCAGGAGCGAGAGAGTGGGATTGTATCGGAATGAACAAGGGGGTTCTGCTTGCCTGACACTTCTGAAGATAATATAGTTCTTCATCGGTGTCATCAAACTCATCGTCGGAACCACGTCTATCGAGAGGGGACAAATACCGACAACATAGAAGGAAACACAATCAATGCAATGCACAATATGATTCATGCTCATGACATGGCAATATGAGTGTGTTGGCCTAATGCGACTACCACCAGATGGATTTGGGTCATATTGAACCAAAGGTTCAACCCCAAATTCAAATTATGAATTCAAATAGTGCCTTATCATGTTTTGATATGAAGAGCAGGTTTCAGTTGCTTAAACATGCATGAGACTAGTCTAGATGGATAGATTGGATTTTTCTGATCATCTTTCATATATAACTTATTTCATTCTGAGCTACGGTTGATTTTCTATGATTTTTAGAAGTTTAGGACATTTTCTGGAATTTCCTGAATAAACATAAATCCAGAAAATGCTTTACTGCGTCAGCATTGCATCACTGTGACGTCAGCAGGTTAACAGGGGTTGGCCCAGGTCAAACCTGACCAGTGGGGTCTATACGTCAGTGTCTCAGGTTGGTTTGGGTGGATGACAGGTGGGACCAGTCAACGTTGACTTGGCCAAAGTCAAAGCTGACACGTGGGGTCCACACAGATTAGCACTAATCTAAACAGGAAGTTAGACTAAACTAATTGGGATCAGGGACCCACATGTCATCAGCGCAGGCACTAACTAAACGAGTTTAGCGCCTAAGCTAATGACGCCACATCAGCTGCCGGCGTTAAACCGCCGGCGACCCTAGATCGCGGCGGCGTCCGCGTCGGGATTGCGCTACAGGCCACGGTTTGGGGCGTGGTTGGGTTCTATGGAGAGCCGGGGCTGAGCCGCGTCTGTGGGTGGTGGAGCTGGACCAGATGGTCACCGGAATCAACGCAGGCGACGAGGTTTGCGGCGGCCGTGGTTCGGCCGTGCTCGAGTTCCTCGCTAGGGTTTTGTCGGGGGTTGGGTGCGACATATGCTAAAGGATGGCTTATCATGGTGGGGGCGAGTAGAACGTCGCCGGTGCCTGGAAACGAGATAAGGCGTAGATATGCACGGCGGTGATTCTTACCCAGCTTCGGGGCTCTCCGGGGAGATAACACCCCTACTGCTGCTCTGCGGGGTCTCCGCATGGTCACTATAGCAAGGTGACTACAATGGTGCTCCTAGAGCTGTATCGGGAGGCAGGAGAGAGCAAGGCTAGTTCTCTCCTCCCTGGGCTATGTGTCTATCTCTATTAAGGTCCGAACCCTTTGCATGGGTGCCCTGGGGGGTTTATATAGGCCAACCACCCGAGGGTACAACGGTAATCAGACTGGGCGTGGGTCCCAGCCGTCTATCTCTCATGTCGCCGTCCTTCCCGCCGGCTTCTGGGGCCCGCCGACTGGTGGGTCCCGCAGACAGGCCGGACACTGTGCGGCGCTCCTGATGACGCAGGCTTGGTCATTGGGTCGTGGCAACAGTACCGCCGTCTATCAGGCGATCACTGTCGCCACTCCCCATCCAATCTGGTTTATGGCTTGTGGGGCCCTAGAGGGGAGACGGCCGACTCCGAGGAGGCCGACTCCCACAGGGCCATCTTCGGGCGCTTTGGCCGCCTTCGATTCACCCACTGACAGGCGGCCCCATGGTCTTCGGGCCGTACAAGCCGGCGTCGTGGGCACAGTGCGTTGCGCACTGTGGCTGAGGTCAGGGCAGGCATGGCAATAGTGCCGCACCTCGCCGGAGATCTCCCAGCGATACGGCTCACTGTAGCCATGCCAGTCCCTCATAGGCAGGGAGGGACGGCCACGTCGTGACCGTACCCCGCATCGGGCTTCGTCAAGTGTCATGGGCCGACTCCCATAGTCGGCACTCCTGGAGGTCGCCAGCTTGGAGTCGGCTTGTTTTGAAGTCGTCATCTGGGATTCGGCTCCTCCTGAGATCGCCAGCTGAGACTCGACTTCTCGGGAGATCGCCAGCTGGGACTCGGCCTCTCTGGAGGTTGCCAGCTGGGACTCGGCTGGAGGGGCGTGGCCTGCCCCGATGTCTTGAAAGATCCTGGGTCCCGGGTCAGCCTACCCATGGCCCATTACTCCGACAGAAGTCCCCGAAGCTGGTGAAGCCCTGCGGACGCCGCCTCGTGGGGCTTCAACAGTTTCAAACTTCCCAGTGCCGACTCTGAGACTCGGCCGTTGTTTTCTTTGGACCGACTCGCCGAAGTCGTACTTGTTTAGCGAGGGGCCACTGTTTGTAAGTCGCGGCGGGAAATCAGGAGGCGTATCAGATACGCTTCCCTGCTGCCATCGAGGCGGTCCTATCGCGCGGCGCCACGTGGGGAGGATAGTCTGCTCGCCCACGCGCATGACGGGACGGGCCGTCAGGCGGGGCCCGCTACTACCACGCCTCGGCCTCCGAACGGATCCACTGCGGTTGCGAACGGTTGGCTTCCCCACGTCGTTACTGCATGCAGTAACTTCGTGGGGTAAATCGTGGGGCGGCGTGGGGCTTCGTGCGCAGTTAATCCCATGCCCGCCCCCTCGGCTCCTCAGCCCGTAGGGCTATAAATAGGCGGGGAGGAGCGGGGCGGCACTGCACGCGCATCCTCTCCCTCATTCTCCTGCCTTCTCTTCTTCCTCCGCCGCGAGCAAGAGCACCTCTCACCCCGACGATGAGTTCTTCCTCCGCCGCGCCCCCTGCCTCGCGCTCCGGCGTGTGGGACGGTTCGGATGTGGAGGCGGAACATATCGAGTTCCTCCGTCGGACCCGCCGTCTCCCCAGCACGGACCTCGTGCATGCCCGCCCCGCGCCGGCGGGAGAGATCCGGCCCGCGCCGGACGAGGGCGAGCGGGTCGTCTTCCGCTCGCACTTCATGCGCGGCCTGGGGCTGCCGGCGAGCGGGTTCTTCCGCTCGTTCCTGGAGTTCCACAGCCTCCAACCGCACCACCTAACTCCAAATGCAGTGGTGCTGCTCAACGCCTTCGCCACTCTGTGCGAAGGCTTCCTCGGTGTTCTCCCCACCCTCGAGTTGTGGGGAGAATTCTTCTCTTCGAAGCTCGGCACGCTGGCCACCGGCACGCCGGCTCAGTGCGGCACCTACATCGCGGTGCGGCGCTCGATGGCCGACAACCCTTTTCCTCCCATCTCGCTGATAAAGTCGGCGAAGATGTGGCAGCGCTCCTACTTCTATGTGAAGAACCTCTCCATCGACGGCGACTGGGTTAACTTGCCGCCCTTCAACCCGGCCCCCCTAACTGGGAGGCTCCCCAGCTGGTCTCATCGGGGCAAGTCGCTGACTCCCTCCGGAGCCGACGCCGTAGCGCGACTCCGAGTATTGCTGTAGTCGGAGGGCCTCGTCGGATCCGACCTTCTGGACGCCTTCGTGGTGCGCCGAGTCCTCCCGCTTCAAGGCCAGCCTCATCTAATCTGTTAGATGAGCGGCCGCCACGACCCGAGTCGGATGTGCACCAAGGAGATGCCCCACAGGGAGGTGGCGAACTTGGTGAACCACATTGCGCACTGCGAGTTCACTGAGGACTGGCAGTTCGGCAAGGAGCCGTACTCGCGCGACAACCCCCCTCCAGTGGTAAGTCGCATCTTTCTGTAGCTTTGGTCTTTTTTGCAACCGACTCCGGCTTCTAACCTTTGTTGGTGCCTTTTGGGCAGAACCCCCTCATGGAGCCCGCCGCCGGCGTCGTGAGAGAGCCCCGCGACTACGTCCCAGACCGCGAGGATAGCGACGTCGACGACCCCGACTTGGGGGCGGCGGCACTGGAGGTCGACGCCGAAGGCGGCGGAGAAGGGGCAGACGGCGGCTTCAGGCCCTCGGCCACCTTCACCGACTGGCCCGAAGGCGACGCCGACGTGGAAGTCGTCCCACGCCACTAGCCGAGGGCCGGCCCCTTCGGCCAAGGTGGCGCGAAGAGGCGTCACGCCAGGCCGAGCGCGCCCGGCAGCAAGCCGAAGAAGTTCAAGGGGGCGGCCACCGCGACCAAACGGGAGGAGGCGGCCGCGAAGGCCAACCGCTTCCGAAGGGAAGTGAGAAGGCCGCCGTTAGTTTCCGCGTAAGTCTTTTCGCTCTTTTATTTTTCTCTGTTTGATCTTGTCCGAGTCTTCTTTGATTTTCCCTCCATTCTTCTCCAGAGGCCCCCTCTCCCTTGAGAGAGTCGCCGTCCCCTCTATCATGGGGTCGGTAGAGACGTCCGCCAATGCCCGGCGGGTCGATCCCGCCGCCGACCTTCGGGAGGCGACGGAGCGAAACGTGCGGGAGAAGCGCGACGAGGAGGAGGCCGACCGCCTGGAGAAAGCGCAGGACAAGAAGGCGGCCGCCAACGCCCAGAAGAAGCTGGAGGAGGCCGAAACCGCCGCCGCGACGAAGCGGCGTGCTGAGGAGGCCGCGCGTCGCCGATCGGCGATGCTCGTCCCTCCGTTGTCGTCGGCGCCGCCGGCTCCGGAGTTCACGGGGCAGACCGGAGAGGTCGGCACCGAGAACCCCCTCATGGAGGAGGGCGGCGAGGTTTCAGGCTCGGACACCCTCGCGCCGCCTCCGCCGCATCTGGCACCATCTGGGAGGCCGCACGGCAAACAGCCGGTGGGCCCGTTGGATCCGCCAATAACGGACGAGGCCGAGGCGCGGCTGCTTCTTCAAGTTGCCGCGCCGGCGCGCCGCCGGCTTGAGAGGACGACCTCGGCGCCGCGGGCTCGGGAGACCGGCGCAGCCAGCTAGGCGAATCTGGACGTCGAGGCCTCTAGTGTCGCGCCCACCGGGTGGTTGCGCGGAGGCGGCACCGGCCCGCTGAACCAAGCCCTCCTGGACATCCAGGCGAAACTGCGCGCGAAAAGCGATGCCCTCCAAGTCTGCACCAAAGCGCATCTGGCCGTGCGAACATCCGTCCGAGTATGTTTCCTTCTTCTTTTTTGATTACTGTCTTTCTCTGTGGGGGCGCGCCAGCGCACCCACTGGGTGTAGTCCCCGAGTTCCGGGCCGGCTGCTGAGCAGGCGGTTCGGAACTCCCTCTGGCGAGCTCCGAATACTAACTTTTGCCTTTGTCGGCTTTTTGAAGGAGTATCATAACCTCCACGCCACTGCCTTTAACCGCAATGTCGAGGAGCTGAACAAGCGGACCGCCGACTTGGTGGAAAGCCGGGGTGAGCTCTTTTCTTCCTTCTTCGCGGGGGCGCGCTGGCGCACCCGCGGGCTGTAGTCCCCGAGATTCGGGCCGACTGCTGAGCAGTCGGGCCGGATCTCCCCGGCGATCTAATTTTCTGATGACTTTCTTGTCTCTTTCTTCGTTCTTCAGACACCAACACCTCCCTTCAGGAGCAGATGGGTGAAGCCAACACTGCTCGGCGTGCCAAGGAAGAGGAGTGCGGCAGGCTCGCCAAAGAGCACGATCTGCTGGCGACGCAGCTGGCTGAGCAGAAGGAGCTGCTCCAGAAGGCACAGGACGAAGCCAAGATGCGGGAGGCCGCCCTCATGGCCGAGTTCGAGATCGAGCGCTCCGCCTGGACTGATAGGGAGGCGACGCTGACCTCTGGCTACCACGAGCTCGAGGACATCGTTGATGGTAAGTCTCTTTCGTTTCTTTGGGCTTCCGACTACGGGTCAGGCCGACTTCTGATTTTCCGACTATCTTCTTTTCTGTCTTGGCAGAATTCTTTCCTGGTCATTCACAGGCAGTCCCTCTGGCCATCGAGGCTGCTCGGGAGGCACGAAGGGCGAAGGGTGAGGTGATCTCCGCCAATGCCCCCCGAACCATCGACGAGCAGCTCCTGAGCATTGGGGCCCGTCTTCGTCCAGCTCACCGGCTGCTGCGCCGGCTTCAGCATGCCGGTGCCCAGGCGGTTGCCGCCCTGTGGCCGGACATGCCGGCTCTGCGCACCGCCAGTCGGACCGCCGACTGGCTGGAAGTCGCCGCCGGCCGTCTTGAGGCTTGGAAGTGCTCCTCGCCCCGGGCCGGAGCACGCCGGGCCTTGGAGTTCGTCAAGGCGTGGTATCGAGGGCTGGACCTGGACCATCTGGCCGCGTTCCGGTCAGAAGCCCAGGCCGAGCTAGAGGCCGTAGAAGGCGCCCTTGTCGAGCGCGCGGCAGCCATCGCCGAGTACACGGACAGCAGCGTCTTCGTGCCCGAGCGGACTGAAGGCGGCGAGGAAGTGCCGCCAGACTGGTTCGGGATGAACCCAGAGTATGACGAAGACTCGGCGGAGGTGATCGACTCCAGCGCCGAGGAGGAGGACGAGGTGGAGGATGGAGGCGAGGAGGAGGCACCAGAAGACGAAGCAGGCGGCCAGCCTCAGCCCGATCGCGCCTCCAGCAACGAGCCGTGTGAAGACAAGGCGACTGCCGCCGGAGGCGACCAAGCTGAGACCGCCCAGCCGACTGCCTCGGCACCCGACACCGCCGTCACCTCCGATCCTCCGGCCCCGGAGGCCGCCTCCTAGACTGCTTTTTCCGCTTCTGTTTATCTGTCTTCAGTAATCTTTTGAAAGACTTGTTAGGTTCGAACAATTCCACCCACGGGGTGTATCCTGAATTTCTATTCGAAGGTTCGGCCGAGGGCCTATGTAAATATTTATCTGATTTCCGCCTTTCCTTGCTTATTGCTCCTTAGACTTTTTCCTTTGCCGTCTTCCTTTAGTTGCCGCCTTGCCGGCTGGACAGCCGCTCTGCGGACTGTCGCTAGGTCAAGTGCTTGGCTACTTCAGGAAGGCAAGTACTTAGCCGTTTAGAGTTTCTTTAGCAAGTCGGCTAGAAAGCGACATGCCGACTATCCGGGAGTCGGCTGTCTTTGATAAAAGCTAAGACGACGAGCCGACTACTCATGAGTCGGCTCTGTGGGGGGAGGCTGGTAGCCGGCTTGAGCTATGCATAAGCTTTTAGGTCCTTAGCCATTTTTTCATGTGCGCGCTCGTTCTTGCTTGTTCTCTGCCTACCGGTAGTCGCTCTGCGAGCTGCGGCTTTCGATAGGAGACGGCTTGAGCGCAACACATTACTTGTCTGACTGCAGGAAGCATTTCATAGCGCAAGACGGCAAGTCCCCGGGCCGACTAGTCGGACCCGGTGCCAGATAGTATGATAAAAAAGAGTAGCATATTCGGAAGTGTAATTCTTATCATATAGATAACAAAAAGGCAGTCCCCGAGCTTGTCTCGGGGGGCCTAAAGTCTTAGTACTTTAATACAAAGGGGGTAGTGCGATACATACTGCATCAACTGTAAAATCTTCAAAGAAGATTCGCGTTCCACGGGCGCTCTATTTCTTTGCCGGAGTCGTCCCTCTTGCGTGCTCGAGGCTTCTGAGCATCAATCAGATAGTAGGCGTCGTTCCCTAGCACCTTGCTCATGATGAAGGGACCCTCCCAAGGTGCCGACAACTTGTGCTGGCCGGCTGTTCTCTGAATCAGCCGGAGCACAAGGTCGCCCTCTTGGAACGATCTCGGCTTGACCTTGCGGTTGTAATATCGGCGCAGACTCTGCTGGTAGATGCTTGACCGACTGAGTGCCAACAACCGGCCCTCTTCCAGCAGATCAACGCCGTCCTGGCGTGCTTCTTCGGCTTCCAATTCGGTGTACATGGTGACTCGTGGAGAGTCGAACTCTATATCCGTCGGGATGACGGCTTCGGCACCGTAGACAAGGAAGAAAGGCGTGAAGCCGGTTGACTTGTTTGGAGTCGTGCGCAGACTCCAGAGGACGGCTGGCAGCTCCTCGACCCAACAGCCGGCCGAACGCTCGAGTGGTTCGACCAGTCGAGGCTTGATGCCGGACAGGATGAGGCCATTGGCTCGTTCCACCTGGCCGTTTGACTGCGGATGGGAAACGGACGCTAAGTCCAGTTGGATGCCCTGCGTCGCGCAGAAATGAGCCAAGGCGCCCTTGGCAAAGTTTGTGCCATTGTCGGTGATGATGCCGTGCGGTATGCCGTACCGCACCGTGATGTCGGTGATGAAGGTTACTGCAGTCGGCGCGTTCAACTTCTTGATGGGCTTTGCTTCCACCCAGTTGGTGAACTTGTCCACCGCGACAAGCAGATGAGTTAGGCCGCCTCAGGCCGTCTTGAATGGTCCTACCATGTCCAGGCCCCAAACTGCGAAGGGCCAGGCGATGGGGATTGTCTTCAGCGCAGAAGCCGGCTGAAGTGGCTTGGAGCGGAACATCTGGCACCCCTTGCATTTTTGGACTAGCTCCTTAGCTTCTTCCAGGGTAGTTAGCCAAAATAAGTCATGCCGAAAGGCTTTGTCTACGAGTGCCCTTGAAGCCGCATGGTGGCCGCACTCGCCCTGATGGATGTCTCTGAGAATTGCTTGGCCTTGTTCTGATTCTACGCAGCGCTGGTAGACACTAGTGACACTGCGCCTGACTAGCTCTCTGTTGACTAAGGTGTATGCTGCCGCTCGGCGCTGCACTTGCCGAGCCAGGATCTCATCTGTAGGCAACTCTCTGTTCACTAGAAATTTGAGGATGGGCTGCACCCATGAAGGTGCTGCTATCTCTTCAACTGCTACCACAGCGACTTGGACAAGGGTGGCTAGGCCGGGAGGCGGCGGGCTGGAGCCTGCGGCCGTTTGCTGGATTGACGGAGTCTCTGGGCCAACTGGCGCAGCTCCTGGGCCGGGCTCTGAAGTCCCCGGGCCGACTGGCACAGTCCCCGGGCGGGGCTCTGAAGTCCCCGGGCCGGTTGGCGCAGTCCCCGAGCCGGGCTCTGAAGTCCCCGGGCCGGTTTCAACTGTGGTTTTCTTAAGGCTGTCAGCTGGGGCTTTGGAGTCAGATCCGACTACTTCTGGAGGAGCCGACACGAAGATGGAGTCTGACTCTGGTGAAGGCTTGATAGACGGCTTGAGGAGGCGCTGAAGGGCGACGCCGGAAGGTATCGCTTGGTGAGTGGAGCCGACTCGTGCCAAGGCATCTGCTTGATCATTGTCATTTCTTGGCACGTGAAGGAATTCGCACACCTCGAAGTATCCGCTGAGTTGCTGCACCAGGAAGTGGTAGCTCGCCATGTTTGCGTCTTTGGCGTCCCAGTCGCCGGATGACTGCTGAACCACCAAGTCAGAGTCGCCATAACACAGGATCCGGCGAATGCCGAGTTCTTTGGCAAGACGGAGCCCATGAATGAGCGCCTCATATTCGGCGACGTTGTTGGAGGTGGCGAAGTGGATCTGCAGCACATACTTGATCTTGTCGCCCTTAGGGGAGGTGAGGACGACGCCGGCTCCCAGGCCGGTGCGCATCTTGAAGCCATCGAAATGCATCCGCCAATGGGTGGAGTCAGGCGCTGGCGGTAGGTACTGGGTCTCGGCCCGATCGACGAGGATGTCGGCCAGCGCCTGCGACTTGATGGCGGTGCGGGGCTGCTAGTAGATGGTGTAAGGAGCTAGATCTATAGCCCATTTGGCCACTCGGCCGGAGGCGTCTCGGCTTCCAATGATCTCGGTGAGTGGAGCGGTGCAAACCACAGTGATTGGATGCTCTTGAAAGTAGGGCTTCAGCTTCTTGGCGGCAAAATGCACGCCGTAGCACATCTTCTGGTAGTGAGGGTAGTTCTGCTTGGAGGTCGACAGTACCTCGCTCAGGTAATATACTGGTCTCTGGATAGGGAGCGCCTTGCCTTCTTCCTTGCGCTCGACTACAATGACTGTGCTGACTACTCGGCTGGTGGCAGCGATGTACAAGAGCATGGGCTCTTTGGGAGTCGGAGCCGCCAACATGGGGGGAGTAGTCAACATCTTCTTCAGCTGGAGAAATGCCTCATCCGCCTTGTGGTTCCACTCAAAAAAGGTGGTCTTCTTCACCAATTGATACAAGGGCAGAGCTTTCTCGCCGAGCCGACTGATAAATCGGCTGATGGACGCCAGGCAGCCGGTGAACTTCTGCACATCCAACAGTCGGCTGGGTACCTCCATTCTCTCGATGGCCTTGATCTTCACGGGGTTGCATTCTATGCCCCGTTCGGAGACCAGGAAGCCAAGGAGCTGGCCGGCTGGTACTCCGAAAACGCACTTCTCAGGGTTGAGCTTGATCTGGAATCGGCGCAGATTCTCAAAGGTCTCCTTGAGGTCTTCCAGCAGCGTCCCACGCTTCTCCGTCTTCACCACCACATCATCCACATAGACGTGGGCGTTCCTACCGAGTTGCTTGAGGAGGCACTTCTGCATGCAACGCTGAAAGGTGGCGCCGGCATTCCTTAAGACGAACGTCATTGTCAGGTAGCAGAAGGCTCCAAATGGTGTGATGAATGCGGTCTTCAGTCTATCCGCTAGATTCAGCTTGATCTGGTGGTATCCTGAGTATGCATCTAGGAAACTCAGCAGCTCGCATCCGGCTGTGGAGTCTATCACCTGATGAATTGTCGGCAGAGCAAACGGGTCCTTTGGGCAGGCTTTGTTTAGGCTTGTGTAGTCGATGCACATTCGCCACTGCTTGTTCTTCTTCAGCACCAAAACCGGGTTTGCCAGCCACTCTGGAAAAAACACTTCCATGATGAAACCGGCTGCCAGGAGCCGGGCTATCTCTTCTCCAACAACTCTTCTTTTTTCTTCTGACAGGCGGCGCAAGGGCTGCCTGACGGGCTTCATATCTGGCCTGACGTGTAGCTTGTGCTCGGCGAATTCCGTCGGTACACCCGGCATGTCTTTGGGAGACCAGGCAAAGATGTCCCGATTCTCACGGAGGAAACCGACGAGCTCGCCTTCCTATTTGCTGTCAAGGCCCATGCCCATGACAGCGTACCTTTCTGGGTGCTCCGGGTCCAAGGGTATCTTCTTGGTCTCTTTGGCCGGCTTGAATGATCCTTCTACCTCCGACTCCTTGGGGTCGGGCGACATCTCTGGCTGCTTCCCGGCCATCGCCACGACTCGGTCAAGGAGCCGCTTCTCGGCCGCGATCACCAGAGACTCGGCCAGCCGACTGCTCTCGGCCGCGCAGGCGGACAACTTCTTGTAGTCGCCGGCTACGGTCAGAATCCCCTTGGAACTCGGCATCTTCATCTTGAGGTAGGCGTAGTGGGGAACCGCCATGAACTTGGCCAAGGCAGGTCAACCAAGCAGAGCATGGTACGGGCTCTCCAAGTCCACCACCTCGAACCAGACCGGCTCTCGGCGGAAGTGATCTTTGTCTCCGAAAAGGACGTCTATCAGGATCTTGCCGATCGGTGAACAGGAGAGGCCGGGTACAATTCCGTGGAACACGGTGCGGCTGCTCTGCAGCTGTCTTCGCTTGATTCCTAGCTTCTCCATGGTGTCCTTGTACAGGATGTTTATGCTGCTGCCTCCATCTATCAGGACCCGCGAAAAACGGGCGGCTCGCCTATCAGTGGCCAAAGTCGCACCTAGGACCAGAGCATAAGAGCCCGGACTCAGCATCACCTCTGGGTGATCCGCCCGACTCCAGCTGATAGGCCTCTCGGACCAATGCATGAACTCTGGAGCATCTATTGCTACTGCATTTACTTCTTGTTGCTGTTGGCGCCTGCTGCGCCGGTCATCTGCCACACTGGTGAACACTACGTAGGCTCCATGCTATTCTGGGAACTCGTCTTGTACTGCGCCGACTGGCCGAGCCGCCGGCTGCTGGGGCAGCGGCAGAGGCGGTGGCCCAGCAGGCGGTGGAGGAGTGAGGTTGTCTCCCTTGGCGATCCTGGTGAGCCAGTGGCACTTTCAGGTGGTGTGGTTTGACGGCTTCGCGCCACTGTGGAACTTGCAAGGACCATCCAAAGTCTGCTCATAGGAGAAGGCTGGCAACCAATTGGATTTGCCGCCCTTCTGCCGCTTGGCCGGAGGCTGCCCTTCCGGCTGCTGATCTTCAACTACCGCGACTTGCCGACTGTTGGAAGTCGGCTGCGGGGCCTTGCGTTTGTTGTCGTTCTGTTGCTGTCGCCGACTGGTGTCTCCAGCCGGAGTTCTGGGAGCCTGGGGAGTCACCTTGCCAGTCGCGTTGACTTGAATTTCCGTCTTCATGGACGAGTCGGCCGTGGCGTACTTGTCTGCTATGACTAGCAGTTCGTCGAGGGTCTCTGGCTCATCGCAGAGGAGTTTGTGCTTGAGGAGGGTGCCCTCTCGGCACCCGGTAGTGAAGTACTCGATAGCCTGCACCTCGTGCACGCCCTCGCAGGAGTTTCGAAGCTCGCCCCAGCGCGTGAGGAAGTCGCGTGTTCATTCATCAGGGCCTTGCACGCACAAGGAGAGCTGGCGCGGCTTGGGAGGTCGCTTGTACGTGCTTGTGAAGTTGCGGATGAAGGCTTCGGTGAAGTCGACCTAGCTATTGATGCTGCGGGGCTTCAGGCTGTTCAGCCATGTCCGGGCCGTGCCCTGGAGCATGAGAGGAACGTACTTCATGGCAACTCGCTTGTTGCCGTTTGCTATGCTGACGGCTGTGGAGTAGTCTATCAGCCAGTCTTCCGGTTTCACGGAGCTGGTGTACTTGGGTGTGTCTCGGGGGAGCGTGAACCCTTTGGGGAAGGGCTCGTCTCTGATGCGGGGCCCGAAGCAAGGCGGACCCAGCTCTTCTTCTTCTTCCAGCGCCAGGGATCGGTGGAGTCGGTCGATCCGATGGCGGGTGTCATTCTCTCCGACTCCCTCTTGGCGGCCAAGGCGACCTCTGAGAGTCGGATGCTCAACAGGCGGCGGGGAAACTCGCCGCTCTCTTCTGGGCGGGGGAGGCAGATAATCGTCCCGCCGCTCTACTGCTCTCGGGCGGCCGTCTTGGTCGCGCTCGATGGTGATATGAGTCCGACTGTGACTGACAGCCGGCTTCTTCACTTTCCTTCCGCGGACTCCACCAGTCGGCGTCCGGGAGGTCGCACCTTGATCTCGGCGGGGAGGCAAGTCGTCGTTCGGCTGCTGCAGCGCATCTGCGCGGCCGCCGGTCGCATTTTGCGCAGCAACCGCGTCAAGGAGCTGCTGGACACGCTCCGTCATCACACGGCGCTCTTTGCCCTCGAAGTTCTTCAGCTCGTCAGTCGCCGCTTGGGCGGCACGGATATTCTCCGCTGGGGTGGCGTACACGGGGCGTTTTGCCCCGAGCAAGTCGGCGATGGCTGCGCCGTGCTGCCGGACCGCACCTAGACGGCTCGGCCCAGTTGGAGCCGGCGAGCCGCCTACGGTGCGATCCATCTCGCGCTGGTATGCCTCTGACAAGCGCCTCATGCTTGCCAGCTTCTTGGCGCCTTCGATGATCTAAAGGCGGCGCGTCTCCAGCGTCTCGGCGTCTGCGTCCTCTGAAATGGGCGCGGTTTGGTCTTGCAGGGCCGTAGCTAGCGGGTCCTGGGCTTCTTCGCCGGAGAGCTCGCCGTGGCTGATGACGAGCACCTCCGTGACGGCGCTTCCGCCGCTCTCCTCGTATGGAAGCGGCTCGTCGTAGACCACCACGTTGGTGGGGAATATGTCAAGCGACACGGCGTCGGAGTCGACCAACATCGGGTCGGAGGAGCTTACGGACTCCAAGTCTACGGCAGGCTCGCCGGCGACGTGGAATTGGTCGAGGAGGCCCGCGAGAAGGCTCTCGGGGCCACCCGTGCCTGCGTCGGATGTAGGTTCGTCGGAGAGGCCCACCTCGCCGATAAGTTCGGCGAGGCCGCTCGCAGCGCAGGCGGCCTCAGCGCCGCGCAGCGTGTCGATGTAGACTCCATCAGGCGAGCCTGGCTGGCTGCGCTCGCCTGGGAGGAAGAGGGTTCCCGTCCAGAACAGATCTCCGGACGACGGTGCACCTCGCCCCACGGTGGGCGCCAAATGTCGGGGGTTGGGTGCGACATATGCCAAAGGATGGCTTATCATGGTGGGGGCGAGTAGAACGCCGCTGGTGCCTGGATTGGGTGGATGACAGGTGGGACCAGTCAACGTTGACTTGGCCAAAGTCAAAGCTGACACGTGGGGTCCACACAGATTAGCACTAATCTAAACAGGAAGTTAGACTAAACTAATTGGGATCAGGGACCCACATGTCATCAGTGCAGGCACTAACTAAACGAGTTTAGCGCCTAAGCTAATGGCGCCACATCAGCTGCCGGCGTTTAACCGCCGGCGACCCTAGATCGCGGCGGCGTCCGTGTCGGGATTGCGCTACAGGCCACGGGAGCCTATTGAATAATTACTTGAGTCGTAGAGTCATGTTGTGATGCCATGTTGTATCTGCACATATCGAGCATATTGTGTGTATGTTGTTGAAATGCTTGGTATGTGTGGGATCTGACTATCTAGTTGTTTATCCTTAGTAGCCTCTCTTACCGGGAAATGTCTCCTAGTGTTTCCACCGAGCCATGGTAGCTTGCTACTGCTCCGGAACACTTAGGCTGGCTGGCATGTGTCCTTCTTCGTTCCTGTGTCTGTCCCTTCGGGGAAATGTCCCGCGATGAATATCGGAGTCCTGTTAGCCCGCTACAGCCCGGTTCACCGGAGTCCTGCTAGCCCAGTGCTACAGCCTGGATTCACTCGCTGATGACCGACACGTTCGATGCTGGGTCATGAATGCCTGTCCCTGTAAGTCTGTGCCACTTTGGGTTTACGACTAGCCATGTCAGCCCGGGCTCCCTATCATATGGATGCTAGCGACACCGTCATATACGTGTGCCAAAAGGCGCAAACGGTCCCGGGCTAAGGTAAGGCGACACCCGTGGGAATACCGTGCGTGAGGCCGCAAAGTGATATCAGGTGTTACATGCTAGATCGATGTGGCATTGAGTCGGGGTCCTGACACAGATGGTCACCGGAATCAACGCAGGCGACGAGGTTTGCGGCGGCCGTGGTTCGGCCGTGCTCGAGTTCCTCGCTAGGGTTTTGTCGGGGGTTGGGTGCGACATATGCCAAAGGATGGCTTATCATGGTGGGCGCGAGTAGAACGTCGCCGGTGCCTGGAAACGGGATAAGGCGTAGACATGCACGCCGGTGAATCTTACCCAGCTTTGGGGCTCTCCGGGGAGATAACACCCCTACTGCTGCTCTGCGGGGTCTCCGCATGGTCACTATAGCAAGGTCACTACAATGGTGCTCCTAGAGCTGTATCGGGAGGCATGAGAGAGCAAGGCTAGTTCTCTCCTCCCTGGGCTATGTGTGTATCTCTATCAAGGTCCGAACCCTTTGCATGGGTGCCCCGGGGGGTTTATATAGGCCTACCCCCCGGGGGTACAACGGTAATCCGACTAGGCGTGGGTCCCAGCCGTCTGTCTCTCATGTCGTCGTCCTTCCCGCCGGCTTCTGGGGCCCGCCGACTGGTGGGTCCCGCGGACAGGCCGGACACTGTGCAGCGCTCCTGATGACGCAGGCTTGGTCATTGGGTCGTGGCAACAGTACCGCCGTCTATCAGGCGATCACTGTCGCCACTCCCCATCCAATCTGGTTTATGGCTTGTGGGGCCCTGGAGGGGAGACGGCCGACTCTGGGGAGGCCGACTCCCACAGGGCCGTCTTCGGGCGCTCTGGCCGCCTTCGATTCACCCACTGACAGGTGGCCCCGTGGTCTTCGGGCCGTACAGGCCGGCATCATGGGCACAGTGCGTTGTGCACTATGGCTGAGGTCAGGGCAGGCATGGCAACAGTGCCGCGCCTCGTCGGAGATCTCCCAGCGATACGGCTCAGTGTAGCCATGCCAGTCCCTCGTAGGCAGGGAGGGACGGCCACGTCGTGACCGTACCCCGTATCGGGCTTCGTGAAGTGTCATGGGCCGACTCCCATAGTCGGCACTCCTCGAGGTCGCCAGCTTGGAGTCAGCTTGTTTTGAAGTCATCATCTGGGATTCGGCTCCTCCTGAGATCGCCAGCTGAGACTCGGCTTCTCGGGAGATCGCCAGCTGGGACTCGGCCTCTCTGGAGGTCGCTAGCTGGGACTCGGCTAGAGGGGCGTGGCCTGCCCCGATGTCTTGAAAGATCCTAGGTCCCGGGTCAGCCTACCCGTGGCCCATTACTTCGACAGGTTTTCGGGAGGAGGAGCTGGTGGTGGCTACGGGTGCGCGGAGACACGCTGAGCACGGTGGTGCGCTCGGTTGCGGCTCTAGGTGACGGTGGCCACGAGGCGACATGGCTGGGCGGCAGTGAAACTTCGGCTATGGCGACAACGCTAGCTAGAGGATGAGCAGAGCGACGAGGTTAGAGGGAGGAGGAAGAGGAGCTCACTGCGATTGCTACGGTGGCCTTGGCGAGCTCGGGGAGGGACTGGAGCGGTTGAGGCCGCGAGATCGATCTCGGTGGTCCGAGGTTGAAGGCGGCGAAAGGGCGGTGCTGCGGTGCGTCCCGGCTTGCTTGACTTGGCGGAGAGGTCAGGGAAGATGTGGCAGAGCTCCTGAACACATCGGGAGGTCAAGGGGAAGGCGATGGCTGCGGTGGTGGCGAGCGGCGTCGGTGGTTGCGCTCGGGCGCGAGAGGGAGAGAAAGCAGAGGAGGGGAGAGGCACGGGAGAGAGTGAGAGGGGGCTAGGGGCTGCGTGGCGTCGCCTGGTGCATCGAGGAGGAGCCAGGCAGGCTAGGAGGGAGGAGGTGGAGGCCTCGGGCGCGCTGGCGTAGACACGCCTCTGCCTACTGGCAGAGGTTGAAGACGACCGCTTTGCCCTAGCGGGTTGGGCCTCAGCTACAACGCTAGGCCAGCTGGGCTGGCAGGTGAGCGCCAGGTAAGTCCTTCTCTCTCCCTCTTCTAATTGTTTTTGTTTTTCTATTATTCTGTAGTCTTTAGGGCTTTATTAAAAATACTAATGCTAAGTCAAAAATCATAAAACTAATCAGGCCCACTGTTGAAAATATATACAACAGTAAACATTTCATTTTATGATTATTTAGACATTTAAAATATTTTATAGCATTTAAATGTCCAAATGCAAATAACATATGATTTCATTCAAAAATCCAGAATGGCCTAGAAAAATGTGCTCCATTTTTGGGAGAGGTTCTAGACCAATGCCAAGATGATGAACATTTTAGAAGGGCATTTTGGGTTTATTGAAGAAGTATTTTAGTAACCCTAGTTGGGTTGGGTGGTGTTGGGGGTTTCTGTCATCCCCATTTCAATTTCCTGTGAAAAGTAAACATGATGCATCACCAAGAGCTAACACTAGGCATTACTAGAACCAGGGATGTGACATGCTCCTCATTGGGTTCGACACTCTTACTTATCAAAAGTACTACGATAGATCCCCTATACTTGTGGGTCATCAAGACTCTTTTCTGGCGCCGTTGCCGGGGAGCATAGCGCTCTTGGTGAGTGGAACTTGGTAAGGAAACATTTATATAGTGTGCTGAAATTTTCTGTTACTTGTCACCATGGAAACTAATCCTTTGAGGGGCTTGTTTGGGGTATCTTCACCCCAACCAGAAGAGCAAAGAGATGCTCCTCAACCTATGAAAATATTCAATTTGAGATTCCTTCGGGTATGATAGAAAAACTGCTAGCTAATCCTTTTGCAGGAGACGGAACAATGCATCCCGACTTACACCTTATCTTTGTGGATGAAGTTTGTGGATTATTTAAGCTTGCATGTATTCCCGATGATGTTGTCAAAAGGAAGGTCTTCCCTTTATCTTTGAAGGGAGATGCAATGACATGGTATAGGCTATGTGATGATTCGAGATATTGGAATTATAAGCGATTGAAGTTGGAATTTCACCAGAAGTTCTATCCTATGCATCTTGTTCATAGTGATCGTAATTACATATATAATTTCTGGCCTCGCGAAGGAGAAAGCATCGCTCAAGCTTGGGGGAGGATTAAGTCAATGTTGTATTCATGTCCCAATCATGGGCTCTCTCGGGAAATGATTATTCAGAATTTTTATGCTCGGCTTTCTCTTGGTAATCGCAACTTGCTCGATACTTCCTGTGCTGGTTCCTATATGCTGAAGACTATTGATTTCAAATGGGACTTATTGGAAAGAATTAAACGAAACTCTGAAGATTGGGGTTCGGCCGATGGTAAGGAGTCAGGTATGACACCTAAGTTCGATTGTGTTAAATCTTTTATGGATACTGATGCTTTCCGTGGATTTAGCTCTAAGTATGGACTTGACTCTGAGATAGTAGCTACTTTTTGTGAAACTTTTGCTACTCACGTTGATCTCTCTAAACAGAAGTGGTTTAAATATAATCCTCCTATTGAAGTCAAAGTAGTTGCACCCATTACAGTCGAAGAAAAGACTATTACATATAGTGATCCCATTATTCCTACTGCTTATGTTGAAAAACCTCATTTTCCTGTTAGGATAAAATATCATGTTAAAGCTTCGACTGTTGTTCGCAAGAGTAATACTAGGACTTATACACCTCCTGAGCAAATTAATGATGAACCTAGTATTGCTATGGTTAAAGATCTCTTGGATGAGGACTTAAATGGGCATGTTATCTCTTTCTTGGGTGGAACTGCTAATATTGCTAGACCCGATACTAAGACACATAGACCCGTTGTAGGCACGCCTGTTATTTCTGTTAAAATAGGAGATCATTATTATCATGGTTTATGTGATATGGGTGCTCGTGCTAATGCGATACCTTATGATCTTTATAAAGAAATTATGCACGATATTGCAACTGTTGAATTAGAAGACATTGATGTTACTATTAAGCTTGCTAATAGGGACACTAGGTCTTGTGTGGGAAGATTAAATACCCTGCTGATTTTCTTGTTCTTGGTTCCCCGCAAGATGAGTTTTGTCCCATTATTTTTGGTAGACCCTTCTTGAATACTTCTAGTGCTAAGATTAATTGTGAAAAGAATATTGTCACTGTTGGCATAGATGGTATGTCTCATGAGTTTAATTTTGCCAAGTTTAGTAGACAACCTCGTGAAAGGGAACCATCTAGTAAGGATGAAATTATTGGTCTTGCTTCCATTGCTGTTCCACCAACTGATCCATTAGAACAATATTTTCTAGATCATGAAAACGATATGTTTATGAAGGAAAGGGAAGAAATACATAAAGTGTTCCATAAACAAGAACCTATGCTGAAACATAACCTTCCCATTGAAATTCTTGGGGATCCCCCTCCACCCAAGGGTGATCCCGTGTTTGAACTCAAACCATTACCTGATAATCTTAAGTATGCTTATCTTGATGAAAAAGAAATATATCCTGTTATTATTAGTGCTAACCTTTCAGAGAAACAAGAAGAAAGATTATTGAAAACTCTGAAGAAGCACCGAGCTGCTATTGGATATACTCTGGATGATCTTAAGGGCATTAGTCCCACATTATGCCAACACAAAATTTCAGTGGATAAAGATGCCAAACCAGTTAGAGATCCTCAAAGACTATTAAATCCCAAAATGAAGGAAGTGGTAAGAAAGGAGATACTAAAACTCCTTGAGGCAGGTATTATTTATCCCGTTGCTGATAGTGAATGGGTAAGCCATGTCCATTGCGTCCCTAGAAAGGGAGGTATTACCGTTGTTCCTAATGATAAAGATGAATTGATCCCACAAAGAATTATTACAGGCTATAGGATGGTAATTGATTTTCGTAAGTTAAATAAAGCTACTAAGAAAGATCATTACCCTTTACCTTTTATTGATCAAATGCTAGAAAGGTTATCCAAACACACACATTTTTGCTTTCTAGATGGTTATTCTGGTTTCTCTCAGATACTTGTATCAGCGGGGGATGAATCTAAAACTAATTTTACTTGCCCTTTTGGTACTTTTGCTTATAAACGTATGCCTTTTGGTTTATGTAATGCACCTGCTACATTTCAAAGATGCATGATGGCTATATTTTCTGATTTTTGTGAAAAGATTTGTGAGGTATTCATGGATGACTTCTCCATCTATGGATCTCTTTTGATGATTGTTTGAGCAACCTTGATCGAGTTTTGCAGGGATGCGAAGACACTAGTCTCGCCCTGAATTGGGAAAAGTGTCACTTTATGGTTAATGAAGGCATTGTCTTGGGGCACAAGATCTCCGAGAGAGGTATTGAAGTTGATAAAGCCAAAGTTTATGATATTGAAAAGATGCCATGTCCCAAGGACATAAAAGGTATAAGAAGTTTCCTTGGTCATGCCGGCTTTTATAGGAGGTTCATTAAGGACTTTTCTAAAATTTCTAGGCCGCTGACTAATTTATTGCAAAAAGATATTCCTTTTGTTTTTGATGATGATCGTGTAGAAGCATTTGAAACATTCAAGAAAGCTTTGATCACTGCACCTATTGTTCAGCCACCTGATTGGAATTTACCTTTTGAAATTATGTGCGATGCTAGTGATTATGTTGTAGGTGCTGTTTTAGGGCAAAGAGTCGATAAGAAATTGAATGTTATCCATTATGCTAGTAAGACTCTTGATACTGCCCAGAGAAATTATGCTACTACTGAAAAAGAGTTCTTAGCAGTTGTGTTTGCATGTGATAAGTTTAGACCTTATATTTTTGATTCCAAAGTTACTATCCACACTGATCATGCTGCTATTAAATATCTTATGGAAAAGAAAGATGCTAAGCCTAGACTCATTAGATGGGTTCTCTTGCTCAAAGAATTTGACTTGCATATTATAGATAGAAAGGGAGCTGAGAACCCCGTTGCAGACAACTTGTCTAGGTTAGAGAATGTTCTTGATGACCCACTGCCTATTAATGATAGCTTTCCTGATGAACAATTAGTGGTTGTCAATGCTTCTCGTACTGCACCTTGGTATGCTGATTATGCTAATTACATTGTTGCTAAATATATACCGCCTAGTTTCACATACCAACAAAAGAAAAAGTTCTTTTATGATTTAAGACATTACTTCTAGGATGATCCACACCTTTATAAAGAAGGAGTAGATGGTATTATTAGACGTTGTGTGCCTGAGCATGAACAGGAACAAATCGTACGCAAGTATCACTCTGGATCCTATGGAGGACACCACGTTGGAGACAGAACTGCACACAAGGTACTACAATCTGGTTTTTCTTGGCCTACTCTTTTCAAAGATGCTCGTAAGTTTGTCGTATCTTGTGATGAATGTCAAAGAATAGGTAAAATCAGTAGACGTCAAGAAAGTCCTATGAATTATTCTCTTGTTATTGAACCGTTTGATGTTTGGGGCTTTGATTATATGGGACCTTTTCCTGCCTCCAATGGTTATACACATATTTTAGTTGTTGTTGATTACGTTACTAAGTGGGTAGAAGCTATTCCAACTAGTAGTGCTGATCATAACACTTCTATTAAAATGCTTAAAGAAGTTATTTTTCTGAGGTTTGGAGTCCCTAGATATCTTATGACTGATGGTGGTTCACACTTTGTTCATGGTGCTTTCCGTAAGATGCTTGCTAAGTATGATGTCAATCATAGAATCGCATCTCCTTATCACCCGCAGTCTAGTGGTCAAGTAGAGTTGAGCAATAGAGAGCTCAAATTAATTTTGCAAAAGACTGTGAATAGATCTAGAAAGAATTGGTCCAAAAAACTTGATGATGCATTATGGGCCTATAGAATTGCATACAAAAATCCTATGGGTATATCTCCATATAAGATGGTTTATGGAAAAGCATGTCATTTACCTCTTGAACTTGAACATAAATCATATTGGGCTGTTAAAGAGCTCAATTATGACTTCAAACTTGCCGGTGAGAAAAGGTTATTTGATATTAGCTCACTTGATGAATGGAGAACCCAAGCATATGAGAATGCCAAGCTTTTCAAAGAAAAAGTCAAACGCTGGCATGATAAGAGGATGCAAAAGCGTGAGTTTAACGTAGGAGATTATGTGTTATTGTTCAACTCTCGTTTAAGATTTTTTGCAGGAAAACTTCTCTCGAAATGGGAAGGTCCCTACGTTATCGAGGAGGTCTATCGTTCTGGTGCTATAAAAATCAACAACTTCGAAGGCACAAATCTAAGGGTGGTAAACGGTTAAAGAATTAAACATTATATTTCAGGTAATCCTATCAATGTTGAAACTAATATTATTGAAATGATAACCCCTGAGGAATACATAAGAGACACTTTCCAGAATGTTCCAGACTCCGAAAAGGCATAGGTACGTGGTATGGTAAGTAAACCGACTCCAAAACAACTCTAATGGCAATTTTTATCAGTTTTGGATTATTTAAGAATTTTAGGAAGAAAGAAGTAGTCTGAAAGGGACACGAGGCTCCCACGAGAGAGGAGGGCGCCCCCCACCCCCCGTAGGGCGCGCCCCCTGTCTCGTGGGCACCTCGTGTGCCTCCCGGACTCCGTTTTCTTGTATGTTATGTATTTTGGTCGGTAAAAATTCATTATATATACTCCCGAGGGTTTTGACCACCGTATCACGCAAATTTTCTCTGTTTTCGTTTCGAGTTGTTTCTGTTTCAGATCTAGAGCATCATGTCGTCTCCAAGCGCTCCCAAGGACAAGTTTTTTGAGAGGGTTATCAAACCATATCTTGCGGAGGTGCTGCATCACCCTCAAACCATTGAGATGTGTGAGGGGGTGTTGCACATCTGCGATGTGGAGGGACCAAGGCATACAGGGAGCGTGGAGGCAAAGCTCGAAGCAATGGAGCAAGAAGTTTTCAAGTGCCAAGGGATGGTGGAGCGTGGACTCAACGCCAACCATATGATGATCACGGAGTTCACCAACAACCACAAGCTGGATGCCAAAGTCATTGGGGAGACCATCTTCAAGCTTCAAGAGAAAATCGAGCACCTCCAAGCCCAGATTTATGACCTGCAAAACTAGAACTGTGAGTATGAATATAGATTCAATAGGATGAGTTTGGCTGCAGATTTAAGGATCCCGGAGACTCGAAAATCCTTTTATGATGGAGAGCCTATGCCTTCAAAGACGGATGACAAGCCTGCATCATCAACAACTCCTACTTCACCACCTCCAAAGAAATAATCATATGAGTATGGGCACTCCCCTTGGCAACTGCCAAGCTTGGGGGAGGTGCCCAGGTATCGTATCACCATCGCACTCCTATATTTACCGCTTTATTTAGTTCGATCCTTTTAGTAGTATCTTGACCTATTAGTTCGAAGTTTTGATATGAAGTAGTTTTGAGTTTTGCTTTGTGATCTCTTTATGTAATCGAGTCCATGTGCTATCTATAATAAAGATTAGTGTTGAGTCAAGGGCTTTGCTATGTTGCTATGATCTTGAAAAAGTAGAAAGAACAAAAGAGTTCATATTGATCTTATGGATAGTGATAACTTCACACATTGAAAGTATGAGGCATAAAAATTGTTGAGAGTTGATGAACGTAGCCTTGGTCATCGTTGCAATTAATAGGAAGTGATAAGGAAAGAGGGATTCACATATAAATATATTATCTTGGATATCTTTTATGATTGTGAAGCACTCATTAAGTATGACATGCTAAAAGAGTTGACGTTGGACAAGGAAGACAACGTAATGGTTTATGTTTTCCGACATCTCAGTTAAAGTATATTGTCATTGACCTTCCAAACATGTTGAGCTTGCCTTTCCCCTTCATGCTAGCCAAATTCCTTGCACTAAGTAGAGATACTACTTGTGCTTCCAAATATCCTTAAACCTAGTTTTGCCATGAGAGTCCACCATACCTACCTATGGATTGAGTAAGGTCCTTCAAGTAAGTTGTCATCAGTGCAAGCAATAAAAATTGCTCTCTAAATATGTATGACTTATTAGTGTAGAGAAAATAAGCTTTGTACGAACTTGTTGTGGAAGTAATAAAAGCGACGGATTGCATAATAAAGGTCCACATACAAGGGGCAATATAAAGTGACGTTCTTTTGCATTAAGATTTTGTGCATCAACCCTAAACGCACATGACAACCTCTGCTTCCCTCTGCGAAGGGCCTATCATTTACTTTATGTTTTTACTTTATGCTTGAGTCAAGGTGATTTTCACCTTTCCCTTTTTATTTTTATCCTTTGGCAAGCTCCTCGTGTTTGAAAGATCATGATTCATATATCCAATTCGGTGTAAGTTGGCATAGGCTATTATTGTTGACATCACCTAAAGGTGAATACGTTGGGAGGCAACACAATAAGCCCTTATCTTTCTCAGTGTCAGGCTGAAACTCTATAACCATAAGTATTGCGTGAGTGTTAACAATTATAGGAGACTACGAGATAGTTGAGTACGTGAGCTTGTTGAAAACCTCTATTATTGACTCTTTCTGATGTTACGATAAATTGCAATTGCTTCAGTGACTGAGATTATAGTTTGTTAGTTCCCAATGAAGTTTTTGAACCATACTTGACATTGTGAATTGCTTATTACTTGAACATAGGAAATCATATGACAACATCCATATATATTGCTGTTATTAGAATGATCATGATGCCCTCATGTCCATATTTTATTTTATCGACACCTCTATCTCTAAACATGTGGACATATTTTTCGATTTTGGCTTCCGCTTGAGGACAAGCGAGGTCTAAGCTTGGGGGGTTGATACGTCCATTTTGCATCATGCTTTTATATCAATATTTATTGCATTACGGGATGTTATTGCACATTATATCTCAATACTTATGGCTATTCTCTCTTATTTTACAAGGTTTACCATGAAGAGAACGAATGCCAGCAGCTGGAATTCTGGCTGGAAAAGGAGCAAACGTTGGAAACCTATTCTGCACAACTCCAAAAGACCTGAGACTCCACGAAACAACTTTTTGGAATTTATAAGAATTTATTGGCAAAGGAAATAGGCTAGGGTGCCCACACCCTGTCCAGGAGACAGGGGGCGCGCCCCCTGTAGGGCGCGCCCCCCTATCTCCTGGGCCCCCTGGTGGGCTTCCGGCGTCCATCTTCTGCTATATGAAGGGTTTTGTCCTGGAAAAAATCATGGGAAAGCTTACGGGACGAAACTCCGCCGCCACGAGGCGGAACCTTGGCGGAATCAATCTAGGGCTCTGGCGGAGCTGTTCTACCGGGGACACTTCCCTCCGGGAGGGGGAAATCATCACCAACGTCATCACCAACGATCCTCTCATTGGGAGGGGGTCAATCTCCATCAACATCTTCACCAGCACCATCTCCTCTCAAAACCCTAGTTCATCTCTTGTATCCAATCTTGTACCAAAACCACAAATTGGTACCTGTGGGTTGCTAGTAGTGTTGATTACTCCTTGTAGTTGATGCTATTTGGTTTACTTGGTGGAAGATCATATGTTAAGATCCTTTATGCATATTATTACTCCTCTGATTATGAACATGAATATGCTTTATGAGTAGTTACGTTTGTTCCTGAGGACATGGGTGAAGTCTTGCTATTAGTAGTCCTGTGAATTTGGTATTCGTTCGATATTTTGATGAGATGTATGTTGTCTTTCCTCTAGTGGTGTTATGTGAATGTCGGCTAGATGACACTTCACCATTATTTGGGCCTACAGGAAGGCATAGGGAAGTAATAAGTAGATGATGGGTTGCTAGAGTGACAGAAGCTTAAACCCTAGTTTATGCGTTGCTTCGTTAGGGGTTGATATGGACCCATATGTTTAATGTTGTGGTTAAGTTTACCATAATACTCCTTTTTATAGTTGCGGATGCTTGCAATCGGGGTTAATCATAAGTGGGATGCTTGTCCATGTTAGGGCAGTACCCAAGTGCTGGTCCACCCACATATCAAATTATCAAAGTATCGAACGCGAATCTTATGAACGTGATGAAAACTAGCTTGACGATAATTCCCAATGTGTCCTCGGGAGCTCCTTCTTCATTATAAGAATTTGTCCAGGCTTATCCTTTGCTACATAAAAGATTGGGCCACCTTGCGGCACTTTATTTACTTTATTTACTTTTTGCTTGCTATTATTTATCTTATCACGAAACTATCTATCACCTACTATTTCAGTGCTTGTAGAGAAAACCTTATTGAAAACCGCTTATCATTTCCTTCTGCTCCTCATTGGGTTCAACACTCTTACTTATCAAAAGGACTACGATAGATCCCCTATACTTGTGGGTCTCAGGCGTCAGTAGCTGCTCTATTGCGGTCATGAAGTGGTTGGTCCGGCCTGCCGGCCGTATTGTTCTTCGGCAGAATGGCCTCATCGTCGAATTCTGGCAGCAGCTTGCGCTTCGGGTAGCTCTTTGTGTGGCGATCGTAGCCGTACTTTTCTACAGTGTCTAGCACTTTATTCCATATGTGGTTGAGCATTTCCTGAGCGGCCTTAAGTCTTTGCTTCTGCTTCTTTAGACTTCTCGCAGTCGACATAAGCCTTCTGTGGAGGTTATCTTGTTCCAAACGATTTTCGGGATGATGAATGCATCATCATCCGGACTGTGCTCCTCTCCTGAGGCAGGTTGATGAGTTCGGCCCTCGGGATCGCTGTGATCGGGCGTCTGCTCCGGGCTGTGTTCGGCGTGACCTGGCTCATCCTGCTCCATCACTGGGTCCATATGGTCATTGTTGCCTTTGGGGTTGACTGGGGTGTCGATCTTTCTAGCGCTGTTATCGCTAATTTTGCTGTGGCTGGACTTAGAGCGGCGTCTGCGCCATCGTTTTGGCTTTTGTCCAGGGGTTTTATCCTCCGTTTTGTCGCCATCGTCCTCCTTAGGCATGTCCACCATGTATATATCATATGATGAGGTGGCAGTCCAGCGCCCCATGGGTGGTGGTTCTGAATCGTCCCCTGCGCCGACGTCCATACCGTCGGTGTCATCGGAGTCGAAGTCAAGCATGTCTATTACGTCATCAACATTCGCTATGAAGTGGGTGGTGGGTGGGCAACGAATTTCTTCATCGCCGTCTTCCCCCTCGAGCCGAACATAGTTCGTCCAAGAGTCTCCTGACAAAGAGAGAGACTTTAATGAATTCAGCACGTCGCCAAAGGGCGAGTCCTGGAAGATATCTGCAGCGGCGAACTCAATTACCGGAGCCCATCCAGATTCGGCGGGCTCGGGGGCGTGCGGTCTAGAACCTACAGCCGGACACAAGTCCGGGGGTCTAGTGACACAGACTTCCTTGGGGTTGGAGTCTGTGTTCAGCTCTACCGCTGATGACTGTGCTGCCTCCGGGGCGGGGTCCATCCACCCGTCCTCGGACGACATGCGGGTGCGATATCCCGAGTATTGTCTAACGATAGGTCCAAGCCGTGCTCGTCGTGACTGTTCGGCGCTCTCGGCGTAGGCCCGAATCCGTCAAAGATCAAGTCTCCGCGGATATCGGCCGTGTAGTTCAAGTTTCCAAACCTGACCTGATGGCCAGGGGCGTAGCCGTCGATCTGCTCTAGGCGGCCAAGTGAATTGGCCTGCAGTACGAGGCCGTGGAACACGAAGATCCATCCGGGGAGAAAAGTCTCACCCTGGACCGCATTGTTGTTGATGATTGAAGGAGCCATCGAGCCTTGCAGCGACGACACAGAGGAACTCTCAATGAAAGCACCAATGTCGGTGTCAAAACCAGTGGATCTTGGGTAGGGGGTCCCGATCTGTGCGTCTAAGGCTAATGGTAACAGGAGGCAAGGGACACGATGTTTTACCCAGGTTTGGGCCCTCTCGATGGAGGTGAAACCCTACTTCCTGCTTGATTGATCTTGATGATATGAGTATTACAAGAGTTGATCTACCACAAGATCGTAGAGGCTAAACCCTAGAAGCTAGCCTATGATGATTATGATTGTTCTTTCTAAGGACTAAACCCTCTGGTTTATATAGACACCGGAGGGGGCTAGGGTTTACACAGAGTCGATTACAAAGAAGGAGATCTAATATCCGTATCGACAAGCTTGTCATCCACGCAAAGGAGAGTCCCCTCCGGACATGGGACGAAGTCTTGAGTCCTGTATCTTCACGGTCCAACAGTCCAGCCAAAGTATATAGTCCGGCCGTTCGGATACCCCCTAGTCCAGGACTCCCTCACCTATCTCACCGGAACCTCGGATTCGTCTCTGGCCATAGGTTTCGAACCGCGTGCATCCACGCCCATCGAATTTGATCAGGCGCCGATCGTTGAATTCAGCTCCGCGGACATATTCTGGTACTCACCTTTAGGCAATGTGCTAAACTCATTAAAAACCCTCTCCTTATCAGGGGACTTGCAGCCGAACTATATCCGGTTTGGATTGGATGTTGATGGCGGAGAATTCTGCTTCCCACCCACCACCCACTTCATAGCCATTGTCGAAGACTTAACCGACATGCTTGATTACGGCTCCGAAGACATCGACGGTATGGACGATGTTGCCAGAGAGGAGCAGGCACAAAAACCACCGCTTATAGGGCGCTGGACAGCCACCTCCTCGTATGACGTATACATGGTGGATACACCCAAAGAGAACAACGGCGACAATGAAAAGGATCCAGCCAAAGCACCGACGTCAGCGCGGCCGCTCTAAACCACGCCATGGAAAAAACAGCAATATCAGCATAGGAGAACATAATACTCCGGACAATGCCGAAGACAATGAAGACCCCGTTGAGCCAACCTCCGAATTAGACGAACGGGAAGATGGGCGAGTTAGCCCTGATGAACAGGCCATGAACAAAGACTCGGAGGATAGTAACTACCTTCCGCTCTCCGAGGACGAGGCAAGCCTCGGTGACAAGACTTTATCATGCCCTGAGGAGCCCGTCAATCAGGAGCGCTTTAAGTGCCGCCTAATAGCCACTACAAGGAGCCTGAAAAAGAAGCAGCAGTAGCTTCAAGCTGATCAAGATCTACTCAATGACAGATGGACTAATGTCCTGGCAGCAGAGGAATACGACCTCGAGCGCCCAACCAAAAGTTACCCGAAGTGCAAACTGTTACCCCAATTCGATGACAAGGCGATGTAGCCCGTCCTACTAGTGCATAATGCGGCTAACCGACCACCACGTGGCCGGGACAAAGCGGCAACTCAGGCCGAACACCAGCCCGCACTACCTCGTCGTAAAAATAGAGACACAACAACTTGGGGATACACATATGACCTATGGCATGACCTGGAAAACAGAGCAGGTCAGACCAGATCGATCTATGGATCACGGGGGCATGCCCCGATGCGCGAGTATGGCCATCAGGCCAGACATGACAAACATAACCACGCACGGGCCGAAAACCGTGGACGAACTCCATCCAAGGTACATTGCGACTTGGCCCAATATAGAGGCTCCGCACACCCCCTTTGCTTCACTGGTGAAGTAATGGAACATGAATTCCCAGAAGGGTTTAAACCCGTGAACATCGAATCATATGATGGGACAACAGACCCCGCGGTATGGATTGAGGATTTTCTCCTCCATATTCATATGGCCCGCGGTGATGATCTTCACGCCATCAAATACCTCCTGCTAAAACTCAAGGGACCTACTCGACACTAGTTGAACAGTTTGCCTGAAAACTCATTTGGCAGCTGGGAAGACTTGGAAGACGCCTTCCTCGACAACTTCCAGGGTACATATGTCTGACCTCCGGATGCCGATGACTTAAGTCACATAGTCAACAGCCCGGAGAGTCGGCCAGGGAATTCTGGACTAGGTTCTTAACTAAAAAGAACCAGATCGTCGACTGTCCGGATGCCGAAGCCCTAGCAACCTTTAAACATAGCATCCGTGACGAATGGCTTGCCCAACACCTCGGCCAAGAAAAGCCGAAATCCATGGCAGCCCTCACGACACATATGACCTGCTTCTGCACGGGCGAGGATAGCTGGCTAGCCCGTAGCAATAACAATACAAGCGAACCTGGCAATTCTGAACCAGAAATAGCAACGGCAAGCCCCGACGCAACAGACACAAGCGTCGAAGCAATGATGACAACACCAAGGACACATCAGTCAATGCCGGATTCAGTGGCTCTAAGTCCGGACAGCGGAAGAAGCCATATAAAAGAAACAATCTAGGCTCGTCTAGCTTGGACCGCATACTCGATCGTCCATGTCAAATCGACATTACTCCTGATAAACGAACCAATCATACCAACAGAGACTGTTGGGTTTTAAACAAGCCGGCAAGTTAAGTGTCGAGAACAAGGAGAAGGGGTCGCAAAGCAAGGACGATGATGAGGAGCCCCGGCCACCGAACACAGGGAGACAAAAGAAGTCCCCCCCCCCCCCAAGTTAAAATGGTGAACATGATATATGCTACCCATATCCCTAAGAGGGAGCGCAAGCGTGCGCTCAAGGACGTCTACGCGATGGAGCCAGTCGCCCCAAAGTTCAACCCATGGTCGTCCTGCCCGATCACCTTCGATCGCAGGGACCATCTGACCAGTATCCATCATGGCGGTTTAGCCGCACTTGGCCTCGACCCAATCATTGATGGATTCCATCTTACACGAGTTCTCATGGACGGTGGCAGCAGCCTGAACCTGCTCTATCAGGATATGGTGCGCAAAATGGGTATTGATCCCTCGAGGATTGAGCCCACCAAAACCACCTTTAAAGGTGTCATAGAAAGTGTAGAGGCCCGCTGTACAGGCTCAATCACACTAGAGGTGGTCTTCGGATCCCCGGACAACTTCTGAAGTGAAGAGTTGATCTTCGATATCGTCCCCTTCTGCCGTGGCTATCACGCACTGCTCGGACGAACCGCATTTGCTCGATTCAATGTGGTGCCACACTAAGCTTATCTCAAGCAAAAGATGCCTGGACCACGTGGTGTCATAACAGTCAATGGAAACACAGAACGCTCCCTCTGTACCGAGGAGCACACCGCTGCCCTTGCAACAAAAGCACAGAGCGGCCTTTCCAGGCAGAACCTTAATTCGGCAGCGAAGCTCCCGGACACTGTTAAACAAGTCCGAACCACTCTGCAGCAGGACAGTCCATCTCGTCAAGAGTTTGACTAGCAATTCGTCCTTCATCCCAGTCCCGACCAAACGGCAGCATTCGTACCACGCGTACATAACTACGCACTCAAAATACCATGGGCATAGACGGAGGCACAGCTAGATCATGGTCCATAGTACGGCTCAACCTCCCCTGGACCCACATACTTTCACTTTTTCTTTTTATTTTCAGGTTTGTTTTCTTCCCAGGCCTTTCCTGGTGGCCTGATTGTCGGACCTATCAAGGGACGGATACACCAAGACGGCAAGAAGCATTGACGTATAAGGGAATTTCCATGTGGTCTCTTTAAAAGATCATTATGGCTATTTTAAGGACCCACACGCAGCTCTCCCTTGGTCGTGGCATGTTAAATAGCCATGTTGCTTATTGCACTACTTATACAAATATGCTTTGACGTATTAATCAAACTATAATGGAAAATAGTTTGCGGCCCAATTTATGCGGCATTAGCCTATTACTTCATTTTTCTTGATATTTTTATCAAATGCACCCGTACACTGTGGTACTCCTTAACTCGCCAGGGGCTTCATTACGCCCCATAATACGGCAACTAAGTCTGAACACTTTTTTACAGTATAGTTCGGCACCCCGAACTTTAGCATTATATGCATCGGCTCTGAATCATGTCTTTGGTCAATAGTTGGGTTGCCCGGCTCCTGTGCTTACTACCTTACGTTCCGCTATATCAGCTAGGGTAGTAAAGGGAGAACTACTGGAATTGTGTCCTGGTTTATCCGGGTCAGCACCTCAGTAGAGAAAGCTGAAAACTGACTGTCATGATGCGGCGTGAGCCGGTCAGCTGTTCAAGAGGCTACAAATCTTTTGCGATTTTTTCCGCATTATGTGATGAATCGGGTTTTATCCGATCACGTATTTACAGCACCCCAAGTTCGGACTTACGAATACTAGGGTCTGCGCCTAAATTTCTGTTGTCAAACTCCTATGGCTAAGTGAGGGTGATAAAGCCACATAGTCCGATTGCCTGGTTCGTTGCACTGAACACCTCCTTTAAGGACCAAATCTTTGGGATAAAGAGTGTTTAGATTCATCCCGAACACCCCCTTACTACCTATGTGGGGGCTGAAGCCGACGACTGGCCAACTCTCAGATTGAACAAAACATCCGCACAGGAGGTAAAATTTTAAATAACAAGCATTATATTACAAAACGGCTCTGTTTCATAATATAGGAAGGGACAATATGAATGACTTCATTCAAAGATAATGTCTTTAGAACATTGCCCCGCCACAATGTGGGATCCCTCCAGGACATTGTTAAAATATAGATCGGGCTTGCGGTGCTCCTTGCCAGCGGGCGGTCCTTCGGTCGCGAGCTTGACGGCATCCATCTTCGCCAACTGAACTTTGACACGGGCGAAGGCCATCCGCGCGCCTTCGATGCAGACCGACTGCTTGATGGCATCCAGCCGAGGGCAGGCATTGACTAGCCGCTTCACGAGCCCGAAGTAGCTGCTGGGTATGGCCTCGGCAGGCCATAGCAGGATTATTAAATCCTTCATGGCTAGTACGGCCACCCTATGCAGTTCGACCAGTTGTTTTAGCTGATCGCTAAAGGGCACCGGATTTTCTGGCGCAAGGTATTGTGACCAAAACAGCTTCTCCGTGGAGCTCCCCTCTTTGGCTCGGCAGAACTCCACAGCATTTGAAACGTTGCGAGGCAGATCCGCAAACGCCCCTGGAGAACTCCAAATCCGGGTCAATAAGAGGAACCCTTTCTTCCCATATTTGCTCTGCATAATAAAGGCCTTACCCGCCGCGACTTTTTTGGCCTTCTAGACTTCCTCAAGGGCACCCTGGGCTTCAACCCGGGCATCATGTGTGCTTTGGCGGGCCTTGGCAAGTTTGGGAATGTTGCGCTCCAAGGACTCGCATTTCTTCACGGCGTCCTGGAGCTCCTGCTGGACCTCACCGACCCTGGCCTCATGCTTTTCACGTGCGGCTTGTTCCTTGGCCGCTCCCTCCTCGGCCTCGGCCAGCGCCTTCTTGAGGGTCTCCACCTCGGTCACCGCCCCTAATAATTATCATGGCACTTTAGTCAACACAAATCATTCAGCCTTCCTGAATATAGACAGGGTTATTGCATACCTTGATTGCCTTCCAGTTGTTTCTTCACACGGTGGAGCTCTTCCTCGGTCTGCTCCAGACTCTGCTTCAGTCTGGAGACCTCAGCAGCATGAGAGGTCGCAGCCAGCAATGACGCCTGCTTATTCACATAGACATGGTAGGTTAGTCTCTAGAAAATTATTTGATCCTCTGTTCAGCTTTTCTTTCCGAACACCAGACAGAGTCTCAGGGGCTACTGTCTATACTATGACATTCTTTTTATATAACTGTGACGCTCACCTCAAAACCCATTAGAAGTCTGGTACAGGCGTCGGTTAGTCCGCGCTTAATGGACCACACCCTCTCAACCATCGTACCCATAAGGATATGGTGTTCCTCAACAATGGAAGCGCCTCGCAGCGCTTCCAGCAAATTATCCGGTGCCTCTGGATGGACAGAGGTCACCAGTGGAATAGGCACACCTCCTTATTTCTAAAGGGGTTGCTTTCCTGATTCTGGAGCCGTATAAGTCTCCGGAATTGTATTTGGCTAGGGGCCGAATTGGATATGGCCCCCATCATCACTATCCATGGGGATTTACTCCCCATGTGTCCGGCGGCAGAGGTTTCACCCCCAGGTGCCGCCTTGACGGCCTCGTGCGTATCTCCCTGGCCAGGGGTCCTTCGGGACAACACCTCGGTGTCATCCATGGCCTTGGGAGAGGAGGCCGCCGGAAGGGACCGGTTGTCCATCACCTTCGGGTCTAGCAAATTCCCCGTTGATGAGGATCGCTGGAGGACGGAACGGGTCGGGCTGCAGCACATGATTCGACATGTTAAAACCATGAAGGAAAAGGGGCAGATATATGAGTGCATCTTCGAGTACTTACGATTCTGCCAGGGGCTTATCCCTGGGGCGCCATTCCGAGCTGTTGTCGGAGTCCGCTGTGTAGTTGTCCGGGAGGGAAGCCATCTGCTACGTCTTGATCTTGCGTTGGTTTTCCTTGAAGAGGAGAGGGTGATGCATCAATAGTAGCGTAAGTATTTCCCTCAGTTTTTGAGAACCAAGGTATCAATCCAGTAGGAGGCTCCTTCAAAAGTCCCAGGCACCTACACAAACAAACAAAGAACTCGCAACCAACGCAATAAAGGGGTTGTCAATCCCTTCATGTCCACTTGCGAAAGTGAGATCTAATAAAGATAGTATGATAAGATAAATATATTTTTGGTATTTTATAATATAGATGCAAAAAGTAAAGATGCAAATAAAAGTAGATGGAAAGCAAATATGATAAGAGATAGACCCGGGGGCCATAGGTTTCACTAGAGGCTTTTCTCAAGATATCATAAGTATTACGGTGGGTGAACAAATTACTGTCGAGCAATTGATAGAAAAGTGCATAGTTATGAGATTCTCTATGCATGATCATGTATATAGGCATCACGTCCATAACAAGTAGACCGACTCCTGCCTGCATCTACTACTATTACACCACACATCGACCGACTCCTGCCTGCATCTAGAGTATTAAGTTCATAAGAACAGAGTAACGCATTAAGCAAGATGATATGATGTAGAGGGATAAACTCATGCAATATGATATAAACCCCATCTTGTTATCCTCGATGGCAACAATACAATACGTGCCTTGCAACCCTTTCTGTCACTGGGTAAGGACACCGCAAGATTGAACCCAAAGCTAAGCACTTCTCCCATGGCAAGAAAGATCAATCTAGTAGGCCAAACCAAACTGATAATTTGAAGAGACTTGCAAAGATAACTCAATCATACATAAAATAATTTAGAGAAGATTCAAATATTATTCATAGATAAACTTGATCATAAACCCACAATTCATTGGATCTCGACAAACACACCGCAAAAAGAGTTTACATCGAATAGATCTCCACAAGAGAGGGGGAAAACATTGTATTGAGATCCAAAAAGAGAGAAGAAGCCATCTAGCTAATAACTATGGACCCGTAGGTCTATGGTAAACTAATCACAACTCATCGGAGGGGCAAGGATGCTGATGTAGAAGCCCTCCATGGTCGATTCCCCCTCCGGCAGAGTGCCGGCGAAGGCTACAAGATGGGATCTCACGGATACAGAAGGTTACAGTGGTGGAAATTGTGTTTCGTGGTGCCCCTGGATGTTTTCGGGGTACGTAGGTATATATAGGAGGAAGAAGTACGTCGGTGGCCGCCCAAGGGGCCCACAAGACAGGGGGCGCGCCCTATAGGGGGGGCGCGGCCTCCTATCTCGTGGGAGCCTCGGTTGCTTCTTGACTTGCACTCCAAGTCCTCTGGATCACGTTCATTCCAAAAATCACGCTCCAAAGGTTTCATTCTGTTTGGACTCCGTTTGATATTCCTTTTCTTCAAAATACTGAAATAGGCAAAAAAATAGCAATATGGGTTGGGCCTCCGGTTAGTAGGTTAGTCCCAAAAATGATATAAATGTGTAAAATAGAGCCCATAAACATCCAAAAGGGGTAATATAATAACATGGAACAATAAAAAATTATAGATACGTTGGAGACGTATCAAGCATCCCCAAGCTTAATTCCTGCTCGTCCTCGAGTAGGTAAATGATAAAAAAGAAATTTTTGATGTGGAATGCTACCTAGCATAATTCTCAATATAATTTTCTTTATTGTGGCATGAATGTTCAGATCCAAATGATTCAAAATAAAAGCTTATAAAACATAAAAATAATAATGCTTCAAAGCATACTAACAAATAATCATGTCCTATCAAAATAACATAGCCAAAGAAAGCTTATCCCTACAAAATCATATAGTTAGGCCATGCTTCATTTGCATTACACAAAATACTCCCATCATGCACAACCCCGATGACGAGCCGAGCAATTGTTTCATACTTTTTAACACGCTTCAGCTTTTTCAACTCTTACGCAATACATGAGCGCAAGCCATGGACAAAGCACTATGGTGGTATATGGTGGTTGTGAGGATAAAAAGGGAGAAGATAGTCTCACATCAACTAGGCGTATTAACGGGCTATAAGGAGATGCCCATTAATAGATATCAATGTGAGTGAGTAGGGATTGCCATGTAATGGATGCACTAGAGCTATAAATATATGAAAGCTCAACAAAAGAAACTAAGTGGGTGTGCATCCAACTTGCTTGCTCACGAAGACCTAGGGCATTTTGAGGAAGCCCATCATTGGAATATACAAGCCAAGTTCTATAATGAAAAATTCCCACTTAGTATATGAAAGTGACAACATAGGAGACTCTCTATCATGAAGATCATGGTGCTACTTTGAAGCACAAGTGTGGAAAAAGAGATAGTAGCATTGTCCCTTCTCTCTTTTTCTCTCATTTTTTTCTTCTTCTTTTTTCTTTCTCTTTTTTTCATCTTTTTTTTCTTTGGCCTTTTTTTCTTTTTGTCCTTTCTCTTTTTTTTCTTTCTTTAAAGTCCGAAGTCTCATCCCGACTTGTGGGGGAATCATAGCCTTCATCATCCTTTCCTCACTAGGACAATGCTCTAATAATGAAGATCATCACACTTTTATGGATTTACAACTCAAGAATTACAACTCAAAGCTAGAACAAGATATGACTCTATATGAATGCCTTCGGCGGTGTACCGGGATATGCAATGAATCAAGAGCAACATGTATGAAAATTATGAAAGTGGCCTTGCCACAAATACGATGTCAACTACATGATCATGCAAAGAGCAATATGACATTAATTGAACATGTCATAATAAATGGAACGGTGGAAATTTGCATGGCAATATATCCCGGAATGGCTATGGAAATGCCATAATAGGTAGGTATGGTGGCTGTTTTGAGGAAGGTAAATAATGGGTTTATGATACTGGCGAAAGTTACGCGGTAATAATAAAGGCTAGCAAAGTGGAAGTGTGCATATGTCCATGGACTCACATTAGTCAAAAAAGAACTCATATACTTATTGCAAAAGTCTACTTAGCCCTCAAAGAAAAGCACTACTACGCATGCCCCAAGAGGGATAGATTGGTAGGAAAAGACCATCGCTCGTCCCCGTCTGCCACTCATAAGGAAGACAATCAAAAGAGCACCTCATGCAACAAATTTGTCACACAACTTTTACCATACGTGCATGCTACGGGACTTGCCAACTTCAACAAAAGTATTTCTCAATTTCATCATTACCCACTAGCATGACCCTAACATTACTACCTTTATATCTCAAAACAATTTTCAAGCATGAAATTGATCATAGCATCCAATTCTTTTTTTATGATAGTTTTTATTATACCCAACTTTGGATGCTCATCATTCTAGGACCAACTTTGTGACCATAGCAAATACCATGATGTTCTAAAAGACTCTAAAAAAGATATAAGTGAGGCATGAGAGACTAGAAATTTCTTCAAAATTAAGCCACCACCGTGCTCTAAAAAAATATAAGTGAAGCACTAGAGCAAAAACTATCAAGCTCAAAAGATATAAGTGAAGCACATAGAGTATTCTAGCAAATTCTAATCAAATAGGCTTCTCCTAAAAGGTGTGTACAGCAAGGATGATTGTGGTAAACTAAAAGGCAAAGACTAATATAATACACGATGCTCCAAGCAAAACACATATTATGTAGCGAATAAAAATATAGCTCCAAGTAAAGTTACCAATGAACGAAGACGAAAGAGGGGATGCCTTCCCGGGGCATCCCCAAGCTTAGGCTTTTGGCTATTCTTGAATATCTTGGGGTGCTATAATCATCCCCAAGCTTAGGCTCTTGCCACTCCTTATTCCATAGTCCATAAAAGCTTTACCCAAAACTTGAAAACTTCACAACACAAAACTCAACAGGAAATCTTATAAGCTACGTTAGTGAAAGAAAACAAAACCACCACATAAGGTACTGCAATGAACTCATTCTTTATTTATTTTGGTGTTAAACCTACTCTATTCCAACTTCCTTATGGTTGATAAACTAATTTACTAGCCATAGATGCATTGAAATAAGCAAACAACACACGGAAAACAGAATCTGTCAAAAACAGAACAGTCTGTAGCAATCTGTAACTAACGCAAACTTCTGGAACTCTAAAAATCCTACAAAAATAAGAAGTCCTGGAAAATATGTTTATTGAACAGCAGCAAAAAGAATCAACGCAAAGTCACGTTCCTGTGATTTAACAAAATTATATTCGTGCGTGCAAAGTTTCTGTTTTTCAGCAGAATCAAATCAACTATCATTGTAGGTTATCCTATAGGTTCTACTTGGCACAAACACTAATTAAAAGATAAAAACACATCTAAACAGAAGGTAGATGCAAGAATTATTAAATAACAGCAAGGAAAAATATTGGGTTGCCTCCCAACAAGCCGCTTTTCTTTAAAGCCTTTTTTAGCTAGGCATTGAGATTTCAATGATGCTCACATGAAAGACAAGAATTGAAGCACAAAGAGAGCATCATAAAATGCGTGACAAACACATCTAAGTCTAACATACTTCCTATGCATAGGCATATTATAAGCAAACAAATTTGCAAGGCAAGCAAAAACTAGTATACGCAAGGAAGAAGAAAGAGACGATAACAATCTCAACATGACGAGAGGTAATTTAATAAGATAAAAATTTCTACGACCATATTTTCCTCTCACATAATAATTACATGTAGGATCATAGGAAAATTCAACAAAATAGATATCACAAAACATATTCTCAACCACATACATGCAAAGTTGACACTCTTCCAAGATAGTGGGACTAACATTAACTAAAGTCATGACCTTTCCGAACCACTTTTATCAAAAATATTATAAGATTGAACATACTCCAAATATGTGGGATCTAAAGTTGACACTCTTCCAAACCCACTTTCAATAGTATTGCAAACACTATTATCAATCTCATATTCATCATGGGGCTTAAGTAAATTTTCAAGGTTATAAGAAGAATCACCCCAATCATGATCATTGAAACAAGTAGTAGACATAGCAAAACTAGCATCCACAAGCTTAGAGTTTTGCATATTATTAGCACAATTGACATCAAGAGAATTTATAGGAAAATCATTGCAATCATGCTTTTTATTTAAGGAGTTGTCGTGAATTTCTTCATAAATTTCTTCATTGTAATTTTCAGATTCACAAATTTCGAGCAAAGCTTCATAAAGATAATCTAGTGCACAAAGCTCACTAGCAATTGGTTCATCATAATTGGATCTCTGAAAAAAATTAGCAAGCGGATGAGGATCCATAGGTCTTAGGTTCTCTGTTTAGCAATAAATAAGCCTCTATTCCAACCAAACGAGCAAATGAAAGGGCAAGCGAAAGAGAGGAGGAGATTGGGAAAGAGAGGGCGAATAAAACGGCAAGGGTGAAGTGGGGGAGAGGAAAACGAGAGGCAAATGGCAAATATAGTAAATGCGAGGGAGATGGGTTTGTGATGGGTACTTGGTATGTCTTGACTTGAGCGAAGACCTCCCAGGCAACGGCGCCAAAAATCCTTCTTGCTATGTCTTGAGCTTGCGTTGGTTTTCCTCGAAGAGGAGAGGGTGATGCAGGAATAGTAGCGTAAGTATTTCCCTCAGTTTTTGAGAACCAAGGTATCAATCCAGTAGGAGGCTCCTTCAAAAGTCCCACGCACCTACACAAACAAACAAAGAACTCGCAACCAATGCAATAAAGGGGTTGTCAATCCATTCACGGCCACTTGCCAAGTGAGATCTAGTAAAGATAGTATGATAAGATAAATTTATTTTTGGTATTTTATAATATAGATGCAAAAGTAAAGATGCAAATAAAAGTAGATGGAAAGCAAATATGATAAGAAATAGACCTGGGGGCCATATGTTTCACTAGAGGCTTCTCTCAAGATAGCAGAAGTATTACAGTGGGTGAACAAATTACTATCGAGCAATTGATAGAAATGCGCATAGTTATGAGATTATCTAGGCATGACCATGTATATAGGCATCACTTCCATAACAAGTAGACTGACTCCTGCCTACATCTACTACTATTACTCCACACATCGACCGACTCCTGCCTGCATCTAGAGTATTAAGTTCATAAGAACAGAGTAACGCATTAAGCAAGATGACATGATGTAGAGGGATAAACTCATGCAATATGATATAAACCCCATCTTGTTATCCTCGATGGCAACAATACAATACGTGCCTTGCAACCCTTTCTGTTACTAGGTAAGGACACCGCAAGATTGAACCCAAAGCTAAGTACTTCTTCCATGGCAAGAAAGATCAATCTAGTTGGCCAAACCAAGTTGATAATTCGAAGAGACTTGCAAAGATAACTCAATCATACATAAAAGAATTCAGAGAAGATTCAAATATTATTCATAGATAAACTTGATCATAAACCCACAACTCATCGGATCTCGACAAACACACCGCAAAAAGATTTTACATCAAATAGATCTCCACAAGAGAGGGGGAGTGTCGGTGTCAAAACCGGCGAATCTCGGGTAGGGGGTCCCGAACTGTGCGTCTAGGCGGATGGTAACAGGAGACAAGGGACACGATGTTTTTACCCAGGTTCGGGCCCTCTCGATGGAGGTAAAACCCTACTCCTGCTTGATTGATATTGATGATATGGGTAGTACAAGAGTGGATCTACCACGAGATCAAGGAGGCTAAACCCTAGAAGCTAGCCTATGGTATGATTGTTGTAATGGTTGTTGTCCTACGGACTAAGACCCTCCGGTTTATATAGACACCGGAGAGGGCTAGGGTTACACAGAGTCGGTTACAATGGTAGGAGATCTACATATCCGTATTGCCAAGCTTGCCTTCCACGCCAAGGAAAGTCCCATCCATACACGGGACGGAGTCTTCAATCTTGTATCTTCGTAGCCTTGGAGTCCGGCAGACGATGACAGTCCGGCTGCCGGACACCCCCTAGTCCAGGACTCCCTCAGTAGCCCCTGAACCTGGCTTCAATGACGATAAGTCCGGCACGCTCAGCATTGCAAGGCGGGTTCCTCCCCCGAATAATCCATAGATGATTGTGAACACCTGGATAGTTTCCAGCTCTGCAAAATAAAGTCCACATTCCATCGTAGAGAGAATATCATGTACACAGGTTCAATCTGCTGACGTATCTTGTAGCATGACGTCACGCCACTACCAAGCCTTTACTTGAATTGTTTTTTATTATACCACCTTAGCGCGTTTAGAGAAGCGGTTTCCTTGGCACGTCTTGTCGAAGCAGAGATCGTGTTCCCCTTATTCCGGGATTCTCATCAATATGGACGTGGGTAACCCAACCGCGCCATTGATGGTGGCTCTTGGGAGATAAGCGAGTTTTACCAGGCTGGTGGGGATGTACAGTCTTCGTCTGCCTATATATAAGGGGATAAGGATCCACCTTTTCACCTACGCCTTCTTCCTCCTTTGCTCATCCATCTCCGCGCACTCGAGCTCCAGCGCCCAAGTTCGCGCATCTCGTCTCAACCTTCTCCGACCATGTCTGGAGCGGGAGGTAAATGGTTGGCCTCCACCGTTAAGGAGGAGCACATCGCCAAACTGTGAAGCGCCGGATACCTTTCCGGCGACATTGCGCACCGGCTGCCCGACAAGGGGCAGCTCATCCCCACCCCCAGGCCCCATGAGCGGGTCGTATTTCTCCCCCACTTCCTCCGCGGACTGGGCTTTCCACTTCACCCCTTTGTCCGGGGGCTCATGTTCTACTACGTCCTGGATTTCCATGATCTGGCGCTGAACTTCATCCTCAACATCTCGGCGTTCATCATCGTGTGTGAGGCCTTCCTCTGCATCCAGCCCCACTTCGGCTTGTGGCTCAAGACCTTCAACGTCAAGCCGAAGGTAGTGAAGGGCACGCAGGCGGAGTGCGGAGGCGCCATGTTGGGAAAGATGCCCAACGTCCTCTGGTTCGAATGGGCCTTTGTGGAATCCGTCAAGGGGTGGCAATCGGGGTGGTTCTACATCACCGAGCCGCGCGACCCTACGTGGGCGGCAGCCCCCGAGTTCAGATCTGGTATCCCTGTGCAGCTCACCTCCTGGAAAGAGAAGGGCTTGCTATGGGGTAATTCGAAGGAGCTGACGGGACTCCAAGCCTGTATCCAGAAGCTGGTGAACAAGAAGCTCATGCTTGTTAATGTGGTCCAAGTCATGCTCGTCCGCCGGATTCTCCCATGCCAAGAACGGGCATTCAACCTATGGGAGTTTGATCCGGCACAGCACCAGGCATTGAGCGGGCTCTTCGACACGACGTACGAAGGCGCCTGGAGGGTGCTGTTTAAGGGTGCCGAAGCCCCCGCATCCGCGACGGAAGATCGCGGATTTCACTCGCAGCGTCCAGCTGACGAGGTAAGTGATTCTACCCCTTTACGGGACACTCCTTGTTAATAGTTCGACCCTAAGCGGGTTTGAATCTCCCTTTTCCTTTGACAGGACTGGATAAAGAAGGCCGAGCAGCTCATCTGCCCGGCTCCCCTGCCAAAAACCCAGTGGACGCCCGTCTAGCGGGGCTGCTGGTTCCGGCACCACACGTGGTGCCGGAGAAGAAGGCCAAGAAGGTGACCACGGGTACTCGAAAGAGTTCCCGTTTTCAGGTGTCCGACGACTCCGAGGCGGATTCCTCCCCCGAAGACAAGGAGGAAACAGAGGACTCTCTCCCAGAGGAGGGAGAGAGGAAGAGAAAGGCCTCCCCAACAGGGGAGGCCGAAGGGTCCAAGAGGGGAAGAACTATTCCCCAGGACAGCTCCGCCAACACCAACGTTGGCGAAGAAGAGTGGCCCTCAAGGGCCAGGCCTCCGGCGAGACCGTAAGTATCCGGATTCCTGAATGATTTATAATTTCTTTTCATGTCATATAGTGTCCTTCTAATGCCGCATACTACCTACAGTCCGGCCGACGATGATCTCCCCGCTTCGTCGAGCGGGTCGTTGGCTCCGCCGGATGTGGATTCCTTTCCGACTGCCTCCACCCCTCGCACCGCTGAGGACGCCGAGGTGGGATCCCAGGAGAGGACCCATCAGGGGGAGGCTCCGGAGGCGCCGCAAGGCAGCCTCCCGGACTTTGCGCCGGACTCCACGCCGGAACCCGCAGTGGTTCCAGAGCCCGGCAGGCGGCCCCTTCGCAAGAAGGGCAAGACCGTGACACCGGCGGCCCCCGTCCAACCAGAGGCGCCGGACAACTTGCTGGAGGCGCTCAAAGGCGCTTCCATCGAGGAAGAACACCGCACTATCATGAGTGCGGTGATTCAGAAGGTTCAGCTCGCCAAGAGCGGGCTGACCGAAGCCTGCAGCAGCCTTCTAACAGGCTTTGAGGTAAGAAGTTAAAATTATGTAATGTAACACCGCATAGACAGTAGCCCCTGATGCTCGGTTCGGTGTTCGGAAAGAAAAGCCGGACTGAGGATCTAAAAAGATATACGCAGGGTTGCTAAAAATTATGTCAATATGGGTTTACAGGCTGGACTGCTGACCTCTGCCGCACTGACTGCGGAGGTCGGTGCTTTGAAGCAGGACCTCGAGCGGTCCGAGCAAGAGCTCGGTCGTGCCAAGAAGCAGCTCGAGGACAAAGAAGGTGAGTAACACCACTTTGAATATTTACCTTACAGAAAAGGATTTCGGTTGCCAAAAATAACAAGGATAACGTGGGTACTGCAGGGGCCACTAACGAGGTGGCAACCCTGAAGGAGGCTGTGTCCGCGGCCAAACGCAATGCGGCCACGGAACAGGCAGAGCGAGAGAAGCAGGAGGCGCGGGTGGTGGAAGTGCAGCAAGAGCTCAAAGCTCTCATGGAAAAGCATGAGAGTTTGGAGCGCGACTCAAAGACTCGAGAGTCCGAGCTTGCCTCGGCTCTCGAAAGTGCGAAAGCCGCCAAGGCCAAGGCCCATAAGGCCCTTCAGGAGGTTGAGGATGTGAAGAAAATAGCGGCGGGTAAGGCATTTTCATGCAAAGCAAGCATGTTAATGTAAACTACCTGACACTTACCCGAATTCGGAGCTCTCCAGGGGCGTTTGTAGATCTGCCTCGCAGTGTACCCGATGCCGCCGCATTCTACCATGGCGAGGAGGGGAGCTCAACGGAGAAGGTCTTCTGGTCTCAGTACACTCAGGCCGGCCTTCCGGTGCCCCCTAGCAACCAGCTAAAGCAGCTGGTCGAGCTCCACAAGGTAGCTGAGCAGGCCATGAAGGGCCTCATAGTCCGGCTGTGGCCTAGAGAGGCCATGCCTAGGAGCTACTTCCGCCTCGTGCGGCGGCTGGTGGATGCGTGCCCCTTGTTGGAGGTCGTCAAGCGCTCCGCCTGTATTGAAGGTGCTCGTCGGGCCCTTGCCCGCGCAAAGGTGCACTGGGGCAGGCTGGATGCGGAGAAGCTTATCACTGACGCGCCGCCAGCGGGCAAGGAGTATCGTACGCCCGAGATGTACTATAAGACTGTCCTGAAGGGTGCCCGCAAGATTGCGGATGAGTGCCCCAGAGATGTAGTTATTGAGTAGACTCGCTATGTATTATCCTGTGCGCTGAAAACTTTGTTCATATGCACTAAGCAACACTTGTTTGATTTAAAATATTACCTTCTGTGCGGCCGTTTATAAAATCTGAGAGATGGCAAGTCGTCGGCTTCAGCCCCCAAGCCACGAGTGCTGGGGTGTTCGGGATAAACTTGAGCACTCTTGTTCCCATTCTTGGGTCCATCTAGGGAGGCGCTCAACACAACGAACAAGGCAACCGGACTTATAATGCTTGAACACTCTCACTTAGCCATAGAATTCTATAATTTTAAATTTCAGCGAAGCCCCTAGTATTCGGAAGACTGAGTTGGGGGCGCTATCCACGCCTTGGCCGGACATTATCCGGTTCTTCGCTTGAAGCGGCATAAGTCTTTAAGGACTCGAAAAGACCTCTCAAACAGCGACCAGTCTCTCGCCTTATCATGACAGTCAGTTTTAGCTTTCTCCACTTAGGCGCTCGCCCAGCTCAACCGGGGCGCAATCGCAGTGGTTCTCCCAGTGCCACCTTAGCCAACAGAACGGAACGTAAGGTACCAAAACGTGGGAGCCGGGCAAACCCAACTATTGACCCAAGACATGATTCGGAGCCGATTCATACAATGCTATAAGTTCGGGGTGCCGCACTTGTGAAAGTGTTCGGACTTATCACACCATAATGCGGGGAACATAAGCCCCTGGTGTATTCGGCCGTACCAAAATATACGGGTGCAAGATGTCATTAGTGAACATATATGTAAAGTAATGCAATAACAGGCAAAAAGTGATGCATTATGTATTCAAGGAATTCTGCTATGGGTGCGGAATGATACAAATAGTTCGGTAAGCAAGAGATTGGACTAATTAAACATGTCCCCCTCCAGGGGTGGGCTGCGGACTGGTGTATATAATCAAATTTAATGCTCGTAATGGAGACCACCTGAGTGTTCATCGCAGCCTTCTTCCCTCCCTGGCTGTTGCATCAGGAGTTCGGTGGGTTCGCCGTCGGACAGGGCCTCTGGTGAACGGAGTCCTGTGTATACAAAGAAGGAAAATAATAATAAAAAAGAGCGACACACTTGTGAGCCCCTGGTGTGGTCGAGCCGCACTCTGGGTCTGTTGTGGTCGTGCCCCTCACCCTAGGCCCATGGTATCTCCAGAGCGTAATGATGTACGCGAAGGGTTGGTCTTGCAATCAGGAAAGGGCTGGGGTTGGGGCCGCATTGCTACACGTGCTCGGAACGTGCCAAGTGGTCTTGGTTGATGTTGCTCCGGGCGCGTTTGGCCGTGTCCGGCCATTTAACGGCCGGACTCGAAAATTGCCTTAGAAGGCTGCTCTGTACTTCTGCCGCGAGAGTCGCTGTATGTTCCTCCATTCGGAGGGAGCGTTCCGTATTTCCGTTAACCGTGATGACTCCACGAGGGCCTGGCATCTTGAGGTTGAGGTATGCGTAATGCGGCACCGCGTTGAACTTTGCGAACGTGGTTCGTCCGAGCAGAGCATGATAGCCGTTGCGGAACGGTACTATGTCGAAGATTAACTCCTTGCTCCGGAAATTGTCCGGGGATCCGAAGACCACTTCCAGCGTGACTGAGCCTGTACAATTGGCCTCAACACCTGGTATGACGCCTTTGAAGGTTGTCTTTTTAGGTTTAATCCTTGAGGGGTCTATGCCCATCTTGCGCACTGTATCCTGATAAAGCAGGTTCAGGCTACTGCCGCCGTCCATCAGGACTCTCGTGAGGTGAAATCCATCGACGATTGGGTCTAAAACCAATGCGGCGAATCCGCCGTGGCGGATACTGGTCGGATGGTCCCTTCGATCGAAACTGATCGGGCAAGAGGACCATGGATTGAATTTAGGGGCGACTGGCTCCATCGCATATACGTCCCTTAGTGCACGCTTCCGCTCCCTCTTGGGTATATGGGTTGCGTATATCATGTTCACCGTCCGCACTTGTGGGGGGAAACCCTTCTGTCCTCTACTGTTCGGCGGTCAGGTTTCTTCCTCGTCGTCGCTGTGCAGCCCCTTGTCGTTGTTTTCGGCAATTAACTTGCTTGCCTGCTTAAATACCCAACAATCTATGTTGGTGTGGTTAGCTGGCTTTTCGGGGGTGCCATGTATCTAGCATGAGCGGTCGAATATTCGGTCCAAATTGGACGGACCCGGAGTGGTTCTTTTGAATGGCTTCTTCCACTGACTGGGTTTAGAGCCTCGGAATCCGGCGTTAACTGCCGTATCTTCCTTGTCGTCGCCGTTAACGCGGCGTTTATTTTTGCTTCGACGCGACCTGCCATTGTGGTCCTTAGTGTCCAAACTACCAGCATTTTTGCTGAGGTTGTTGCTGCGAGCTAGCCAGCTATCCTCTCCCGCACAGAAGCGGGTCATTAATGATGTGAGGGCTGCCATGGATTTCGGCTTTTCCTGTCCTAGGTGCCGGGCTAGCCACTCGTCACGGATGTTATGTTTGAAGGCTGAGAGGGCCTCTGCATCCGGAAAGTCGACGATTTGATTTTTCTTTGTTAAGAACCGTGTCCAGAATTGTCTGGCCGATTCGTCTGGCTGCTGGATTATGTGGCTTAGGTCATCGGCGTCTGGTGGTCGCACATATGTGCCCTGGAAGTTGTCGAGGAATGCGGCTTCCAGGTCCTCCCAACACCCAATTGACTCTGCGGGCAGGCTGTTAAGCCAATGCCGAGCTGGTCCTTTAAGCTTGAGCGGGAGATATTTGATGGCGTGGAGATTGTCGTCGCGGGCCATATGGATGTGAAGGAGATAATCTTCGATCCAAACCGCGGGGTCTGCCGTGCCATCGTAGGATTCAATGTGTACGGGTTTAAACCCTTCAGGGATTTGATGATCCATTACTTCGTCAGTGAAGCATAGCGGGTGTGCGGCGCCTCTGTATTGGGCAATATCACGACGTAGCTCCAGGGAGCGTTGTCTGCTGTGTTCGGCCCGGCCGGAGTTATTGTATCCGGCTTGACCGTATTCGTCGTGGGTCGTGGGGCGCCCACGTGATCCATAAATAGATCTGGATTGTCTTGCCTTATCCTCCAATATATCCCGCAAGTCCGGCGCGTTCCCCCGTGGCTTCGTACTTTTCGAGCGATGCCGGGGTACGGTCTTGGTGGAAGGCTTGGATGCCTCTCTGTAGCGACCACGGGGTGGTCGGTCGGTCGTATTGTGCACTGGTGATGAAGGTATGTATGCTTCCTCTTCTAATCGGGGGAGCAACTTGCGTTTTGGGTAGCTCTTGGAGGGGCGTTCGAGTTCATACTCTTCGGCCGCGAGGACCTCGGTCCATCTGTCGGCCAGCAGGTCTTGATCAGCTTGAAGCTGCTGCTGCTTTTTCTTTAGGCTATTTGCTGTGGCCATTAGCCTGTGTTTGAAACGCTCCTGTTCGACGGGATCCTCGGGCACGACGAATTCATCATCGTTGAGGCTTACCTCATCTTCGGAGGGAGGTATGTAATTATCATCCTCGACCTCTTCGTCTGCCGCTCTCTCGTGAGGGCTTGCTTCTGCATCCTCCTGCGCTGAATCTTGCAAGAGGGATTGTCTTCGGCACTCTCTGGGGTGTTATTATCCCCTGTGCCGGAATCTCCATTCTTGTTGTGGCGGGATTTAGAGCGGCGCCGCTGACGTCGGCGCTTGGCCTGTTTCTTTAAGGAATTTGCCTCCGCTGCTTCTTCTCCGTCCCCGTCTTTTGGGGTGTCCACCATGTATATGTCATATAACGAGGTGGTCTTCCAGTGCCCCGTAGGCACTGTTTCTTGTTCGTCTCCGGCATCGTCGTCCATACCGTGGCTACAAAGTCTAGCATGTCGGTTAGATCGTCGACAGTGGCTACAAAGTGGGTGGTGGGTGGGGTTTGAATTTTTTCGTCGTCCGCATCCCAACCATCCTGGCCATAGTCCGGCCAGGGCTCTCCGGATAGCGAGAGATGTTTTAGCGAATTTAGGATGTCGCCAAAGGGTGAGTGCTGAAAGATGTCCGCAGCGGTGAACTCCATAATCGGCGCCCAATCGGATTTGATTGGCGGGGGCGTAGGAGGTTCGGAGTCCGGCAGGGAGTCCGGCACCTCAGAGTCACGAGCTTTATAGGGGACAAGGCCAGCGTTCAGCTCCATCGCCGTGGAAGTTGCAACTCCCGGGGAGGTGTCCAGCCACTCGTCCTCGATCTGCGCGATCGGCTCCGAACTACAGGTCGGGGCGGATTCATGTGCGGCCTCCAAGGTGCTGTTCGGCGGCAGAGCTAGATCGTGACCATCACGACAGTGCGGCGCGCTCGGTTGTGGATCGGATCCATCGAAGATCAAGTCTCCGCGGATGTCCGCCGTGAAGTTTAGGCTTCCAAATCTGACCTGACGTCCAGGGGCTTAGCTTTCGATCTGCTCCAGATGGCCAAGTGAATTGGCCCGCAGTGCGTAGCCGCCGAATACCAAGATCTGTCCGGGGAGAAAAGTCTCACCCTGGACGGCGTTATTATTGTTTGAAGAAGCCATCGAGCCTATCGGTGACGACACAGAGGAACTCTCAATGAAAGCACCAATGTCGGTGTCAAAACCGGCGGATCTCGGGTAGGGGGTCCCAAACTGTGCGTCTAGGCGGATGGTAACAGGAGACAAGGGACATGATGGTTTTACCCAGGTTCAGGCCCTCTCGATGGAGGTAAAACCCTACTCCTGCTTGATTGATATTGATGATATGGTTAGTACAAGAGTGGATCTACCACGAGATCAAGGAGGCTAAACCCTAGAAGCTAGCCTATGGTATGATTGTTGTAATGGTTGTTGTCCTACGGACTAAGACCCTCCGGTTTATATAAACACTGGAGAGGGCTAGGGTTACACAGAGTCGGTTACAATGGTAGGAGATCTACATATCCGTATTGCCAAGCTTGCCTTCCACGCCAAGGAAAGTCCCATCCGGACACGGGACGGAGTCTTCAATCTTGTATCTTCGTAGTCTTGGAGTCCGGCGGATGATGACAGTCCGGTTGCCGGACACCCCCTAGTCCAGGACTCCCTCAGGGAGAACATTGTATTGAGATCGAAAAAGAGAGAAGAAGCCATCTAGCTAATAACTATGGACCCGTAGGTCTGTGGTAAACTACTCACAACTCATCGGAGGGGCAAGGATGTTGATGTAGAAGCCCTCCGTGGTCGATTCCCCCTCTGGCAAAGTGCTGGTGAAGGCTCCAAGATGGGATCTCGCGGATACATAAGGTTACGGTGGTGGAAATTGTGTTTCGTGGTGCCCCTGGATGTTTTCAGGGTACGTAGGTATATATAGGAGGAAGAAGTACGTCGGTGGCCACCCGAGGGGCCCACGAGACAGGGGGTGCGCCCTACAGGGGGGGCGTGGCCTCCTATCTCGTGGGAGCCTCGGCTGCTTCTTGACTTGCACTCCAAGTCCTCTGGATCACGTTCGTTCCAAAAATCACGCTCCCGAAGGTTTCATTCCGTTTGGACTCCGTTTGATATTCCTTTTCTTCGAAATACTGAAATAGGCAAAAAAAACAGCAATATGGGCTGGGCCTCCGGTTAGTATGTTAGTCCCAAAAAAGATATAAATGTGTAAAATAAAGCCCATAAATATCCAAAAGGGATAATATAATAACATGGAACAATCAAAACTTATAGATACGTTGGAGACGTATCACCTTCCCCTTCTTGGACGTTTGGGCCTCCAAACGCGTGGAGGCCATCCTTTTCTTTCTTCCCCCCTCAGTGGGGAACGGCTCTCTTCTTCTTCCTCCTCTTCCTCGCCATCCTCGGCGGTAGAGGAATGAGTCTCGGCATCTCCGGACGTCACGTCCGAAGTGCCCTTATGACGGAGAACACCTCTGGTCTCCTTGGCCTTCTTCTCCGGCGCTTGATAGGGCACCGGAACCAGCATCTTCGACAGAAGTGGAATTTCTGGGTCTTCGGGCAACAGAGCCGGATAGTGAATCTGCTCCGCCTTCTTTGTCCAACCCTGAGAGAATCAGTAGGTAGGCTTAGGCACCTTCCTCGAGTATGAAAGTAAAGGATACACCTTGAAAACATGAAAAAACTAACGAACTAGCGGGATGGGCCAAGTCGTGCCCACGGTCCTCGGTCGTATCCGGCCACGTCTTGTTGGACTTGAAAAGCACCTTCTAGATGTCTTCGTGTGTAGTGCCGAAGAACTACAGCAAGGTCTGGTGCTTGGCAGGATCGAACTCCCACAAATGGCAAGTCCGGCTTTAGCTTCGTGAAATTTTTGCAAACAGCTGGTCAAAATGATTTGAATTATATGCCGTTGGAAAGATATCGACGAGACGCAAATTTTTCATGTAGAACACTCTCTCTAGTTCTTTACGGTTTAAGAGGAATTTCGAATTTACCGAAATACGGAAACTGTTTTTCGCGACACCCAAATCGACGTGCATACTTCATCCGACTGAAAACCGCACTGCATCGGACGAAAAACCGTACTTCATCAAACCGACAAGTGCACTGCATAGTTCCTTTTTTGTGGAACGTATTTTTTTCCAAACAAGGTGAAGTGCACTTCATGCTGAGTGTTGGTGAGCCGCAATACTATGAAAAGTGAACCTCAAGACTACCGTAAACGGGCCGCAACACTATCGAAAATGAACCGCTCGAGTTTTTTCCAAACTCAATTTTTTTACGTGCGTAGACAGAGCGAGTGGACCGTAGGGACTGAACAAGTGAACTACATATAATGAAAAGCGAGCTTCTTTGAGATATATATTTTTTCTTTTTACAAGCAAACCACGGAGGAGTATTATAACTAACTTCATGAGACAACAAAGTGAGCTTCAAAGCCACATCTAAAGTGCTGCACCATGTCGTCGGTGAGCAAAAACAAAATAATTTGACGAGTACTGCACCACTTTTTCCTAGTGCACTGCATGACTAAGTATAAAACTAACAATGATTTTGCAAGTACTGCACCACTTTTTACGAGTGCACTGCATGACTAAATATAAAACTAACGACCAGATAGCGTCATGCAATTTTTCTAAAAATGGAAAAACAATCAACTTCACAACAGCCACCGACAACCCACGCGCAGTGTGCTGCATACACACACGTGCTGTACTGCATGGAGGTGCCAACGGACTGCACGGAGGGAGGCTCGCTATCCAAACTACACGATAAACAGAAAAAAATGCAACGCTGCATCAAGCCGCACATCACCAGTTTTCTTCCTGAAAGAACAAGTAAATTGAACCTCAAGAGAAACAACAGTGGACTACATTCTACACTTTATAATAAAAACTCCAAAACAACGATCTGCACCAGGACCAGAGTGCACTGCACCAACGATCTGCGAGCCTCCCTCCATGTAGTTTCTATCAGCAGTCTGCACGCAATAGTGTGGTTTCTTGTCAGATGACATGAGTGCGAAAAGCAGAAGCAGGGAGAAGATGCAGGGCGAGAGGGCGACTACCCATGTATGCTGCGGCCATGACCGGTGGGGCGACCAGAGGTTCTTCTCGGCAGCCTCTCGCCAGAGCCGCGTCCACTGGAGAAGAGGCGACGGTGGAGTGAATGGCAGAGCGCCGGTCATCCCGTGGTATCCGCGTCCCACGCTCCACCCCACGCTCCACGACGTCTTCATCCTGGGGACTTCACGGTCGACGTACGTAGGTGCAGCCAGCGGGCTGCACTAGCGCGAGTGACATATTGCACGCCGTCGTGGGGGGGACTGCCTGTGCGCCGCTGACAAGTGGATCAGATGCGCGACGGGCTCGGGGTGGTGCTGCGATTTTCGGGAAGAACCCGTGGTGTGGTGGAAGAAGGTAGGTAGGGGAGGGAAGGACCTGCAACGGGGAAGAAGTGGGTCACCACCGCGGAAGAAGGTGGGTAGGGGAGGGCTTGAGATGGGGAAGAAGAAGGACACTGGGAGGGGAGTGGGGGGTTGAAGAGCATGGATTCGGGGAGCAAGGCTCGTCGGGATCCGAGGGGTGCTAGGGACCGTTGCACACTGGGGTGTGGGAGCCGCTTGGGATGGCCTTGTGCGCCGGGGATAATCGGGTCGACGAGATCCATTGGAGGGTGGGGTCGGGCGGCACAGGGAAGCCAGATCCGAGCGACAGTGGGTGGCTGGGGCATGGCTGGTGTTGGGGAGGGGCGCCGCGGTGGTAGGGGATGGGGGAGAAGATGGCAGCGTTGGGGAGGAGGCCGCGGGGTTGGGGAGAGTAA